>NC_052148.1:201615293-201915293 GCF_902713615.1 Scyliorhinus canicula
TCAGCAATGGAGGCAATAAGGTGTCAATTCCCTTTCCAAGAGCTCAAAACAGACAATATTGAAGTGATCGGGCATCATATTTATGAGTAGATGGGGAGGGAGGGAATTATCAGGGCATGGTCAAGGTCGAGGGAAGTCTTTAGATCATGGGAGGCAGCCTGAGGAATGCAGGGGGAGTTAGTTTGCAGCAGGTTTGCTTAAGGAGCTGCCAGGAACTTCCTCCTGGCCCACAAACAGTGCTCTAAAAAACATCTACCTGCTGCACCCTCCCTTCAGTGACTGGGTTTTCCTGAACTCTGGGAAATGCAGCTGTTAACTTCAAATCATCCCATAATGTGAAGAACAGAGCCTCATCATAATAATAAAATCGCTGATCATAGAATGTACAGTGCAGAAGGAGGCCATTCGGCCCATCGAGTCTGCACCGGCTCTTGGAAAGAGCACCCTACCCAAGGTCCACACCTCTACTCTATCCCCATAACCCAGTAACCCCACCAACACTAAGGACAATTTTGGAAACTAAGGGCAATTTAGCACGGCCAATCCACCTAATGTGCACATCTTTGGACTGTGGGAGGAAACCGGAGCACCCGGAGGAAACCCACGCCCACACGGGCAGAATGTGCAAACTCCGCACAGACAGTGACCCAAGCCGGGAGTCGAACCTGGGACCCTGGAGCTGTGAAGCAATTGTGCTAAGCACTATGCTACCGTGCTGCCCCTCCCCAGAGCAGATGACTCAATGTTGTCAGTCGCACCGTGGTTAAATCTGAAAGATGTATTGGTAATGGGTTAGGACCAGGTTTACTTTTTTAAAAATATTTTATTGAGGTTTTTTTGTAATGTACAGAACAAAGATAAGCGTGGGCATACATTTGAAAACAAAAGAAAATGAAAAAATGCATATACATCGGTCGGCTTCTGTTATTTACATCGGTTGTCTTACATTATTTTGAATGGTTACAGCTTTTTGTTTTTCATTTTCCAGTAGGTGTTTGGTTCTGGCTGGGTCCCCTGCTCCCTTCTCCCCCCTTTCTTCCTGACCCCCTCCCCCTCTGGCCATCTGGCGTGCCTTCTTCTCTCGTCTGCTCTTGTGTCCTGCTCCGGTTGGGTTGGTGTGATGCCGTGTTATTTGCTGGGGATGTTTGGGCTCCATGCTTCCTTATTCCTTCATCCTTCCTTCCTCTCCCCACCACCCTCTCCTTGTTATATCGTTATTACCCTCCCCTTTCCTTTGGCTTATTGGCTGTTGGCTGCAAACAGGTCTTGGAACAACTGAGTGAATGACTCTCATGTTTTGTGGAAGCCCTCTTCTGACCCTCGGAGGGTGAACGTAATTTGCTCCATGATGAGACCATCAATTTACGCGACACGTGGTTAGAAGCGAACAGTGGTTTTAATCATCTTACAACAGAGCCTGCCTGTGATGAGATGAACTCTAGATGAACTGGCAGACAGGCTCACAACAGCAACCTTTATACTTCCGGTTAGGGGGAGGAGCCATAGGCAGAGCCAAGGGTGGAGCCCAGTACAAGCTCCTCATCTCCCCCTATGGGTAGAGTCGCGCAACTACACGTGATCTAATACGAGGTACAGGCTCAACACATGTTGTACAATACAGTGTGGATTATTTGTGTTTATACTTCACCACATTCACCCCCTGTAAAAAAATCAAGTCCGGCGGGGGTGATGGTTTACAGATTGAGCCTGTCCGGTGGTCGAGTTGTCCGTTGTGATCGGCGGAGCACCGGGGTTGCAACCCCTTCTGGTGGCTGGACGATCACGGTCGGTTGAGGTACGATGGCGGACTCCGGGGGTGATTCTGTCCGAGCTTCGTACCCGTCTGGTTCGACTGGGGACTGGGGGCGCTGGAAGCTTGTGGGTGCGGGCGCGCGGAACATGTGTAGCGACCCGGTAGGTGCGGGGGCATGGGTCGTGGCTGGTTGGGTGGGATGTAGTGTGAGGGGTACCTCGGCGGTGGTAGTGGTGGGATTCGATCCTGCAGGCGCTAGGTCCCGGAGGGATACAGTGTCCTGACGGCCGTCAGGGAACTCTATGAAGGCGTATTGGGGGTTTGAGTGGAGTAGAAGCACTTTCTCTACGAGTGGGTCAGTTCTGTGTGCCCTGACGTGCTTCTGGAGGAGTACCGGGCCCGGTGTCTTCAACCATGCTGGGAGCGAAGCCCCCGTGGTAGTACCCCTGGGAAAAACAAAGAACCGCTCGTGAGGGGTCTGATTGGTGGCGGTACATCGGAGGGACCTAATAGCGTGGAGCACTTCGGGAGGACTTCCTGCCAATGGGAAACCGGGAGATTCCCGGACCGGAGGGTCAGTAGGACGGTCTTCCAGACCGTCGCGTTCTCCCTCTCCACCTGCCCGTTCCCCCTGGGGTTATAGCTGGTAGTCCTGCTCGAGGCGATGCCCTTGTCGAGCAGGTACTGACGCAGCTCGTCGCTCATGAAGGACAAACCCCGGTCGCTGTGTACATAGCTGGGGAAACCAAACAGGGTGAAGATACTATGCAGGGCCCTAATGACTGTGTGGGAGGTCATATCGGGGCACGGGATAGCAAAAGGGAAGCGGGAGAACTCGTTGATGACATTCAGGAAGTACACATTCGATTATTCGAGGGGAGTGGCCCTTTGAAATCGATAGCAAGGCGTTCAAAGGGCCGAGAAGCCTTGACCAGGTGGGCCTGTCTGGTCTACAGAAGTGCGGTTTGCACTCCGCACAGATCGGGCAATCCCTAGTGATGGCTTTTACCTCCTCAGTGGAGAAATGTAGATTTCGGACTTTGACGTAGTGGGCGAGCCGGGTGACCCCCGGGTGGCAGAGGTCATTGTGGATGGCTTTCAGGCGGTCGCTCTGCGTGCTGGCGCACATGCCGCGGGACAGGGCATCTGGGGGTTCGTTGAGCTTCCCCGGTCGATACATGATATCGTATTTGTAGGTGGAGAGTTCGATCCTCCACCTCAGGATTTTATCATTTTTAATTTTGCCTCTTTGCGAGTTGTCAAACATGAAGGCAACCGATCTTTGGTCGGTGATGAGGGTGAACCTTCTACCTGCGAGGTAGTGCCTCCAGTGACGTACAGCCTCCACAATGGCTTGTGCTTCCTTTTCGACCGAGGAGTGTCGAAGTTCTGAAGCGGAGTGGGTTCGGGAGAAAAATACGACTGGTCTCCCTGCCTGATTTAGTGTGGCTGCAAGAGCGACCTCTGAGGCATCGCTCTCAACCTGAAAAGGGACGGATTCATCCACCGCCCGCATGGCCGCTTTGGCGATGTCCTCCTTGATGCAGTTGAGGGCCTGGCGAGCCTCAGCCGACAGGGGGAAAAGTGTGGCCTTAAATAGTGGGCGGGCTTTGTCCGCATATTGAGGAACCCACTGGGCATAGTATGAAAAGAATCCCAGGCACCGTTTGAGGGCCCTGGGACAATGAGGGAGAGGGAGTTCTAAGAGGGGGCGCATACGGTCTGGGTCGGGGCCCAGGACTCCGATTTCCACGACATAGCCGAGGATGGCTAGCCTGGTCATGCGGAAAACGCATTTCTCCATGTTGTAAGTGAGGTTGAGTTTCTGGGCCGTCTGGAGAAATCGATGGAGGTTGGCATCGTGGTCCTGCTGGTCATAGCCGCAGATGGTGATGTTATCCAAGTACGGAAACGTGGCCCGCAGCCCGTACTGGTCCACCATTCGGTCCATTGCTCGTTGGAACACCGAGACCCCGTTCATGACGCCAAAGGGAACCCGGAGGAAATGGAAGAGGCGGCCATCGGCCTCGAACGCCGTGTAGTGCCGGTCCTCTGGGCGGATTGGGAGCTGGTGGTGTGCAGACTTCAGATCCACCGTGGAGAAAATACGATACTGGGCGATCTGATTCATCATGTCTGCAATCCTGGGGAGGGGTACGTATCGAGGAGAGTAAACCGATTAATGGTCTGACTACAGTCCAGGACCATGCAGAATTTTTCCCTGGTCTTGACGACCACCACCTGAGCTCTCCAGGGGCTGTTCCTGGCCTCTATGATCCTCTCAAGTAGGAGCCTCCGGACCTCGGTTCTGATAAACACCTTGTCCTGTAGGCTGTACCGCCTGCTGCGAGTGGCTATGGGTTTACAGTCCAGAGTGAGATTGGCAAAGAGTGGAGGGGGGGGGGGGAGATTCGCAGCGTGGCTAGGCTGCAGATGGTGAGTGGGGGCAGGGGTCCGCCGAAGCTGAGGGTGAGACTTTTGAGGTTACACTGGAAGTCGAGTCCTAGTAAGAGTGGGGCGCAGAGTTCGGGCAGGACGTATAGTTGAAAATTAGAGTAACTAGCGCCTTGGATCGTTAGGGTCGCGACGGTGCGCCCTTGTAGGTGAACAGAGTGGGAGCCCGAAGCGAGGGAGATAGTTCGCCATGCAGGAAAAACAGGGAGCGAACTGCATCTTACCAGATCTGGGTGTACGAAGCTCTCGGTGCTCCCGGAGTCGAAGAGGCACGGTGTACTGTACCCGTTGATTTTAACGGTCATCATAGAGTTGCGGAGGTGTTTCGGACGCGACTGGTCCAACGTGACCGCGCCGAGTTGTGGGTAGTCGGCAGCTCAATCAGCTGTGCTGGAGTGGCCCCGTGATGAATGCCCGCTGAGGTCGCAGTCTTCGATCTGGGTTGTGAGTTTGGAGAGGTTGGAGCGCAAGATGGCCACCCCCATGAGTCGCACATGGCCGGCCGCATGGAGGAGGATTGCCAAGATGGCCGCCCCCATGAGTCGCACATGGCCGGCCGCATGGAGGAGGATTGCCAAGATGGCCGCCCCCATGAGTCGCACATGTCGGGTGGGGGCGGAGTCGGCATACATGCTGCAGCATTTCGGGGCCTGCGGGCCTGTGAGTTTTGGAAGCGAGTACTTTGGGCTGCGGGAGAGTTTGGAGAGGGGGATTTCTTCATCAGGCAGACCCGGGCTTAGTGTCCTTTGCGACTGCAGTTGCTGCAGGTCGCGTTGCGGGCCGGGCAGTACTGCCGTGGGTGCTGGGGCTGTCCGCAAAAATGGCACACTGGGGCTGCGTAGTGGGTGGGTGGCCGTGTGGCGCAGGCCTGGGGCAGTCGCTGGTCGAGGGCCCAGGATGGGGTCGCTTGGTCCGCGGGGAATGAGGTGAGGCTGCGGAACGAGACCTCCATGGTGGTAGCCAATTCTACCGTGTACTCTAAATTCTGGGCCCCTTTTTCAAGTAACTAGGGGCAGGTAGTATTGAGGAGGTGGGGAGGCTGCAGAAAGATTTAGACAGTTTAGGAGAATGGTCCAAGAAGTGGCTGATGAAATTCAACGTGGGCAAGTGCGAGGTCTTGCACTTTGGAAAAAAGAATAGAGGCATGGACTATTTTCTAAACGGTGACAAAATTCATAATGCTAAAGTGCAAAGGGACTTGGGAGTCCTAGTCCAGGATTCTCTAAAGGTAAACTTGCAGGTTGAGTCCGTAATTAAGAAAGCAAATGTAATGTTGTCATTTATCTCAAGAGGCTTGGAATATAAAAGCAGGGATGTACTTCTGAGGCTTTATAAAGCACTAGTTAGGCCCCATTTAGAATACTGTGAGCAATTTTGGGCCCCACACCTCAGGAAGGACATACTGGCACTGGAGCGGGTCCAGCGGAGATTCACACGGATGATCCCAGGAATGGTAGGCCTAACATACGATGAACGTCTGAGGATCGTGGGATTATATTCATTGGAGTTTAGGAGGTTGAGGGGTGATCTAATAGAAACTTACAAGATAATGAATGGCTTGGATAGGATGGACGTAGGGAAGTTGTTTCCATTAGCAGGGGAGACTAGGACGCGGGGGCACAGCCTTAGAATAAAAGGGAGTCACTTTAGAACAGAGATGAGGAGAAATTTCTTCAGCCAGAGACTGGTAGGTCTGTGGAATTCATTGCCACAGAGGGCGGTGGAGGCCAGGACATTGAGTGTCTTTAAGACAGAAATTGATAAATTCTTGATTTCTTGAGGAATTAAGGGCTATGGGGAGAGAGCGGGTAAATGGAGTTGAAATCAACCATGATTGAATGGTGGAGTGGACTCGATGGGCCGAATGGCCTTACTTCCGCTCCTATGTCTTATGGTCTTATGGTCTTAACTGCTGGCGCACATAGTTTGACCTGAATCCTGCCACGTACACATCTCTGATGGCGAGCTCTATATGCTGTTCGGCTTGGTAATTACAGTCCCGGGATAAGGTTTTTAACTCTCTTAGGAATTCTTCTAGCGATTCTGTGGGGCGCTGGCGCCGAGTAGTAAAAACGTGGCGCGCGTAGACCTCATTGACGGGCCTAACGTACATTCTGTCGAGTAGGCCCAGGGCCTCTCTATATGAGCCGGTACAATTAAGTTGAGTAGATATACGATGGCTCACCCTTGCGTGCAGTAGGCTGAGATTCTGCTCCTCCGTAGTTTCTGTAGTGCTTGCTTCAGCCAGGTAGGCCTTAAAACATCGGAGCCAGTGTGAAAAGATTTCTTTCGCCTCTGCATCCTGTGGGTCGAGTTCCAGTCGATCAGGTTTGAGGGCTGATTCCATGGTCATTCCTTACTGTTTCTTAAGACGATTAAATTGATGAGACCATCAATTCACGCGACACGTGGTTAGAAGCAAACAGTGGTTTTAATCATCTTACAACAGAGCCTGCCTGTAACGAGATGAACTCTAGATGAACTGGCAGGCAGGCTCACAACAGCAACCTTTATACTTCCGGTTAGGGGAGGAGCCATGGGTGGAGCCATGGGCGGAGCCAAGGGTGGAGCCCAGTACAAGCTCCTCATCTCCCCCTATGGGTAGAGCCACGCAACCACACATGATCTAGTACAAGGTACAGGCTCAACACATGTTGTACAATACAGTGTGGATTATTAGTGTTTATAATTCACCACACTCCATCTGGAGAAATTCCGATAGGTCGGACAGCCAGTCTGCAACTTCGGGTGATGCTGCTGACCAGGATTCTCCGGTGGGCAATTAGGGAGGCAAAGGCAAGGGCATCGGCCCTCCTCCCCATGAATATATCTGGCTGTTCTGAAGACTGCCACTTTCGGGCATGGCTTCACCCTCATCCCCACAACCTTGGACATTGCCTGGAAGAAGGCTGTCCAAAATCCAACAAGTCTGGGAGAAGACCAGAAAATGTATGTGTGGTTGACCGGACCTCCATGGCACCGTTCGCATCTATCCTCCACCTCCAGGAAGAACCTGCTCATTCGGGTTCTGGTTAAGCGGGCTCTATGTACCACTTTTAGCTGAATTAGGCTTAGCCTTGCACATGTGCAGGTGGACATGACTCTGTGTAGTGCTTCTCTCGAGAGGTCCCATCCTATTTCAAACCCCAAGTCCTCCTCCCACTCGTCTCTTGTCTCGTTCAGTCGGGTTATTCCTCCTTAGTAGTCACCCATACTTGTCGCCGCAATTCCCCTTGCCTAGGATGTCCACATCCAGCAGGCCCTCTAGCAGTGATTGTTGTTGTGGCCGTGGGTATGTCCTCGTTTCCCATCGTAAGAAGTATTTGACTTGCATATATCTTAGTTTGGCGTGTCCGCCCCGCCCCCCGTCAGATGGAACTTCTCTGTTAGTTCCTCGAGCATTGTCAATCTGTTGTCGGTGTAGAAGTCCCTAACTGTCAGTCCCCCCCCCCCCCGGTCCTGTCTCCAACATTTGAAGGTGGCGTCCATAGTCGCTGGCATGAACCTGTGGTTGTTGCAGATGGCCTTGTCGCATACTTTGGTTAACCCGAAATGTTGTCGCAGATGGTTCCACGACCGGAGAGTTGTTGTCACCACTGGGCACGTTGAGTATGTATTCAGTGGGGATGACAGTGGTTGTGCCTGGAGCGAAGTGCTTCTGCAGGAGCGCTCTTCCATAAGCACCCACTCAGCTTCTAGGACCAGGTCTACTAACTCCCGCACTCCCACCACCTCCAATGGTGGGGTTCAGTCTCCCGTGTTGTTCTGTTGTTGTAAAAGCATTGCTGTACACAGGTAGGAGTTATAACTTTTACTGAATTTGCAAAAAATCAGGTTATCTGAATGTTCAATTTAAAGCGCACATATTTCCATGGTGGAATTAGGATATGCAAACGTAAATAAAGCCACACAAATGAAGAAAATAAGAATATTTAAGAATTATTTATTTGGGATTACTCAGTTTAAAGAATGGAAACAATTTTTATTATAAAATGAAATATCAGATTTATTGAATGTGTAAAAATACAAAAAGCTTTGGCATTGTAATATCATATAACGGATCAAAAACATGCTTACATTTAATAAAGATGTACCTAATTTAAAATTGCTTGTTATCTTAACCTAAAGAATGTGTGGGTGCATTTTTCTCTGGCATGTATATGAGTGGATGAAGGCAGTTTGTTGCAAAAAAATATATACCCATAAATACAGCAAACAGTGCAAAATGCAATAAGCACTAGGATTTGCTTGAATTATTTTTGCCTCCTATTCTTAGGCCTACCTGCAGCATTTCACATTCCCTGGGGTAGAAATTGGTATGCCATTCAGACAATGACCTCGAGTTTCATTTCAATAACCTGAGTTGAGTTTACCGGCGCCTGTTTTGCCACGAGGGACAGCTCACTCACTTCAACAAAATACATTTTGGATTGCTTGTCTTGCCAGGAATAGCTCTCAGATAAGTCCCAGGGGGAGAGGTTGAAAGAACGATGAAAGGGGACTGCCCCTCAGGAGTACTTGGAGTTGGGAGGAGCTCTCCTATGCTTCTGGACTTCATATCAAATTGTGAAAAAAATTAACTTAGCCAGAACAGAAAATCTGGTTAGGCATTGTGTGAAGAAGCCCTACCTAACTTCTCATATCAATGTTCTGGTTCTAACTTTGAGGTAATGTCCACCTCTCCTAGTTGATCCAACTAGTGGAAAAAAATTCCCTCCACCTGCCCCATCAATTCCTTTCAAGATCCTAAACACTTCAATCAAATTGCCCCCTACCATTCTATATTCCAGGAAATACAAAGCTAGTTTGTGCAATCTCCTCAAAACCTTGGTAACGTTGAGATGAATTTATGTTGCACTCTTTGTATATATTCTTCTTCGGGTGTGGTGCACAGAACTGTATAGACTATTCCGGGTGTGGCCCAACCAGGATTTTGCATAATATTTAGCAAATCTTTCTCCCTTTTACATTCTAGCCTGATATTTAAAAAGGCTAATGTTCAATTCACCGTATTAGTTAGTTCCTGTACCTGACGATTACGCTTTAGTGAATTGTGTACATGGTCTCATATCTCTTTAGATCTCCAACATTCCCAGAAGGTTTGAGTGGTTTTGAGCTTTGAAGTTACATTTCACAAGAGTATAACATAAGCAAGCACATGGCAATCAGAGACCATTTTTTTCTAAGGAGCCCATTTCTTGAACAAACCTATATGAAATCGATATGAATATCCACCTAATCTTAGATCCTACAAAATTCATCCTTAACCTTTGTTAGCATGGCATTGCCAGCTGTTGAACCCCTCTGGGGGTCTTGAAGCAGATATAGCTGGGTGTGTGGGGTTAGAGCAGGGGTTCAGGTGGAGCATCTTTATAGACTGTTGTAATGAATGGAATCATGGAAATATTATTTCCTTCCACATGTCCCTACTGCCTCTACACTTTTAGGCCCAATAGCGCTGCATTAACAAGTGAACAGTACTAGCTGGAATGCGATATGCTATTTGTTACCCTCCATCTGACATTTGATTCACTTCTTGCTTCATCACCCTTTATCTTGTTGCGCAGGCCACATTTTCCAAACAGAATCTGAGTAAAGCTTATAATGGACAAGTCTATCTTCAGAAAACAGTTACATGTAAAAGAAAAACAGAACATTCTAAGAGTAAACAACCCTGCCAGCAACAGAAGAGGGAAAAAAAGACCAACGTTTAGAGGTAGATTCCCTTCACAAGTTCAATCTTTCATATGCTCATAGGTCTTCTAGACCTTTCCACATTTTATTCTTTTAATTTCATATTTTCAACTTTTGCAGTTTTTATCCTTTTATCTGTGCATCTTTTCATTAAAAATATTGGTCAACCAACTAACAATAAACACTGTTGAAGAAATTTGTGAATTCTTGATCCAGGAGCATTATAAAAACAGAACCATCAAAGACATGTTGTTGTGGAAATAAACTGTTCGGTTAGACAGTAGAAATCGGTCTTTGTCAATTCACTTGTAGAAAGATTTCATAATTCAGGGTCACTATAAAAGAATTTAAAAAACAGAGTTATCAGACACAAAAACGTTTCCATTGATCTTAAAGAAATAATGTTCTCTTTCATCCCCACACCACCGTTCTCAAAACTTTGAGCAAATAACTGCAACATTCAGTGAAATTCTCCGCCTTTCGCCGCTGGTAGAGGAGGTCCCAGTGAGACGGAGAATGCAGCATCGGGGAGAAAACAGGATCGGTGCCCGTTTCCGATGCTCCGACCCCCTAATTGGTGGCACCATTGATGTCATAATTACCCAGTTGCATCCATTTAGTGAGCCAGGCACCCGTCTCTTTTCTGAGGGGCTTCTTGACAGGGGTCTCTTTTCTGGGTGGCTTCCTGATGGACGTCTCTTTTCTTTTTTTTAATAAATTTAGACTACCCAATTTATTAATTTTTTTCCAATTAAGGGGCAATTTAGCATGGCCAATCCACCTAAACTGCACATCTTTGGGTTGTGGGGGTGAAACCCACGCAGACACGGGGAGAATGTACAAACTCCACACGGACAGTGACCCAGGGCCGGGATTCGAACCAGGGTCCTCAGCGCCGCAGTCCCAGTGCTATCCACTGCGTCACATGCCGACCCTGGGGAGGGGGGTATCTCTTTTGTGGGGGCTTCCTGACGGGGGTCTCTTTTGTGGGGGGCTTTCTGATGGGGGATCTCTTTTGTGGGGGATCTCTTCCTGATGGGGGTCTCTTTCATGGGGAGCTTCCTGACAGGGGTCTCCTTTCTGAGGGGCTTACTGACGGGGGTCTCTTTTCTGGAGATCTGTGGGGCGTTTCTCTATTTAGGGGGCCCTTAGGGGGGCCTATTTACTTTGGAGTCTGTAGGGGGGGTCTCCTTATTTCGGGGTCTCTGGGGGACTCTTTATTTAGGGAGTCTTTAGGGGGTCATTTTGTGGGTCTGTGGGGGTCTTCTTATTCAGGGCCTCTGGGGGGTCTCTTTATTTAAGGGGTCTCTGTGGGGGTCTCTTTATTTAGGGAACTCTGTGAGGAGGGAGGGGCAGGTCGGGTCACCCCCGTACTGGGGAGAGCGGGGACCCAGAAAGTCTGGGGATGGGGGGGCTGAATTGAGATGCCGGATGGGGGGGCTGAATTGAGATGCCGGGGGGAAGGGCTGAATTGAAATGCCGGGGGGAGGGGCGGGGGGGGGGGGGTGTGAATTGAGATGCCGGTGGGTGGGGGGGGGGGGGGTGAATTGCAATGCAGTGGGTTGGCCAGCAACGGACCTCACTATCAGGTCGCTTGCTCAAAATGGCGATTCTGCATGGAACCTTTTAGACTCACAGCTTTGGCTAGCGATTTGCTTCTGTGAGCTTGGGAATGTAATTTGAAGGTGATTTGATTTGCTCTGTGTTCTGTTTTAAAAATCAAATTCCATTCATTCATGGTGGGCTGTCATGTGGTTATGGCACCAACTCCAGATCTGGCTCCAGCATTCTTTCAGTTGTGCTAGTTAAACAATCGGCATGATCCGCTCGATTATTTTTAAAAGGTTAGTTCTGCCTTTTAGTTAATTTTCCTCACACTTTTTTATGATCTGGCTAGGTCCTTTGACCCTATATTCGATCAGGTCTGCCAATGGACCTTTCCTCTGTCCTTCAGCCTCCACTTCTTCAATGGCATTTTGTTCAGGCGACCTCCAGCTGTGTCCGGTGCACATCATTCAGATCAGACTTTAGATTCTTTACTTTTGCATCCTTTGGGATTTGGGGATCCTTCGCCTGTTTCCTTGGTTCATTCATTAATTGCCACCATGTTGTAAGGCTGTTTGATGCCTCACTGAGTGGTCTGGAGGCTTTTGTGGTTGAATATAAATTGTTTGTTGTTAACACACAACTATATTAATATCTCCAAGGTACAGCCCTAACTAAGTGCTCTCTTCATGCGTCCCCCACTGGAATGGCACAGATTTCCGATCTGTTTTCCAAATGGTGGGTGGGACCTGCATTGGGAACATTCCCAGAGATTGGTTTTGTGATGTGAGGACCTTATCTGTTGAAAACATCACCTTTTCTTACTGGGCCTGGGATTTGGTTCCTGCAATGGCGGCCCCCTCCTCAAATAGGTTGGAGAACTGGTGGGAGCCGTGCGTCACTTCTGTCCGTGAGGCCCGAGGCATTTTAAATTCTTGTAGTTACTTAATTGGCGAGCACTGTACATCCCATGGGATCAACGGAGGGTGGAAATTCCATCCTGGGAGCTGCCAGCCAATCAGAGGCAGCTTCACCGAGAGCATGGCTACTCTGAGGCCTACCCAGAGGATTGATGCTGGATCACTGGAGACAGGTGTGTTGGGTGGGATGATAATCGCAGGGAGGGGGCTGCCGCAAATGAGGGAAATGGAGGCAAGGTGGTGTTGGCATTTCTGTTGTCTCCTCCCTTTTCTGCTGTGGGTCCCCCGTGTACCTGTCAACTGGCGAAATTGGCAGATTGTGCAGGACAGTCTTTGGGAGTAAAGGGAGAACCCTGTAAGTCCTGCTTCATCCATGACCCACCAATTAATTTCAGTGGATTTTTGACAAGTGTTTCATTAATGAGTCTAATTTACATTTTGCTGATAGCCGGCGAGATTCACATGTCAAGCCCTTTGCGCCCAACTTAATTTGGGTGGTTCTTGAAGCATAAGGGGCCATTGGGGGTGAGTGGAAGGACAGAGCTTGGCACAGGGGGATTGAGGAGCCATTGGGGGTGAGTTCGAGGATAGGGCTTGGCACAGGGGGATTGAGAAGCCATTGGGGGTGAGTGGAAGGACAGAGCTTGGCACAGGGGGATTGAGGGGCCATTGGGTGTGAGTTCGAGGATAGGGCTTGGCACAGGGGGATTGAGGGGCCATTGGGGTGAGTTCGAGGATAGGGCTTGGCACAGGGGGATTGAGGGGCCATTGGGGGTGAGTGGAAGGACAGAGCTTGGCACAGGGGGATTGAGGGGCCATTGGGGGTGAGTTCGAGGATAGGGTTTGGCACAGGGGGATTGAGGGGCCATTGGGTGTGAGTTCGAGGATAGGGCTTGGCACAGGGGGATTGAGGGGCCATTGGGGTGAGTTCGAGGATAGGGCTTGGCACAGGGGGATTGAGGGGCCATTGGGGGTGAGTGGAAGGACAGAGCTTGGCACAGGGGGATTGAGGGGCCATTGGGGGTGAGTTCGAGGATAGGGTTTGGCACAGGGGGATTGAGGGGCCATTGGGGTGAGTGGAAGGACAGAGCTTGGCACAGGGGGATTGAGGGGCCATTGGGGGTGAGTGGAAGGACAGAGCTTGGCACAGGGGGATTGAGGGGCCATTGGGGGTGAGTGGAAGGACAGAGCTTGGCACAGGGGGATTGAGGGGCCATTGGGGTGAGTTCAAGGACAGAGCTTGGCACAGGGGGATTGAGGGGCCATTGGGGGTGAGTGGAAGGACAGAGCTTGGCACAGGGGGATTGAGGGGCCATTGGGGGTGAGTTCGAGGATAGGGCTTGGCACAGGGGGATTGAGGGGCCATTGGGGGTGAGTGGAAGGACAGAGCTTGGCACAGGGGGATTGAGGGGCCATTGGGGGTGAGTGGAAGGACATAGCTTGGCACAGGGGGATTGAGGGGCCATTGGGGGTGAGTGGAAGGACAGAGCTTGGCACAGGGGGATTGAGGGGCCATTGGGGGTGAGTGGAAGGACAGAGCTTGGCACAGGGGGATTGAGGGGCCATTGGGGTGAGTTCAAGGACAGAGCTTGGCACAGGGGGATTGAGGGGCCATTGGGGGTGAGTGGAAGGACAGAGCTTGGCACAGGGGGATTGAGGGGCCATTGGGGGTGAGTTCGAGGATAGGGCTTGGCACAGGGGGATTGAGGGGCCATTGGGGGTGAGTGGAAGGACAGAGCTTGGCACAGGGGGATTGAGGGGCCATTGGGGGTGAGTGGAAGGACATAGCTTGGCACAGGGGGATTGAGGGGCCATTGGGGGTGAGTGGAAGGACAGAGCTTGGCACAGGGGGATTGAGGGGCCATTGGGGGTGAGTTCAAGGACAGAGCTTGGCACAGGGGGATTGAGGGGCCATTGGGGGTGAGTGGAAGGACAGAGCTTGGCACAGGGGGATTGAGGGGCCATTGGGGGTGAGTTCAAGGACAGAGCTTGGCACAGGGGGATTGAGGGGCCATTGGGGGTGAGTTCGAGGATAGGGCTTGGCACAGGGGGATTGAGAAGCCATTGGGGGTGAGTGGAAGGACAGAGCTTGGCACAGGGGGATTGAGGGGCCATTGGGGGTGAGTGGAAGGACAGAGCTTGGCACAGGGGGATTGAGGGGCCATTGGGGGTGAGTGGAAGGACAGAGCTTGGCACAGGGGGATTGAGGGGCCATTGGGGGTGAGTTCGAGGATAGGGCTTGGCACAGGGGGATTGAGGGACCATTGGGGGTGAGTGGAAGGACAGAGCTTGGCACAGGGGGATTGAGGGGCCATTGGGGGTGAGTTTGAGGACAGAGCTTGGCACAGGGGGATTGAGGGGCCATTGGGGTGAGTGGAAGGACAGAGCTTGGCACAGGGGGATTGAGGGGCCATTGGGTGTGAGTTCGAGGATAGGGCTTGGCACAGGGGGATTGAGGGGCCATTGGGGTGAGTTCGAGGATAGGACTTGGCACAGGGGGATTGAGGGGCCATTGGGGGTGAGTGGAAGGACAGAGCTTGGCACAGGGGGATTGAGGGGCCATTGGGGGTGAGTTCGAGGATAGGGTTTGGCACAGGGGGATTGAGGGGCCATTGGGGTGAGTGGAAGGACAGAGCTTGGCACAGGGGGATTGAGGGGCCATTGGGGGTGAGTGGAAGGACAGAGCTTGGCACAGGGGGATTGAGGGGCCATTGGGGGTGAGTGGAAGGACAGAGCTTGGCACAGGGGGATTGAGGGGCCATTGGGGTGAGTTCAAGGACAGAGCTTGGCACAGGGGGATTGAGGGGCCATTGGGGGTGAGTGGAAGGACAGAGCTTGGCACAGGGGGATTGAGGGGCCATTGGGGGTGAGTTCGAGGATAGGGCTTGGCACAGGGGGATTGAGGGGCCATTGGGGGTGAGTGGAAGGACAGAGCTTGGCACAGGGGGATTGAGGGGCCATTGGGGGTGAGTGGAAGGACATAGCTTGGCACAGGGGGATTGAGGGGCCATTGGGGGTGAGTGGAAGGACAGAGCTTGGCACAGGGGGATTGAGGGGCCATTGGGGGTGAGTTCAAGGACAGAGCTTGGCACAGGGGGATTGAGGGGCCATTGGGGGTGAGTGGAAGGACAGAGCTTGGCACAGGGGGATTGAGGGGCCATTGGGGGTGAGTTCAAGGACAGAGCTTGGCACAGGGGGATTGAGGGGCCATTGGGGGTGAGTTCGAGGATAGGGTTTGGCACAGGGGGATTGAGGGGCCATTGGGGGTGAGTTTGAGGACAGAGCTTGGCACAGGGGGATTGAGGGGCCATTGGGGTGAGTTCAAGGACAGAGTTTGGCACAGGGGGATTGAGGGGCCATTGGGGGTGAGTTTGAGGACAGAGCTTGGCACAGGGGGATTGAGGGGCCATTGGGGGTGAGTGGAAGGACAGAGCTTGGCACAGGGGGATTGAGGGGCCATTGGGGGTGAGTTCGAGGATAGGGCTTGGCACAGGGGGATTGAGGGGCCATTGGGGGTGAGTTCGAGGCTTGGCACAGGGGGATTGAGGGGCCATTGGGGGTGAGTGGAAGGACAGAGTTTGGCACAGGGGGATTGAGGGGCCATTGGGGTGAGTTCGAGGCTTGGCACAGGGGGATTGAGGGGCCATTGGGGGTGAGTGGAAGGACAGAGTTTGGCACAGGGGGATTGAGGGGCCATTGGGGTGAGTTCGAGGCTTGGCACAGGGGGATTGATGGGCCATTGGGGGTGAGTTCGAGGACAGGGCTTGGCTTGAGGGATGATAGAGGATAGATGGGGACATGAGGCAGCATGGATTGGTAATGGGTGTGTTGGAGGGTGAGGGATTGTGAGGACCTGGCAGCAGGATTACAAGAGGTTTAATGACCTCATTTGAGTGGTCAAGGTCAGTGAATGCATCTCCACATGACATCTCCTACCCAGCGTACCAACAACCTCTCACACCCTTTATGCACCACACTCCCAGCAGCTCCATCTCTCACCTAGCAGCACTCCCTGATTCGATCTCAGAACTCATGCCAAACATCCAGAAGCTATTCTTTCAAGGCAAACGCATCACCCAAATACAGTGCTACACTGCTATAACCCCCACAAGACACACGGGGACGACGCGATCGATCTCCCCATGGGGCGTTTGGAATATGAGCTCCCCCACTGAGGCCCAACAGTGGGGCTCATTAATTCTCTGAGATAAAAGCTGGTCCAGAAGGGAGCCGGCATCTTTGGATGGGCCAGGCTGGGACGAGGGGTGCTATTCGCCGATGTACTTTCTTACTGTGAGAAGGAAATAAACTTCTGCAACATACCTTTTCGGGACTCCTCATTAATAACCATATTGGCGATGAGGATGAAACAGAGCTACAGATGGCACTGCAGGACATCCAGACCATGGCTCCATCTCACCACGGGGGAGCAAGGTTAGTACTGGTTCAAAAATGCCACTCTTCGCGAGGCTCGACGCTTTTGACGTGAGTATAGAAGACTAGGCTCAGTATGCTGAGCGTATACGACCCTTTTTCATGGCGAATGCCATTGCTGGGCAAGACCGCCAGAAGGTGTATCTTCTGACCACCTGTGGGACCCCCACTTTTAATGCCATTAAGAGCTTAACCTACCCTGCAGCCCCAGACTCCAAGATGTTTGATGAATTGGTGGCGCTTGCGACAGACCACTATGAACCCAAACCGTCGGTCATTTTCCAAAGATACTGGTTCAATATGACCGAGAAACCCTGGGGGAGTCTATCACTGAGTTTCCAGCATGCTTACACAAACTGGCTGAGCACTATGATTATGGACCATCCCTACCGGAAATGCAAAGGAACCACCTTGCGTGCGGAGTTAGCAACATGACGACCCAGCAGGAATTGCTGACTGAACTGTCTTTAGATCTGAAAAGAGCCATCGCGATCTCCCTCTCAAGGGAGAGTGTGGAGAAGGGAGACCAGGAGCTCCATGGTGTGTCAGAAATGGAGGTAAATAGCATAGGGTGCCCCCCATTTCAGCGAGGGATGCCCCCTAGGAACAAATCTTCTGGGTCCCAGCCCTTACGGAAGCAACGTCAAGGCCAGGCCCGTCGGCCGAGGGCAGCTGCAGCCAGTGGAGACGCCTCCCCTGAATCACTGGAGTAAGATTCATAGAGGCGAGAGGGAACAACGAGGACCAGGAACCCCAAGTCAGCCAACAAGCACATTGCCCTGGTAGAGGGATGCGCCTACCTCGAGTCAGGGCCTTTCACCTAGCGCAGCCTGATGAAACCGAGTGCGTGCAGTTAAACTACATCACCGTGCCACAGGTTACTCTCATCAAAGTCACCGTCCAGGTGAATGGTCACCTACTTGTAATGGGTCTGGTCACGGGGCTGCGGTCTTGGTGATAGGATGGCAGACATTCCAGAAGGCCAGGATGGGAATCCAGCGCTTGCACTTGAGGGATACTGAGGCACGTTTGGCAATGTACACGGAGAACCGATAGTCATCGCGGACTGACAATGACCCCAGTCGCCAAAGGACAGCAGTCCGGCTGGTTGCCTTGATAGTAACACGGGTGTCATAATATACATCCATGTATATAATGGAGTGCAGACAGGCAGTGATTGACACACAGGATGACCAGTGAGCACACAGAACACAGCAGCCAATCACCAGACAGGACACAACCAGTATAAAGCCAGAGGGCACCAGTTTTCCCGCTCTCTCGGGATCCAGCCTCTGGGTCAGTCAGAGCTCGTGAGCATAGCCAGTGCAAACACCATGTGGTAGTCAGTAAGTCTGGTCAGGCTAGCCTCAGATCTCCAGTCAAGTCAGCCTAGCGTCAACCCACAGTTGAAAATGTAAAATAGTTAGATGTTAAATAAAATCGTGTTGCATCTCATCAAGTGTTGGAAGTCTGTCTCTCGCTACACTGCATCAAACGCAGTCCACATAGACCCAGCCTACCCAACACATCAACGGGGACCTGACCTAGTCTGCTGGGCTGTGGTTGGCTGCAGAGGCTCTATTTGGACTGGCAGCTGGTTTTCAGAATGGGCACTGGGGGATTTTACAAGGTCCTGGGGAAGTATCTAGATGTCTTCCAGGATGAGCTTGGTAAGATTAACCATGCTGCAGTCAAGCTTCACGCAGACCCCAAGGCCCAACCGAGGTACTTCAAAGCCCGCCCAGTTCCCTACGCAATGCTGACAAAGGTGAAGGATGAGCTCAATCGGTTGGAAAGCCTGGGAATCATTTGGTTGGTTCGATTTGCACAGTGGTCAGCGCCAGTAGTTCCAGTGCTGAAACCAGATAAAATCGTCCACCCGTGCAGGGATTACAAGATAACGGTGAACAAGACCTCTCGTTTGGTCCTGATGCTCCAAATGGAGGACCTCTACACAAAGCTGGCTGGAGGACACTCTTTTTCTAAACTTGACATGAGTGACACATACCTCCAATTGGAGCTAGACATGGCTTCCAGAAGGTTCGTGGCCATTAATGCCCATGGAGGCCTCTGCGACCTCGCAAAGCTGTCATTCACCTGAGGAAGGAGCAGTGCTCCAAAAGCTAGTGTTTGAAACAAACATGTTGGACTTTAATCTGGTGTTGTAAGACTTCTTACTTCGGGGTGTTATTGGCTTGTCCTATTTTTCTGAGTCATGGGGAGCATCCTCCAAGGGTGACAGTTTATTTGGATGATGTCCTGATCAGCGGAGTCACTGAAAAGGAGCACCTGAAAAACATAGAGGAAGTCCTCTGCCGGGTTTCTGAGGCAGGTGCCTGCTTTAATAGGGAAAAATGTATTTTGCACGTATGAGAGTTCACACACTTAGGCTACCCAGTCAACAGGAATGGCTTACACCCGATGGAGGAGAAGGTGAGAAGGTACGGGCAATCAAACAAGCCTCCACGCCTAAGAATGTGACCGAATTGCAGTCGTTCTTAGGCCTCGTGAATTATTATGGGAAATTTATTTCTAACTTGGCGACCATCCTTGTACCGTTGTATGCACTATGCACTATTAAAAAAGCACCAGGATTGGGCATGGAGAGTGCCACAAGAAGAAGCGGGCGCCAAGGTGAAGCAGTGACTGTTGTCATCGGGCTTGTTGACCCACTATGGGTCTCTTTTGGTCACTTCTGATGCCTCCCATATGGAATGGGGCAGTGTTATCCCACCATATGGATGATGGGACAGAAAGACCGATAGCCTATGCATCGAGGACATTATCCGATATGGAGCACAATTATGCTAAGATTGAGAAAGGAGGGCTGGTATTTGTTTGTACGGTGAAGAAATCCCACCAATACATTTACAGGCTATGTTTTACAATTGTAAAGGACCACAAGCCATTACTCGGGTTGTTTAAAGAGGACAAGGCAATTCCGCCGATAGCATCTGCCTAGATACAGTGTTGGATCCTCTTGTTATCAGCGTATGAGTACATGTTTGAGTATTGCCTGGGCATGCAGATTGCAAACGGGGACACTTTGAGCCGACTCCCATTGCTGACACGGCCCCCATCTCTGCCAGTGACTGACGAGGTTGTATCGGCCTTAAACTTTATGGATACCTTCCAAGTTCCCGCCGCACAGGTTCGGGATTGGACACAGAAGGACCTGGTCTTGGCTAACTTACGCCATATCGTCTTGCATGAGAGTCGGCAAGGGAAACTGCCTGTGGAACTGTGGGTTTACAAGAGCAAGAAGCAAGAGCTTAGCGTGGAGGATGGCATCCTGTGGGGAGCTCATGCTCTGATTCTTGGTCAGGGCAGGAAGTCTATCCTTCAAGACCTACACAAAGCACACCTGGGGGTGTCGAAGATGAAAATATCACCAGGAGCTACGTATGGTGGCCAGGTTTGGATGACCACATCGAGCAGTTGGCCCAGCAATATGCCACATGCCAGTAATATCAGAAGCTCTCGCAAGTCACTCCCCTCCACCCATTGGAATGGCCAGGCCGACCTTGGGTGCGCCTGCATGTGGACTTCACCAGACCCTTTCAAGGCAGGATGTTCTTGCTGATAGTGGACACCCACTCCAAATTGTTAGACATCCATCAAATGCCATTAAAAGCCTTTGAAGGCTACCACCGAGAAACTACGCCTCTCGTTCAGTACCCTTGGCATCCTGAAGGTATTGGTCACGGACAACGGTACCTTGTTTACTAGCAAGGAGTTTGTCCACTTCACAAAGTCAAACAGGGTGAAGCACATCCGGACTGCCCCATATCACCCTTCCTCAAATGGTCTAGCAGAACAAGAGATACAGACATTCAAGAGGGACGTGAAGAAACAGGCCACGGGATCCGCGGAAACAAGGTTGGCATGTTTTTTGTTCAGGTACTGTACCATGTCACACATTATGATCACTGGCAGAACTACTGATGGGCCGAAGGCTGAGAACCTGTCTTAGCCGAATGTTCCTGATGTTAGCAGTGGAATGAAGACAAGATCTCCAGAGGCAGTACCGAAGCAGATCGACACAGGACAGATGTTTTCAACCGGGGACACGGTGTACGTCCGGAACTTCGGAGACGATGCCTGGTGGATACCAGAGACCGTGGTGGAACGACTGAGCCAGTATCTTACACGGTAAAAACATGGGAGCAGACGGTCCGAAAATGTACTGACTCCACCGAATGAGCCGTCATTTAGTGCCGCCTGCCTGGCACAACGGGGCCTGGGAGCATTGCCCGGTACCACTCCCAGCATGCCATTGCCAAAATTCCGGGCATAAACGATGTCCCTGGCATGGAACGTTCACCCCAACGTCCTGGAATGCGGTGATTCGTCTGCAGCCCCGATGCCACTCAACTGTTGCCCCAAGGTTTGGAAGAGTCTGGAAGCATTGCCCCATCAAGAGTTCTGGTGGAGCAATCCCAATGGTCACATGCAGCATCGTACGGTAATTGAATAAGAAGCGAGCCAATCGCATGTCCATTGACCTGGTTGACAGCCTTTCCTTTTTTTTCCAATTAAGGGGTAATTTATTCGTGGTCAATCCACCTACCCTGCACATCCTCTTGGGTTGTGGGGGTGAGACCCACGCAGACACGGAGAGAATGTGCAAACCCCACATGGGCAGTGACCCAGGGCCAGGATCGAACCCAGGTCCTCGGTGCCGTGAGGCAGCAGTGCTACCACTGTGTCATTGTGCTGCCCATCAACAGCCTATTCAAACCTTGTTTAAAAGTTTGGACCACCCTCTCTGTCAGTCCATGAGACAAAGGATGATATGTCATTTTACGGATGTGCCGAATGCCATTGCGCTGCAAACAAACGGCAAACTCTTCACTGGTAAAAGGAGTTCCATTGTCTGTAACCAGCACCTCCGGAAGTCTATGGATACCCGGATACCCTGAGCCTCTCAATAGTAGCCCTGTATGTTGTGGAAGCCATCCTGAATACTACCAGCCACTTGGAATGGACCTCCACAATTATTAAAAATGGAGCCATGAATGGTGCAGCAGATCCATGTGGAAGTGAATCCAATGATGTCCCAGCCATTCCCATGGGTGGAAAGGCGCTGACAACAGCAGATCCTGCAATTCCTGGCTGCTGAGAAGTTTTGTACCATTCGCTCGATGTTCCCATCGCTACCCAACCACCAACATAGTTTTGTGCCAACATTTTCATTTTGACACCCCCGGATGGCCGGCATATAAATCCTGTAACACGGCTTCCTGTCCCTGAGGGGGAATGACCAACCCAGCACCCCACAATATTACCCCAAGCTCCGCTTGGACTACTTCTGAGCGAAGGGTCGCAGTGATGGTGGAAGTGCCTTCTTTTTACTGCCATCGACAAGCATAAGGCGGAGCTTCGCCAATGCCGGGTCCATGCACGTATTGAGCAGCCGCCATCAGTAAGGTGTTCATAAAATTAAAGGTCGCAATCACCTCATCCGCCATAGGTGGGGACGGGCACGCGCGGACATTGACAATTGGCTGAGGGCATCCACGTAGACAATCCTGGTACCCAAAATGTGTTGAAACGTGTACACGTGAGCAGCAAGCAGGAGTGCCCACTGCTGGATCCTGACTGACACAATCGGTGGGATGCTCTTGTCATCCTGGAATAGGCCGAGTAATGGCCTGTGGTCTGTTATGATAGTGGAATGCCGACCACCCACATGTTGATGGAAGTTCTGAATTCCAAAGATAACAGCAAGACCATTCTTCTCAACTTGTGAGTACCGGTTATCGGCGCCTGCCAAGATCCTCAAGGCAAATGCGCTCCATACCATCACTCCACTTATGGGCTATCACCACCCCAATGCCATAAGGGGAAGCACTGCACATCAAAATCAGGGGCCTAACCTGGTCATAGTGTGTCAGGAGTTGGTTGGATGATAGGTGCCTCTTTACAACTGTGAATGTCTCATCCTGAGATGTGCCCCAGCACCATTTCTGATCTTTTCACAACAACACATGCAACGGGACCAATAGGAGCCAATAAGGAAGCCAAGTTTGCAATAAACATGCCATAATAGTTAACAATGTCCAAAAAGGACCAGAGTTCAGTGTTGTTCCGCGTGGTGGGGCATCATTATAGCCCGGACTTTACCCTTGACTGGGTGCAGCCCATCATTATCCACACGGTATTCAAGGTAGATCACTGCTTGGCACGGAAAACACACTTACTTTGTTTTAGTTGGGCACCCACATTGGCAAAACGGCAGAGTACCTCCTGGAGATTTGTCATGTGCTCCTGCTCTGTGTAACCGGTGATAAGAACATCATCTAAATAGGTGGCCACTTTTGGAAAGCTCTGTAAAATGTTCTTCGTCACTCTCTGAAATATCGTGAGGGCCGATGAAACTCCAAATGGAAGGCGGGTATACTCAACCAATCCACGATGTGTATGCATCATGGCAGATTTTCTAGTCTCTGGGTCAATTTCCATCTGTAGTTACGCTTGGCTCATATTGAGCTTTGTAAATGATCAGCCCCCGGCCGGTCGAGCATATAGATCCTTGAGGGGGGGCATCGGTTAGCAGTCCAATCACAAAGCTGTTTACAGTAAGCTTGAAGTCCCCACACAGCCTGACGGCTTTATCAGGTTTCAACACTGGCACCAAGGCACAGCGCATTCCGCAAACTATACTGATCGGATGACTCCTAGATCTTGCAACCGTTGGCAGTTCTGCGCCCACCTTAAGTAATGCATTTGGAACTGGCCTCACCTGGAAGTACTGGGGCTGAGCAGTAGGATCGACATAGATGTGGGCTTTGGTACCCTTCAGCCTGCCCAGACTGTCCTGAAAAACCTCCGGATATTTATTCAACACAACGTAGAGATTGGCAGATTCAATTCGAAAGATTTGCTGCTAATCAAATCGAAGGACCCAAAACCAGTCTCTTGCCAGTAAATTTGGACCATGTACAAGCCCTCGGGGCAGCCAGACCACCTGCTGTCCGTAACCAGCATCACAGTAGTGCCCACAATTTTTAATGGCCCCCCCCTTTAGGTGGCCAATCGAGCCTTGTTATCTCGCAAGGTCAGCGGTATGATTCCCATACACAGCCGTCGAAAGGTGTCGAGGTCCACAATGGAAATGGTAGCCCCCACATACATCTCCATTGGTACTGGGTGTCCATTAACCTGTAAAGAAATCTGAATAGGTACGACCCTTGGAGTCGAAACACAGTTCAACAGAATCAAACAATCATCACCGTTGTCCTGTGAGTCCACGTGCAAAGCCCTCGTCCGGGATGACCGCCGCTGCCATCGTGGGCAGCCCGCGCTGTGCCGCTCCGAGTGGCCCTGACCCTCACGAGACCTTCGACCACAATGGCGGCACGGCGGCATGGCGGCTGGCTCTCACCATCCTCCTCGGGTGAGGTATCCCACCAGGCAGCGGCAGCCCCCGCAAACCGAACTCTGCCATAAACCTGTCTGGAGGGCTGCTCTGCCGGAGGAATTCTGGCTGAAAACGCACCGTCCCGTGATTGATATGGAGTCAGAACAGAAGGGCGACCCAAACAAAGCACAACATAATCAACGGATCCTTGTCGTTCCTGTACACCCTTCTCCGCATGTTTGTGAGAGAAGGAGAGTTCAATGCGTATTTTCTGCGAACAGCTTCCACTGAGTGGTCGAATTATTGATACGACACATGGGTTTGTCCATTTCTGAGAGGGACGGCCTGAACTTGCAGTGCGCAGCCAAGTGCCGCAAGTGAGCTAAAAAGTCCCTAACCAACTCACCAGGGGAGCACATTGCCGTGCCGTGTTAAACCGGTACATTTGCATAATCACAATCGGTTTGAGGTCATAGTGGTCCGAAACCATGGTCACAAGTTCATCGAACAACCTGGAATCCGATGCTGTCGGGTAGGTCAAACCTTTGATGATGTCTGGGCCCCGCAGTTCGTCAGAAGGAGAACTTTTTGTCGGTCTTCCCCCAATATACCATTTGCTTGGAAGAAGTATCGCATGCACTCTGCATACTGATTCCAATCCTCCAGCCCGCATTGAAGGCATCCAATTTACTGGAAAACAACACTTTTTAAATAATCTTTATTAGTGTCACAAGGCGTTCGTATGGGGGGGTAAAAATGCTAGGATCCCAAAGAAGGTCCTACAAAAAACAAAATCCAGGGGGGTGCTAGCCCTCCTGAATCTACAATTCTACCACTGGGCGGCAACAGCCGAGCGAGTAAGGGGTTGGATCCAGGAGCCAGAAGCCGAGTGGGTGCGTGCGGAGGAGGCCTCCTGCATGGGGACCTCCCTCCGGGCCCTCGCCACGGCAGCCTCCCATCCCCACCCAAAAAACACTCCAGCAGCCCAGTGGTGACAGCCACCCTCCAATCCTGGAACCAACTGCGGCAGCAATTTGGCCTGACCAAAATGTCGGACAAGGCTCCCATCTGTAACAACCGTAGCTTCACACCAGCACTGACTGACGCCACCTTCAAAAGGTGGAGGCAGGACGGGGGGACACTGACAGTCAGGGACCTATACACGGACGACAGGATCGCAACACTGGACGAACTGACTGAGAAATTTCAGCTAGCTGGGGGGAACGAGCTACGGTACCTGCAGCTCAAAAACTTCCTACGAAAGGAGACAAGGACGTACCCACAACCGCCACGACAGACACTACTGGAAGACCTACTGGACGCAAGTATCCTAGAGAAAGGGAACTGTAGCGACATGTATGACCGACCGGTAGAAAGGGACGACACCGTACTGGACGCAACAAGAAGGAAATGGGAGGACGACCTGGGGATGGAGATAGGGTGGGGACTCTGGAGCGAAGCACTGCATAGGGTCAACTCCACCTCCACGTGCGCAAGGCTCAGCCTGACACAACTAAAAGTGGTACATAGAGCCCACTTAACGAGAAACCGTATGAGTAGGTTCTTCCCGGAGGTGGAGGACAGATGTGAACAGTGCCAAAGAGGCCCGGCCAACCACGCCCACATGTTCTGGTCTTGCCCCAGACTTGTGGAGTTCTGGACAGCCTTCTTCGAGGCTATGTCCGAAGTGGTGGGGGTGAGGGTGGAGCCATGCCCGATAGTGGCGGTCTTCGGGGTTTCAGACCAGCCAGATCTATTCCTGGGGAGGAGGGCGGACGCCCTTGCCTTTGCCTCCCTGATCGCCCGCCATAGAATCCTGTTTGGCTGGCGGTCAGCAGCACAGCCCAGAGCTGCAGACTGGCTGTCCGACCTCTCGGACTCTCTCCAAATGGAGAAAATCAAATTTGCCATCCGAGGGTCAGACGACGGCTTCCATAGAACGTGGGAGCCATTCATACAATTGTTCCGGGACCTGTTTGTGGCCAACGTACAAGAGGAAGAATAGTCGGGTGGCCAAGAATCAGGGGAAAATGGACGGGAATCGGGGGAAGGTAGCCGGGGGAGGGGGGGGGGGGGGGGGGGGGGGGTTACGGGTTCGTTATGGGTGTTTGATGGCAAGCTAAGGCCCAAAACCAAACTATTAATAAATGCCTATAAACATGTGCCTCGGCCATATTGGGGAATGTAAAATATGTATGCTGGCTAAAGGGGGCGGCCACAATTGTTGTTATGAAGATGCTTACCTGTAAATATACATGTTAAATTTTTGTGTTTTCTTTTTTTCTCTCTAATAATTTGTAATTTGTCATATATAAAATATGAAAACTCAATAAAAAACATTTATAAAAAAAAAATTAGTGTCACAAGTAGGTTTACATTACTGCAATGATGTTACTGTGAAAATTCCCTAGTCGCCACATTCTGGCGCCTGTTTGGGTACACGGAGGGAGAATTCAGAATGTTTAAATTACCTAACAGCACGTCTTTCGGGACTTGTGGGAGGAAACCGGAGCAACTCGGAGGAAACCCACGCAGACACGGGGAGAACGTGCAGACTCCACATAGACTATCACCTAAGCCAGGAATCGAACCTGGGTCCCTGGCGCTGTGAAGCAGCAATGCTAATCACTGTGGTACTGCACTCAGCATAAACTTCCAGAGTATAGGCATATCGACGGATGAGTCTGGGGCTTCCGTAAATCCTCGTCGCCAATATAATAATTCATAAGGAAGCTGTCGTGAACGAAGATGAATTTATTGACATATTTACAATTACAGGCTTAGCTCACATCTCAGTCACTGTGTAAAACTCACTGGGAGGATAGGTTTGACCGGGTCATGAGTTGGACCTGCTTTTATCCCCTGCATCAACAAACCTCAGGTGGTTGGCCTCCACCCCTTACCCAGGGAGCTCGTATTCCACAAGTCCCACAGGGAGATCAATGATTGTTTCCCTACGGTCCTTGTGGGAGTTGTAACAATTATGTCAGAATGTTTCAAATATTGATGATGAATGTCATCTGCAGCCAAGTGTCAACATGTCGAGATATGGCAGTGCTATCTAGTTCTTGTCAATATCAAATTAAATCTCAATTGTCAATGTGCAAAGAATCATCTTTCTGTTGTCTGGAGCCCTGTCTCCCTGAGTTAATTGTAGCCTCTGGTGTTTTACACAGCTCCGTGCTGCCACTTTACTCTAGCCCACTTCCTGTTATTTCTTGTCAGGACATGCCACAGTATGTGTGATTCTGTCTTTCCAGTATGCCATGTGGTGAAATACACGCGACTATAAACTTGATTTGCGTTAATATTGAATACATTTAATAATCTGTGACAAGTATAATTTTAAAAAATCTATGTGTGATGTGTTTGATTGTTAAATATTCAAAGCTGTACTATACAGGGTTACATACAGATAGACTTGTTTTCCCTCTGAGTGACAAAACTTAATGTTTTCTCTCTCACTCTTTCTTTCTCGCTGTCACGTACCTTGGCTTGGGGTTCAGGTCTTGGTCCTCGCTGATATCTGGTAAACCCTCCTGTTGAGCTGGAATGATGTGGGAGTGCATTAGGAAATGGAACACAACACATTGAATCTCACATGGAGCTTGGCTCTGAGAATAGGGGTACTTGTACACCTGTGAGGCTTCTCAGACAACTCAAATAATGGCTGAAGTTTACTTTGAGCGGGTAGAATCACCACAAAATTTGTCAGTGTCCGTTTCAGTGAGACAACTTTGTGTATCGCTCCAGCTGAGTTTTCACTCCAGACACTCTGGTACTGAGGGCATAGAGAATCTAGGGACATGGTTTGCACAGTTACTCAGGATGGGCGAGGCCTGATCAGAGCCGGCAAGACCAGCTACACAAAGATTGGGGTGCCATCTTTAAAGGGTCAAAAATTAAACTGCCCCCAACCCCCTCCATAGACATGGAAAATCCCCCCCCACAAGCATTGGGGTAGCCCTCCACCACACCAGAATCGAGGCACCCCCACCTCCCCACAAGCATCATGACATGCCCCCCCCCCAACCACATTTAAGAGGAATACCGGGGGGGGGGGGGGTTGATAAACTGAGGTCGGAAATATCTAATGATGTCATAATGTTTGCAAATCAGGCTTGCACCCTTCCTGGACATGAACCCAATGACACCATCGGAGGGGGGAGGGGGAAAATCCTAAATCAAAATTTCAGCCACACAAATCCTGCTTTTGGTCTCTCCGTCAGAGCAGAGAGTAATCACAGAGAGTGATTCCTTCAGAGCAGAGAGTAATCAGAGTGAGTGACTCCTTCAGAGCAGAGAGTAATCAGAGAGAGTGACTCCTTCCGAGCAGAGAGTAATCAGAGAGAGACTCCTTCAGAGCAGAGAGTAATCAGAGAGAGACTCCTTCTGAGCAGAGAGTATTCAGAGAGAGTGACTCCGTCAGAGCAGAGAGTAATCAGAGAGAGTGACTCCGTCAGAGCAGAGAGTAATCAGAGAGAGTGACTCCGTCAGAGCAGAGAGTAATCAGAGAGAGTGACTCCTTCAGAGCAGAGAGTAATCAGAGAGAGTGACTCCTTCAGAGCAGAGAGTAATCAGAAAGAGTGACTCCGTCAGAGCAGAGAGTAATCAGAGAGAGACTCCTTCTGAGCAGAGAGTAATCAGAGAGAGTGACTCCTTCAGAGCAGAGAGTAATCAGAGAGTCGACTCGGTAAGGCTGGCAGCTTTGGAAAAATGGTGCCAGGATCTGCCCCAACATCACCTGTTGCAAGCTTCATTCCATTGTCTCTTGCCTCTGTTGTTCAATTGGTCAGCACCCATGACTCCCCTGAAATAATTGGCTAACCGCCATGAGGTGGAGTGTGGCTGGCCACTAAATACCCAATCAGTAATGGTACCCACATCCAGTCTCTCTGCCTGGACCTGCCGCCTTGCTGAAAACCTTAGCCCAAATTTCTGCATTGGAACCTAAAATGTGTAATTTAAGGAAATGTGTTCAAAGGAAATAACGAGGTGGGGGGGGGGGGGGGGGGGGGGGGGATGGGCATGAGAGGAAGTTATGGAGAGAGGGATAGTGTGAAGTGGGAGAGAGGGGGGGGAGAGTGAGAGATAAAGAGAGGGGGAGGTGCGGAGAGAGGTAGAAGAGGAGAGATAAAGCCAGGTTCAGCCTGGGCCAGATTCAAAACCATGACCTCCATCATCATCGAGTGCCCTACAATCTCCTTTATTGATAACATTGTGAAATGTTTCAAATGGGACAAGTTGACTGTGTTGAGAAATGTATTTTCTAATTGCGCACTTACACATCATTTTCATGCTGCCCATCCATCTGTCAAGTTCATCCATTTCAACTTCCATCACCGAAGCCACGTCTTCCTCAAACATTGGGCTTATGAAGGAAAATAATTATTAGTGGTGAATAATACTGTTCATATTTTTAAGAATCAGAGCATTGCATAATATTTCTTTAAAAAAAAACACATGTACGTATTCTCACAGTTGATCAAAATTATTAAGGCTGAAAATTCACAGAGCACAATCCCAACATGTGCTCCAAAATCACACACACACACATACACACCACTCAGCCCCACTACCATACACACCCCACCTGACAGCTGAATGGCCAGAGGACGAGGAAAGTCCACTAATTTGCATATATATGGCAGGACTATTCAGGCATGGTTTCTTCTTTTTTCAGAAAACATTTTATTGAGGCATTTAGAATTTTAACATTCTAAACAACAGAGTGGTCCAACACACGCAAACCCCCCACAATGACATACCAAACTTCCCTCCCACCCAACTTCCCCCCGCCCTAACTCCTCGCTACCCATGTATTAGATTCCCTGCCCTTATTTTTCACTTCCACGCCTCCCCCCCCCCCCCCCCCCCCCCGGCCAGCTGACGGTCAGTTTGTTGATGAACGGCTGCCACCTCTGAGCGAACCCCTGTATTGAACCTCTTAAGGCAGACTTAATCTTCTCTAGCCTGAGAAATCCTGCCAAGTCACTGACCCACACCCCCGACTTTGGAGGCCCCGAGCCCCTCCATCTCAACAAAATCTGTCTCCGGCCCACCAGGGAGGCAAAGGCCAAAACATCAGCCTTTCTCTCCCGCCGGGTTCCCGGATCTTCCGACACTCCAAATATTGCACCTCTGGACTCTGAGTCACCCTTCCTTCCAGGACCTCTGACATGACATCTGCGAATCCCTGCCAAAATCCCCTCAGCTTTGGACATGCCCAAAACATGTATACATGATTCATCAGACTTCCCTCACACTGCCAACATCTGTCCTCCACCTCCTCAAAAAACCTACTCATCTGGGCCACCGTCATATAAGCCATGTGGACCACCTTGAATTGGATCAGGCTAAGCCTGGCACACAATGAGGATGCATTGACTCTCCTCAGGGTCTTCTCCCACAACCCAACTTCAAACTCTCCTCCCAGCTCTTCCTCTTCACTTCCCCAATTGGGACCCCTTCCCACTCCATCAATTCCTTATATATTTCCAAGACCCTCCCCTCCCCAACCCCTGTTTTAGACATCACCTTATCCTGCAGTCCCCTGAGAGGGAGGCGAGAAAAGCTTGGAACCTACCTACGGACAAAGACCCGTACCTGCAGGTACTGAAATCCGTTCCCACCCAGTAACTCAAACTCCTCCTCTAGCTCCTCCAGGCTCAGGAAACCCTCCTCAATGAAGAGATCCCCAAAATCTCGCAATCCCTGTCTGCTACCACCTCCTAAACCTCCTGTCCAGCCCCCCTGGAGCGAACCGGTGATTGTCACAGATTGATGATCACACCGACGCCTTTTCCATTCTCATGTGCTGCCTCCATTGCCCCCACACCCTCGGGGTTTCCACTACCACTGGACTTGTGGAGTACCGAACCGGCGAGAACGGTAGAGGTGCCGTTACAGAGTCTCCAGACTCGTGCCCTTACACAATGCCGCCTCCATTCGCTCTCACACCGACCCCACCCCACTAAAAACTTCCTAACCATCAATATATTGGCCGCCCAGTAGTAATTACTAAAGTTCGGAAGGGCCAAGCCCCCTCCCCATACCCCCACTCAGGTAGGACCTTCCTCACCGTGGGGCTTTCCCGGCCCATGTAAAACCCAAGATCGCCGCTTTCATCTTCCTAACAAATGCCTTAGGGCCGAAAATTGGAAGACACTGAAATACGAACAGCAGTCTCGGAAGGACTGTCATTTTCACAGTCTGTACCCTCCCCGCTAATGGCAGCGGGAACACGTCCCACCTTCGGAAGTCCCCTTTTATTTGCTCTAAACCTGCCCAAATTTAATTTGTGAAGCTGATCCCAGTCCCTTGCCACTTGAGTACCCAGGTACCTAAAACTCCCTCCCACCACCTTGAACGGCATCTCCCTCAGTCTCCTCTCCTTCCCCCTTGCCTGGATCGCAAACACCTCACTCTTGCCCATATTCAATTATACCCTGAGAACTGGCCAAATTCCTCCAGTATCCCCAGAATTCCTGCAATCCCCTCCAACGGGTCTGTTATATAAAGGGGAAAATCGTCCGCAGAGAGCGAGACCCTATGTTCCACCCCCCCCCCCTCCCCCCCCCCCCCCCCCTCTCACGATCTCGCAGTGCCATTGCCAAAGGCTCTGCGGCCAGGGAAAACAGTGGTGGGGAGTGTGGACACCCCTATCTCTTCTCCCGACTAAAATATTCTGATCAAACCTGGTTTGTCCTTATATTCGCCACCAGGTGCCTGATATAGCAACCGGATCCAATTTACAAATCCTAAACCTTCCCAGGACCTCCCATAGATATTTCTACTCCACCCGATCAAAGGCCTTTTCTGCATCCATGGCCACCACCACCTCGACCTCGCGGCCCTCCGCAGCATCATTATTACTTTAAGGAGCCACCTAATGTTGGATGTCAGGTGTCGTCCCTTAACAAATCCCGTCTGGTCCTCCCCTATTACCCAATCCTCTATACGTGTGGCCAAGATCTTTGCCAGCAATTTTGCATCCACATTTAGCAGGAAGATTGGTCTATACAACCCACAGTTCTCCGGATCCTTATCCCATTTCAAAATAAGAGAAATCGATGCCTGCGATAATGTTGGGGGAGCACTCCCAGCTCATTTGACTCATTAAAAACCTTTACCAGAAGCGGCCCCAACAGCCTGGAAATTTTTTTATCGAACTCAACCAGGTACCCGTCTGGTCCCGGGGCTTTGCCCGATTGCATCGCCCCCAACCTGTCTATAACCTCCCCAAGCCCGATTGGGGCCCCCAAATCCTCCACCAACTCCTCATCTATCCGCGGGAACTCCATCCCCCCCCAAAATCACTTCATCGCCTCCTCCCTGTCTGGGAGTTCCAATTTATACAATTTACTCCCAAAACACATCATTCACCCCTGCCGGATCCAGAACCACCTTCCCCCCTGTATCCCTCATTTTCCCAATCTCTCTTGCCGCCTCATGTTTCCTCAGCTGGTGCGCCAGCATCCTGCTCGCTTTTCCCCCATATTCATACACCGCCCCATCTCAGCTCTCCCACCGCCTTACCTGTGGACAGGAGCCCTAATTCTAGCTGCAGTCTCTGACGCTCTTTCAAAAGCCCAAATACTTAACATCCATAACAACTGTACATCTGTTGTGGTCTTATATCTAGCCACACGACAGCTGATTAGTGTCACCATTGTGGCTCAGTAAGAAGTCTTACAACACCAGGTTAAAGTCCAACAGGTTTGTTTCAAACACGAGCTTTCGGAGCACGGCTCCTTCTTCAGGTGAATGAATTCACCTGAAGAAGGAGCCGTGCTCCGAAAGCTCGTGTTTGAAACAAACCTGTTGGACTTTAACCTGGTGTTGTAAGACTTCTTACTGTGCTCACCCCAGTCCAACGCCGGCATCTCCACATCATGGCTACCATTGTGGCTGACAATGGATATCTTAACAGTATCCAGCTAAGGCCTGAAACACTACCCCTGCCACCCCTCCTCCCCCGCTCTGCCTGAGTCAGATGTTAGAGATCAAAGGAAGCAGATCAAAAGATTTTAGCTTCAGGGTAAGCAAACATTTAAACTGCATCAATGTCCAGGGTGTAAAATAACAAAGTTCACAGGCTAAATCTTTGTACCAGTCCACAGGAGCCTGATGGACAGTTAAAACCAAACATTTATTTGAGGCTGGAGGCGATACATACTCACATCAGTTACCTGTCTAATGCATGCACTGTCATGTCAAACGCAGAAATAGTTTAGATTTCAACTAAAAGCAGCCATTTGATTCCAATACACTTGATTAATTTGTGTGAGTAACTCAGACTGCTGACTGCTCAGTACTGAATACCACTTGCGCAATATATTTCAATCATAGCTGGAGTATAGCAGACTTGACTCTGCCTCATAAGAAAGTAGGATGTACATGAACTCCAGGGAAGTGATATGCAACAAATTACATGAGGGGATTTTCCTCCTCCTCCATGGTGCGTTCTGCAGCGATAGAGGGGGGTTTCACTCGAGGCCGGTGGAGGGATCTTCTCGTCCCACCATTATCAACGGAGTTTCCCATTGAACGCACCCCTCGCCGTCATGGGTGCATCGTCGGTGTGACCACAAGACCCCGTGAATGGCCAGAAAATCACACCCTAAAACAGTTGTTCCAACAATTCCTCTCAGCTTTTGCCTGACCCCTCCTGTAACTTTAGCAAGGCCTCAATAGAAGCCAGCAAGAATTGACACAAACTTGGTTACACAGTCTCGACTATTTCTGGGATTTTCTGGTTTACCGTGTAAGAAGAGGAACCTCTGTCCTTCCCTTTCATGGCTAATGACAGCATGGGAATAGCTACAAAGCAGGGGTTTAGAGCAGGCATTTCTACTGAGTGTTCATGCTTTTCCAGTTCAATTTGATGTCCATGTGTGGTAGTATGACTAGGGGTACTACGGTACCTGGGAGTGTGAGTTACTAGTGGTGGAGAAGGCTCGCTGCTCATTGGCCCAAGTGTTGCTTTCTCATTGGTCAAGACGAAGGTAGCTCCGCCCCATGAGGCGGAGTATAAGAACCCGTGTTTCCCAGCAGCCATCATTCTTTCTGTACTCAAACTGCTGGGGGAACTTCTTGTGGATTAAAGCCTTCAATTCAGACTACTCATTCGTTTCTGTGGTTATTGATCGCGCATCATCATGGTTGGATGGACATGGGTATACTGAAACAGGAAACGATTACTGGACCCTAAATGAGCACATGATACACAGCAGCAGGTCCAGGTGAGGGGCTGCCGCCTGGACTCCTGAAGATAAGAAATGTTTTTTTTTAATTCAAAATCAATTAGGTGAACTCATATTGAGCCTGCAATCTCTGGTAGGGCCAGATGCTGTTTAACCAGCATTGCAACTTGCCCTGGATTGCTAGGCCTGCTGGAAAATACATGAGGCAGAGTATTTTTTTCTCAATCTTCAAGGATTTCAGGAAGTTGACTTCTGGAGCACTGACAGAACCATTAAGAAGTTTTTGAAAAGTAGGAGGAAGTCTGAATCTGACATGAGCATATGGACATACAGACAAGGAGCAAGGGGTAGGCCATTCAGCCCCTCGAACCTGCTCCGCTATTTAATAAGATCATGGACGATCTGATAGCAACCTCAAATCTGCATCTCTCCTACCCTCAATAACCTATCACCCCCTTGCTTACCAAAAATCTATCCATCTCTGCTCCCACTGCTTTTTCAGGCCGAGAGTCACAACTTGGTGAGATAAACAATTTCACCTCATCTCCATTTTTAAATGGATGACCCCTTATTTGTAAACAGTGACCTGTAGTTCTCGATTCTCCCACAAGAGGAAACATGCTCTCCACAGCCACCCTGGCGGGTGAAGAAAGGAAGTAAACATGAGAGAAAGGCAGAAATACTTGCACTTATCCAGCACGCATTTTTATCTCTCCTGTTTTATTGGTAGGTTCTCCCGACTGGGACAGTGAAGGATCGGTTGCTATTCCTCATTGGCAGTAATTATCCAACAATATAGAAAGGTGATGCCACCATCAATTCCCTCGAAGACACGCGTCGAAGTGAACAGTGGTTTTAATCAACTTACAACTTTGCCTGCCTGCGACTGGTACAATACTGAAGGCGGTCCCGCAGGTCTGCTGCTCTTATACTTCCTACAAGGGGCGGAGCCCGTACATGCTCCAACATCTCCCCCTGTGGGTGAAGCCACACAATGGCCCATAGATGGAGCCCACAGGGTTAATAACATAGTATAACGTAATACAGTATACTGGTGAATTAACAGTATTTATACATTCACCACAAAAGGAAAGGTAGGTCCCACAGCAGCACAAGGGCCCACTTGTGTGCATACATCCACCAGTGACTGTGCAACAGAAAACACCAGAATCAAAGAATCATTTACAACAAGGTGAAACTGATACTTTGAATATTTTTGTTACTAGTCTCTGAAAAAAGCCTCCTGTCAGCTTAATGAACGGTTTCACTTTATGTAAAATGTTGAAAGTTTAAAACCCCATACCTGGCTGGATTTTCACTGTCAACTTCATTGTGTAGTTCTGAAAAAAAACATTTGTACATGTTTCGTTAAAATACATTTTCGAGCACAATTCTGAAGAAAAACTACTTGTGTTCATAGAGCGATTTTCATGCCCACCGGACGTCTCAAAGTGCTTCACAGCCAATGAGGTACTTTGGAAGTGTAGTCACTATTGGAATGTAGGAAACTAGGCATCCACCACCCCCAATGTCATAATGACCAGGTAATCTGTTTTAGTGGTGTGTGGGTGCGGGGGGGGGGGGGATGTTCCAGTCCCACAAGGGTGGGACACGAGAATATGGAGAGCTGCCAAAATTCAGTTGGCGGGGTTGGAATATCCCACCCGTTGACTTCCACCATCTCCGCACTATTCGCCAAAGGAAAAACAAGTGAGTGAAGTTACACTAAGAAAAGGGTGGCACAGTGGTTAACACTGCTGCCTCACAGCGCCAGGGACCCAGATTTAATTCCGGCCTCAAGTGACTGTCTGTGTGGAGTTTGCACATTCTCCCCGTATCTGTGTGGGTTTCCTCCGGGTGCTCTGGTTTCCTCCCACAGTCAAAAGACTGTTAGGTTAAAGTCCAGTGCAGGTTAGGTGGATTGGCCATGCTAAATCATAAAATATACAGTGCAGAAGGAGGCCATTCGGCCCATCGAGTCTGCACCGGCTCTTGGAAAGAGCATCCTACCCAAGCCCACACCTCTACCCTATCCCCATAACCCAGTAACTCCACCCGACACTGAGGGAAATTTTGGATACTAAGGGCAATTTAGCATGGCCAGTCCACCTAACCTGCACATCTTTGGACTGTGAAAGGAAACCGGAGCACCCAGAGGAAACCCACGCACACACGGGGAGAACGTGTAGACTCCGCACAGATAGTGACCCGAGCCGGGAATCAAATCAGGGACCCTAGAGCTGTGAAGCAATTGTGCTACCCACCATGCTACTGTGCTGCCCCTTAGTGTCCAAGGATTAGGTGGGATTACAGGGATAGGGCAGGGAAGTGGGCCTAGGTTCAGGTACTCAGTACAGACCCGATGGACTGAATAACCTCCTTCTGCATTGGAGCGATTCTATGATTCTATTAAGTGTTGGCCAAGACACCTGGGAGCACTCTCGGGTCTTCATCAAAATAGTGTCATGGGATCTTTTATGTCTCCCCGAAAACGCCTTAATTTAACTTCTTATCTGAAAAACAGGGCGTCCAATAGTGCAGAACTCCCTCAGCTCTGGAGTCTCCATCTGTCCAAAGTTCTGACTTTTTGTCCTGTAAAATTTTATCAAATAAACCCCAACCCCGGAACTTATAAAAAAAAATAAAATGAGTAAACTAATTGAAAAAAATGAATAAGCCCCCCCCCCCCCCACCGAACTTGTAAAAAAATAAAATGAATAAAATAAATTAATAAATGGATAAAAACCACTACAGAGCTTGAAACAAAAAAGCTGCAACCGTTTTAAAAAATAGCGGGCGCACTGCGCATGCGTTCCCGATTATCAGCGCGCATGCGCAATGCGGCCAAATTTTTTTTTAACATGTTCTTGGCCGCTTGCAGCGGCATTATGAAAGGCCGAATGCAAGCGAGGATTTGCGCAATCGGGAGCACCGCGGACAATGGCTCCGCGACCTTCCCAACACCCGCCCGCGAGCCACCCCCGACTTTGAAGAACACTGCCATAGACAGACATGGAGACCCGCTACAACAACTCCCATGCAGCGACCAAGGGCATGATTGAGCAATGCTTCGGCATCCTGAAGATGCTGTTCACAAACCTGTTCCACTCTGAAGGGCCCTCCAGTACAGCTTGAGTAGAGTCTCTGACATCTTGGTGACCTGCTGCGTCCTCCAAAATATTGCCCAGTAGATGGACGACGTGCTGGAGGTGGAGGATGAACGTCAGTCCTCGGCTGGCGAGGAGAATGTAGAGGAGGGCTGGGATGGGCAGGAGGTGTGGCCCGGGCAGGCATGGGAGGCTGCATAATGTGTGCGCCTGGGTCAATGCGTACACAATGCTCTAATTGCCTCCAGGTTCACCGACCAGGACAACCCATCCCACCCCACTGACCACCCCCCCTCCCCCCCGCTGACCACCCCCACCAATGAACATCCCCATTGCGCCACTCACCTCACCCCCTCACAGCACCCTCCTTAATTCCTATCTGCCTCACTACGGGGTGCTGGCCTTGGTTTGGCAGTAGCAGCAGATCTGGCCAATGGGACGGAGGGTGATGACCACACGGTCTGTGATGAGCTCTGATGCTCCGCGCTGTTTGACAACTTCTTACTCCTGCCGACGGTGGCACATTCCAGACCTTAACAACTTCCCGGTCAGACAGAAGATACAGAAGAAGTCTCAGGCCCATCAGAAATCAGCGTACGACACTCACGCCATGGAATTCCCCGAGCTGGTCCCAGCTGATCGAGTTCGTGTACAGCTGCCTGACGGCGTCTGATCCGCCAAAGCTGTGGTGGTCAAGCAAGTGGCCCCGAGATCGTTCCTCGTCCGCATGGCTGATGGCTCCTTCCTACGACGCAACAGGCGGGCACTGCGCAGACTTCCACGCCCGCCACCCGACCGTGAAGTCCCACCTCACACACTGCTGCCTCCAGATGCGCCCTTCCACGAGGTCACCGATCTACCAGCAATCCTGTCGACCTCTGCGACCACCGCATTGGCGGCAGTCCCGCCCATGCAAGTGCAGGCGGCCCCTGATCCACCCTTCAGGCGGTCAACCAGAATTCATCACCCGCCACAGAGACTAAACTTATAGACTGAACGTTTGCACAACTTTGTTACCTCATCGTTTTGACACCTGTAAATATTGTTTTTTTACTGTTTCATCTGCTCTATATCTGCACTAGCGACACCTTCCCATGTATATAAGTCAATTTTAGCATATTCTGTATATAGACACGTACATATACACATCTTCACACACATACACCTTACTATTTATTATCTGAACACACACTTTGAAAAAAAAAGGGGTGAGGTGTCATCATATACATCCAGGTATATGATGGTGTGCAGACAGGCAGTGATTGACACACAGGATGACCAGTGAGCACACAGAACACAGCAGCCAATCACCAGACAGGACACGACCACTATAAAGCCAGAGGGCACCAGTTTTCCCGCCCTCTCGGGATCCAGCCTCTAAGACAGTCGAAGCTCGTGAGCATAGCCAGTGCAAATACCATGTGGTAGTCAGTAAGTCTGGTCAGGCGAGCCTCAGGTCTCCAGTCAAGTCAGCATAGTGTCAACCCACAATTAAGCATGTAAAATAGTTAGATGTTAAATAAAATCGTGTTGCATTTCATCAAGTGTTGGAAGTCTATCCCTCACTACACTGCGTGAAACGCAGTCCACATAGACCCAGCCTACCCAACACATCAACGCGGAAATGGATATTTAAATTAGTTTAAATGCTCACTTAAATATGTCAGTGAGGGCGTAAACCTGATTGTATCTGGTGCCGCAGGCCGGGAGCATCAGGCTTCATTCGACACCCATCACAAACCCTGTTTAGGGCCTCAGCGGCTATTCTGTAGGAGTAGCAGGAGGGGCGCTGGGCGTATCCTGGGCAGCAAATTGTCCCCTCGTCTCAACAAAGAGACAGTGCAGAACGTCTGCCACACAATAGCACCCCTTGAGCAATGTGGCTGTGAAGGTCACGGCAGTCGTGATTTCTAATGCCATGGGATCATTCCAGGTTTTAACCAGTGGCCTATGTAAGATCTCGGAATCATCAGCCTTCAAGAGAGGTTACGGTTGCTCTGTATGCCCAGGCCTCTGAGTACATCAACTTTAACCTTGACAAGGCACATCAAGATGTCACGGCAGCAGGATTTACTTCCATTGCTGGACTGTCACAGGTCCAGGGGGCAATCGATGGGACAAATGTGGCCCTGAGAGCACCGTGGCATCAGGGAGCACCCTTTGTCAATCGCAAGAGGTTCCACTCCCTGAATGTGCAACTTGTCTGTGACCACCGCATGGTCATTATGCACGTCTGTGCATACTTCCCTGAGAATGTGCATGACAGCTTCGTCCTGGGGCGCTCGCAGATCCCTGGAGTCTTTCAGGACCAGCCCAGGTGTCCAGGGTGACTCGTGGGGGACAAGGGATACCTGTTGAGGTCCTGGCAGATGGCGAGGCCTCAGGCCGAAGCGGAGACCCCGTATAACGTGGATCACACTGCCATCGGTCAGTTACAGAGCAGTGCATTGGCATCCTGAAGTTGTGCGTCCATTACCTCGGCCGTTCTGGGGTGCAATTCAGTGCAGCCCCCGGGGGGGTTTCCCGCATTGATATGGTGTGCTGTTCCCTCCACAGCATGGCACATCAGCGGGGCAACATGCTGGAGGAGGATGACGAGGGACATGATGCTTCCTCTGATGAGGAAGAGGACCAGGATGGAGTAGGGCATCTGGAATGAGCTCCAGAAGCCTCTGCATCATCTTGAGCTGCCAGTCCTGGAAACCAACTATTGTTTGAACCATAGTGTTGAAGCATCAGAAATGGTAGTCTGTGTTTGGACCAAGCTCTGGAGCCCCTCAGTAATGGACCTCTATGTCTGAACTATGCTCTCGAGGCCCTCAACCATGGTCCCAGAGACTGAGCCATGCCATGGAATCTGCACTCATGGCTCAGACATTGTTCTCAAGGCTTTCCTCTGTGAATGCCACCCTTGAAGTGTTGGCCTGGGTGCCATGCAATGTTGGCACCATCTCGTGCAGCTGAAGGCTTTTGGACTCCTCCAATCAGCCTTTCAGTTGCAGAAATGTCACTGATGTCCCCTTCTCTTGTGCTCGGCTTTTGCATCTCTTGCAGCTGAGGGAGGAATTTGTTCAGATGTATAGCACCTGGCGGGGGCACAGCTGAGTCCTTTGCCTGCCTGACCGCTGGTATGTTCTTTACTCCACCTGATGTGCATCAGAGGCAGTATGTTGCTAAGATTGCCCACTGAGGTGCTTGTCTCTGCGTTGGTGGATGGTACGTGTGATCGCTGTGATGCATCTTCTATGTCCTCCCCGAAGATCTCCTCTGAGGTGCTGTCAGGGCTTGAAAGGAGGGCGCTGCTTGGGGAAGGCCCGGGCTCAGCAGTTGATGTTCTTCAAAGGCAAGGGACATGTTTTAGTTAACGGCAAGGTCAAGGGTTTGAGCACTGAAAAACTCACTTGGGACAGGGACTGACTCGGGCAAGCCTGCATCTGTTTTCTCTCTTTCATGCCTGTTATAGGCTATCTCCTCCTGCAGTAAACATTGTGAGCCGGGGGCGTGGAGTGTCGGAGGTCAAGGACAACTGGAACTCATGGGAAATGCGCATCGGCAGAAAGGGGTTTTGGTGAGGAGTGCCAGGAGGGTTTGAGGATGATGCTGGGAGGTTGGGTGGTGGGAGGCAGCAAGTTGGCAGCAAATGGATTAGAGGTGTTATTATTGGGGAGACAGAAGGGATGAATGCCAAGAGGAGACAAGAGGCACTCAACGAACCATTCACCTTTTTGTCACATTGGACCCCCTTCCTCCTGGCACTAACTGCTGCCGCCGATGCCTTCTAGGCAGGACTGGTCATGTTGCTCGGGGCCTCCTGCAACATGTGGGTAAATGATTCTGCTCCTCTCCTCTACCTTCACACTAGTCTGCGAGCGACCATCCCCCTGGCTTGACTGAGAGTGAATGCTGAAGAACTGTTTAAATGCAGCACCCCCTTAGAAGCTTAAAATAGAGCGATAATGGGGACGATTCTCCGATCGCGGGACTAAGTGTCCGCGACGTCGTGAATGCCGTTGCATTTCACGACGGCGCAAAACGGGTGCGGGGACGACAAATTCTGTCCCCCACGGGGGGCCAGCACGGCGCTGGAGCGGTTCACGCCGCTCCAGCCACCCTTCTCGGCGCCAAATGGGCACCACGCCATCCCGTGCATGCGCAGTTGGGCCGCACCAACCCGCACATGCGCGTGGGACTTCTTCAGCGCGCCAGCACGTACGCAACATGGCATGGGGGGTTCAGGGGCTGGCCGCACAACAAGGTAGGCCCAGGGGGGAGAGGCCGGCCCGCCGATCAGTGGCTCCCAATCATGGGCGAGACCCCATCGGAGCCCCCCCCCCAGGGATGGAGCCCCCTACCCCTCCCACAAGCCGCCCCCCGACCCTTTGCGCAGAGTTCCCACCGGCAGCGACCGGGGTGAACGGCGTCGGCGGGACTCTGCTTTTTCCGCGCGGCTGCTCGGCATCTGGGCCGGAGAATCAGCGGTCCCGCCGATCTCAGCGGCCCGCGGCCAACGCTGCGTCAAACGCGCCGGCGCAAATGGTGCCGATTCACCACACCTCGGAGAATCGCGCGCTGGCGTTGGGGCGTCGTGGCACGGTTGCGGCGATTCTCTGACCTGCCACGCCCAGAATTCCTACAGTGTAGAGGACGTCAATTGGCTCACTGAGTGTGTACCAACCCTCTGAAAGACCTACCTACCAAGGCCAACTCCCCGCCCTCTCCCTGTAACCCCATAACCCCACCTAACCTGTACATCTTTGGACACTAAGGGACATTTTGCATGGCCAATCTAACTTACCTGCACATCTTTGGATTTATTGCAGTGCTTAGCTGAACCCCGGGGCAAGTGAATTAGGCGCCTGGTGACTAAAGTGTGGATTTTCGCATGGGGGAAAAACATTTGACGAAGTGGCTCAAAGTTGAGATCCGGATCGCACCGACCCTGACGCGAATCGCACTGAACTTTTGCTCTGCAAATACATCTTTCCCACATTTTGGAAAATTCCACCCGCGAACTCCAGAAATGCTGCCAGACCTGCTTTTTTGTTTTTATTGCAGATTCTCAGCATCCGCTGTATTTTACTTTACTTCTAAAAGTGTTTCTTTTTTGTTCTAAGAGAGCATATATTTTGTTTTTGTCAAACCAGTTCTGTTGGCGATGATGCTTAAAGCCAATGGTCTGGGTACTGGAGTCTAGTGCAGCTGACTGTATTTGATCCCACTGTTCTGGAATTGAGTTGGATGTGTAAAAACCTTGCAGATCTGTCATCAGCTGGGCCTGGAATTCCTTTCTTCAGCTGTAAGGCTGAGACATTCATCTTTTTCCTCTTGAAATGTTCGACCTTGTGATGTCTTGTTGCTGGATGGATGATCGCAAATCGAAGAAATTAATGATCTATCCAGCAAGCATCAGTCCCCACTTGGATTGAATGATACAGACATCTTTGACTCGAACAATTACATAATCCAGGAGGTGACAATGCTTTGATCTAGCCTGCTTCCATGTAGTTATGCATTTGTCCTTCAGATGGACAAGGGGAGTTGTTATAATGAGGCCAGGCTGAGCACACTTTGACAACTGGAGGATAACATTTGCATTGATTTTCCCACTTTGTTTTTCCCAATGATTTTGCTTCAGTCCTTCGAATCACGGCCAACACTGGCATTAAAGTCTCCCAGAGGAGGAACTTTCCTTCTTTCAGGATGGCAGTGAGGATTTCAACAAGGTCAGAATAGAACTTTTCCTTTGCATCTTCATCGGCATCAAGGATAAGGGCGGAGGCACAATGACGGTGGCATATTTTGTTTTACTTTCACCAGCATTAAAATTAAATGATTTGAAGATTTTGATTGCTTGCTGTCCTGCCAGGGACAGAAGTAAAGCAATTCTTCTTTAGATGGGCAGCATGGTCAGCGTAGGCTTGGAGGGCCGAAGGGCCTGTTCCTGTGCTGTACTTTTCTTTGTTCTTTGTTCTAGCTTCTGGTGCAGCACTTAAGTCGCGAGCTTCTACATAGAGTTGAAACTGTTGTTTGAACAATTTCCAATTCAAATTTAAATTACCAGTAGTCTTGAGATGTCTTGGTGCTTGAACTTGGTCCAGTGAAACGTTGTTTTTGTTGAAGTTTTCTATGTTGCGATGACTTCTATTGTCGAATAATTGATTCCAATTTTTTTTCCTTTTTTCTATTCTAAATATTTACTTGTCTTTCTTAAAAGATTTAATCATTCCGATAACATGTTATATTTTAAATAACTCCTGGTAGAATGTTACATTACCTATATACTTCTGATAACATGTTATATATTTCTCTTTGAAGCAGCCGAGTTGATGAAATGACCAATAGTCCTCTTGTAAAAGATGAACTATTTAATGAGTAATATAAACAATAGTTGCGAGTCCTTTGCACTCAGTACTCAACTAGGAAAAGAAATAAAATACAATACAGATAACTGACTAACTATACAATGTAATTATAAAATATTTATAACTTGTCTCTCTCTAGCTATTCTATGTCTTGTCTGTTCACTGCCCTGGATCACACTCTCTGAGAAAGAGCGGGAATTGGAAAAAAATAATTGGATACTCAAAATTTATTTTTAAAAATAGTTATGGCGAAGTTCGATGAACATTGTAAAATGCAGACCAATTAGATTGTAGACCGACTAAAATTTTACAGAAGAGTTCAATAAGTTGGTGAACCGCTGAATAATTTCATCACAGATCTCAAACTCTTTGCTAAAACATGTAACTATGCAGATCTACATGATTCACTTGTCAGAGACCCAATAGTTTGTGGCATACTTGATGACTCTGTCACAGAAGCACTCATTCGTCAAAATGATTTAACTTTACAAATCGTGATTGACAAATGTATATCCGTGGAACAGACCATCAGTCAGTATATAGCATTTTATCCCAAAGAAAAAAGCACAAATCTCTACCACGAGGCAGAGAAAATGAAAATGGTGTCGCACGCAAAGCAGAAGACTGAGGAATGGAAGCTACCCTTCGCAAGCATTTTTGAGCTCTGCGCATGCGCATTACGCAAAGAAATGCGAGACGTCGAAGAAGTCTGCGCATTCGCGTTACCCACAAATATGTCATGATGATTTGGAGTTGGGGACCAAGGGCAATGTGTCCAAGTTTGCAGATGACACTAAGGTGAGTGGTAAAGCGAAAAGTGCAGAGGATACTGGAAGTCTGCAGAGGGATTTGGAAGTGAATGGGCTGGGGTCTGGCAGATGGAATACAATGTTGATAAATGTGAGGTTATCCATTTTGATAGGAATAACAGCAAACGGGATTATTATTTAAACGATAAAATATTAAAGCATGCCGCTGTTCAGAGAGACCTGGGTGTGCTAGTGCATGAGTCACAGAAAGTTGGTTTACAGGTGCAACAGGTGATTAAGAAGGCAAATGGAATTTTGTCCTTCATTGCTAGAGGGATGGAGTTTAAGACTAGGGAGGTTATGTTGCAATTGTATAAGGTGTTAGTGAGGCCACACCTGGAGTATTGTGTTCAGTTTTGGTCTCCTTACTTGAGAAAGGACATACTGGCACTGGAGGGTGTGCAGAGGAGATTCACTAGGTTAATCCCAGAGCTCAAGGGGTTGGATTATGAGGAGAGGTTGAGTAGACTGGGACTGTACTCGTTGGAATTTAGAAGGATGAGGGGGGATCTTATAGAAACATTTAAAATTATGAAGGGAATAGATAGGATAGATGCGGGCAGGCTGTTTCCACTGGCGGGTGAAAGCAGAACTAAGGGACATAGCCTCAAAATAAGGGGAAGTAGATTTAGGCCTGAGTTTAGGAGGAACTTCTTCACCCAAAGGGTTGTGAATCTATGGAATTCCTTGCCCAGTGAAGCAGTTGAGGCTCCTTCATTACATGTTTTTAAAGTAAAGATAGATAGTTTTTTGAAGAATAAAGGGATTAAGGGTTATGGTGTTCAGGCCGGAAAGTGGAGCTGAGTACACAAAAGATCAGCCATGATCTCATTGAATGGCGGAGCAGGCTCGAGGGGCCAGATGGTCTACTCCTGCTCCTAGTTCTTATGTTCTTATATTCTTATGACAACATGATTATGTGTCAAAGGTGTGGCAACACCCACTTAAGGGGAAACTACCCTGCTTTTGGTAAACGCTGTTTAATGTGTCAGCAGTTAAACTATTGTGCTTCACAGTGTCAATCAGCCGCTATTTACATTCCTCCTGCACACAAAAAATATAAAGTGAGGGCTGTGGACAAAACAGAAGAAATCAACACGCAGGAAGATTTCACGGAAGATGATAATATTTTCTCATTAGAAAATACTTTCTTCGTTGGTGTAGTTGATTCGTCCATCAAGAATAATCTACAAGCAACAAGGATCATCTTAAGCAACAAAGTCAGCTCATTAAGAATATGAGCAAGATCTTCAAGCAACAAAAGATCAAAGAGTCAATATCGTTAACAATGAATGAATGACTACTGTGTACATGAACACAATTCCAACTACTTTCAAACTGGATAACGGCACCTTGGCGAATCTCTTGAATTCCAAGGACCTATCCAAGAGAAAAAGTCATCATGAAATTAGAATTTAGAATTTACAGTGCAGAAGGATGCCATTCGGCCCATCGAGCCTGCACCGGCTCTTTGAAAGAGCACTCTCCCCAAGCCCACACCTCCACCCTATTCCCACACCCCAGTAACCCGACCCAACACTAAGGGCAATTTTGTACACTAAGGGCAATTTAGCATGACCAATCTACCTAACCTGCACATCATGTGGGAGGAAACCGGAGCACCCGGAGGAAACAAACGCACACATGGGGAGAACGTGCAGACTCCGCACACACAGTGACCCAAGCCGGGAATCGAACCTGGGACCCTGGAGCTGTGAAGCAATTGTGCTAACCACCATGCTACCATGCTGCCCGATTATACCTCCAGAATGCTCATTGTGTGATTGCAATGGCAATTCCATTTTCTCGCATGGTTCGTGTTACCTGAGTGTCACAAATAGGGACATTCAACAACAAGTAAGGTTCGAGATAATCAATGATACTCGTTCATCTTTACTTGGAGCTCAAGCATGCAAAGATTTGCAGTTAATACAAAGAATTTTCCTGAATACCTGTCAATCAAATGCACTCACAGATGACATTCAGCAACTCTTACAGGAATACCCTGATGTATTTCAAGGTATGGGCACATTATCTTTTCAGTACAAAATTCAACTGAAGAAGGATGCCAAATTGGTAATCCATCCACCTAGACGTGTTCCTGCTCCTCTTAAAGACAGACTAAAGGCTAAATTGTCAAGACTGCAAGCTCAAGGTATCATCTCAATGATTACTCAACCTGCTGACTGGGTTAGCTCCCTCGTCTGTGTAAAAAAGCCCTACAGGTCAAATAAGAATCTGTATGGATCCAATGGATCTCAATCGAAGTATCAGGAGAGAACATTATCCTACACCGAAGAAAGAAGATATTACTGCAGAGATGGCCAATGCTGGAATATTTACCAAGCTTGGTGCGTCTCAAGGTTTTTTGGCAAATGCAACTAGAAGACTCCAGTAAACGTCTCTGTACTTTTAATAATCCTTTCGGAAGGTATTGTTTTAATAGAATACCTTTTGAAATCATATCCATTTCCGAAATTTTTCAAAGAACAATGGAATAAATGACCGAGAACATAGAAGGAGTTTGGGTTTATGTTGACGCCATCATCGTCTGGTCAATAACACCTGAGAGCATATCAAACTTTTTTGGAAAGTTTGCAAAGGAATTCATGAATATGGTTCATTTCAAATCTATCGAACAGAGCAACTGCTCTACGCCAACTGATAAGAAAGAACACAGAATTCATCTGGACTGAAAAACATAATGAAGAATGGACTGATTTGAAACAACAACTGATACAAGCTCCATGCTTGTCATTTTCTGATCCTACAAAACCTACCAAAATTTCAACCGGTGCTAATAAATATGGCATAGGTGCTGTTTAACCTTAACAAGACCGTTTCAATAATTGGGTTCCTATTGCCTATACATCAAGATCCATGACTAACACTGAGTGTAGGTATGCCCAAATTGAAAAGGAGTGTCTAGGGTTGGTCATGGGGATTTCCAAATTCCATGACTATGTTTATGGTCTACCCAAATTCACAGTAGAAACTGACCATCGCCCACTAATACACATTGTTATGGTCCAGGGTTTAGAGAACCCCAAAGTGTATCATGGAGTTCACCTGACCCACAACTTTTAATAGATTGTGGTATGGGGAGCACATGGCCCACTCTACAGGTGTGGTACAGCAGAAATGCAAAAGTATCTTTTAAAAGCAAAACAATGTTTATTCTATGAACTCAAGTTAACCTTTTAAAAACATACAGTGAACATATTAGCAACCTTCAATCCAAATACAACCCCCAAAGAATACAACACTAAGTCATCCTTAATAAATTCCTAAACAATATTCAGAAGACAAAAGACCCTTTTAACACAAAGGTCAGGTTTAAATTCGCTATTGAGAGCAGATACCACGTTGGAATCAGCAAATGGACATTCATCAGCTTGCAGAGATACACACACATCCTGCTGTGATTTCAGCTTCTCCAAAACTAAAATCAAACCAAACTCACCCTGTAGCAAAAAACCTAAAGCGAAAGTAAAAAGCTGACAGACAGCCCAGCTCCACCCACTCTCTGACTTCACTGCAGTAATAAATACCCATTTCTTAAAGGTACTCTCACTACAGATATTTATACACACACCTATTTATAAACACCCATTTCTTAAAGGTACTCTCACTACAGATATTTATACACACACCCATTTATAACACCCATTTCTTAAAGATACTCTCACATGACAACATTATTGAACAAAACTTGAATGCCATGACTCCCAGACTTCAACATCTGATGATGGAATTAAGAAGATATGATTTCATACTGAAATACACACCAGGTAAAGAATTAGTAATTGTTGATACTTTATCCTGTTCAGTCAACACTGAAACTCTACAACATATATGTCAAACTCAAGGATTTGGCCAGCGGTGGAATTATCTTTGGCCCGCGAGATAATATCTAATTACTTTTTTTTTAAAATTTAGATTAGCCAATTATTTTTTCCAATTAAGGGGCAATTTAGCGTGGCCAATCCACCTACTCTGCACATTTTTGGGTTGTGGGGGCGAAACCCACGCAGACACGGGGAGAACGTGAAAACTCCACATGGACAGTGACCCAGAGCCGGGATCGAACCTGGGACCTCAGCGCCATGAGGCGGTTGTGCTAACCACTAGGCCACCGTGCTGCCCTAATAATATCTAATTAATATTAAAGCTGGCCCCAGCAATTGAAGCGCCTATGGCGTATGATATGGCGGATGCCGAGTTTATTCAGGTATAGTGTGAATCACAAAGTGTTGGCCTGTGGAAAAATGTTTTCATTAGAAATTACTCTGGAAAAGCTCCAGATAAAGCAATAAGAAATAAATGCAACTAATTTTTTTATTTATTTAATATTTAATGTTGTTTTTATAGGAAATAACCTAAGCTTTATTAGTTCCAGGTTCAATAAGTTCATTTCAATACGTTTTGCAAAAAAACATTGAACCAGTCCGGCCCTCGACTTGTCCCGATTTTTTAATTTTGGCCCACGGTGTATTTGAGTTTGACACCCCTGCTCTACAAGAAGAATTGATCAATGATGTTGATTTAAAATTGCAACTATTCAGAGAGTTACTTCCTGTCTCTGATGTCAAATTTAATCAAATTTGCATTGAAACACTGAAAGATGCAACTTTAATGAAAGTCATACAACATCTTCAACAAGGATGGCCTAAAGGTAATTGTCCTCAATATCAACCCATTCAGTCAGAACTGACTATTGTAGACGGTATACTGCTGAGACAAGATCGCATTGTGATTCCACAAAGCATGAGGTCTGAAATGCTTTCAAGACTTCATGAGGGTCATTTCCGCCGTGCCAGACAGCCTATCTATTGGCTAGGTATCAACAATGATATCTCGAACATGATATCATCATGTTCAACATGTCAGTCACATCAAAATCATCAGTGCAAAGAACCAATGCAACCACATGATCTAGTAACATCACCATGGATCAAGGTGGGTGCTGATCTTTTTCACTTATTTGGTCAGGACTATCTCGTAGACATTGGCTATTTTTCCAATTTTCCTGAACTAGTGAAATTGAACAACATCACATCCAAGAATGTCATAAAGGCATGTAAGGAAATATTTGCCAGGCATGTTATTCCTCGTATCATTATGTCTGACAATGATCCTTTTTCTCAAGTCATGAATGGCAAGATTTCTCATTGAAGTACAATTTTCAACATGTTACTTCAAGCCATCATTTTCCACGGTCAAATGGAAAAGCAGAGAAAGGTGTTCACATTATGAAACAGCTACTTAGCAAATCAAAAGATTCGCAATCTGATTTTTATATAGCTTTACTCAATTACAGAACATCACCTCTGTCAACAGGATTATCTCCATCTCAAATGTTATACAACAGAATGTTGAGGACAACTTTACCTCAGTTACATTTTCCTGATCCTGAACAACATTGTATTGTGAAGAGAATACAACAACAGAAAATGAGTCAGAAAAGATATTTTGATCTACATTCGAAAGAATTGTCTATTCTATCTGAGGATTATACTGTTAGATTAAGACTTCCTGAAGGAGGTTGGTTTAACATTGCTCGCATAATTAGGCAATTTTCTCCAAGATCTTATCTGATAAGAACATCAGATGGAAACGTTCTGAGAATAGAAGAGATCTACTTCAAGTCACAGATACTGCAAAGATTTTTCATGATCTTGATTTAAACCAGACAATTTCAAAACAAATTGAACAGCAAATGCATTCAAATTTGATGATCAATAAAGACATTAAAACTTCATCATCTTTGACGTAAAGAAGATTGACAAGGAGAAGAAGACCCAATCGTCTGAATTTGTGGACTTTTTCATTGTTTACACTGCATTTCCTATGCAAATTTTCTTTTTAATATTTCAAGAAAATGTTAAAGAAAAAAAGGGGGATGTAGTGATCTCTGTATATCAATATACATGATCAATGTATGCAAATGCAGTACAGTCATTTCCCCACACTAGATATCTCAATATCATATGACATAAGAACGACTTTCCCACACTTTCTGAGTGACTGTGATCCAGGATAGTGAACAGACAAGACATAGAATAGCTAGAGAGAGAGAGAAGTTATAAATATTTTATAATTACATTGTATAGTTAGTCAGTTATCTGTCCTGTACTTTATTTATTTTACTAGTTGAGTACTGAGTGCAAAGGACTCACAATTATTGTTCATATTACTCATTAAATAGTTCATCTTTTACAAGAAGACTATTGGTCATTTCATCAACTCGGCCGCTTCAAAAAGAAATATATAACATGCTATCCGAAGTATATAGGTATATAACAGTGCCGACCACCACCTGATATACCGTAGCATGTGTGTCATGCACACCAGATAGTGCCCCAGGAGCCTCTTCAATAAAGTAATTTGATTTGATTTGAGTTGATTTATTATTGTCCCATGTATTATTATACAGTGAAAAGTATTGTTTCTTGCTATACAAACAACGCATACAGTACAGAGGGAAGGAAGGAAAGATTGCAGAATATCATGTTACAGTCATAGCTAGGGTGTAGAGAAAATATCAACGTAATACAAGGTAGGTCCATTCAAAAGGCTGATGGCAGCCGGGAAGAAGTTGTTCTTGAGTCGGATGGTACATAACCTCAAACTTCAGTATCTTTTTCCTGACGGAAGAAGGTGGAAGAGAGTCTGTCCGGGGAGTCCAATCATTGGGGCAACGCATTGGGAGCTTACTTTGTTGTCCCATGCTGACCTCTGCTTCTGCGACTGCCCGCCTTCCCACCCCGCTGACCAGCGACAGCGAGGGCCTGAGCTCCGGCAGGCCCCCTCCAGCCTTCCCCTCCTTCTGCCGGCTGTGGCAGCACAAGAGGTCCGCTGCTAGTGGCCTGTGTGTACCCAGCCACGGCAGGCAGTTTGGACAGTGTTGACATGTGGTGCAGGGTGGGGTGCGCACGGTTTGCTGCCAGGTGGGGCTCGGGAGGGTGGAGCGAGGGCTGTACCAGGGGCATGGAGCTGGTGACTCACCCTGGCTGGCCTGGGGATTTGCCCATCCTCACCCAGCACTGCCTACTTGTCTGCCTGGTGGGGTCTGCAAACGGGGGTGGGGGGGGGGGGGGGGGGGGAGTGAGTCGGTGCTGAGTGTGGGGTGGGGTGTGTGGGACAAGGGTGGTGCCAGAACTAGTTATTCAACTGGGCTGCTCTGAGGAGGTCATGCAGCTTATAATGGCACTGCTCTCCAGTCTTCCCAGTGGGGCCCACTACCTCTGCCACGTCCGCCCAGACCTGGTTGATTTTGGTGGGTGGCAGCCTCCTTCCCACCCTGGGGTACTGGGTGTCTCACCTCTCCTCCATGGCATCCAGCAATAGCTCGAGCTCTGTGTCCGTGGACCTCGGGCCCTCTATCCATGGGCCAACATCTTGGCAGCAATGACAGTGTGTGGGGAGCAGAGCGATTATATGCAGCAGCAGCTTGCCAGGCTCTGGAATGCAGTTCCCGGCTCCAATGAGTCACACAGCAGCGTGCATTGGAATTGCACTAGTACCACGTGGTGTGAGTGCTGCCACATTAGCATGTCCTGAGTGACTCCGGCAGTCACGCCCCCTTCAGGACCGTGGAACACCTCCCATTCAGTCCTGGTGTCTACACTCAGTCTCTCAAACAGAGAACTCTGCCCCTTGTTCTTTGCTTCCTGAATTGATTGTCGAAATTGGGGAATTGTGGGTCCCTGTGACATCACACTGTCGGGTATGATGCTGTTGTGACAGAGTTCCGTGTTGTCACGGTACCCACCATGTTTGTTTACGTTATCCCGCATCACCCGTTTCCATAGTTACCCAGTTTAACTAGCTGTTGACAGAATGTTTACCATTGATTTGGTGTTCTACCTGCCAACTGCTCAGACGGAAAACGATTGCTAAGAGTGAACATTATATCCAGGCACTCTGAACAATGATCGTGACTACGTGGATTGTATATTGTTGGGCAACTGGAAAAATACATGGAGCAGTTCGTTACGTTTCGATCGCAAGGACTGATGAAGTGAGAACTGTCGGAATTGAAGAAAATATCCCCAGTGGAGATCAGGCACAACGTGTCAATGGACAAAATACTTCAGTTGCCGTTGTGTCTGTTCAGGAGACCGAAGTTGGAACCGAACAGTCAGACGCTGAGGATGAAGAGGAGCTGAACCTCCAGGCCCTCATGTCAGAGATCAACGGTCAGCTGCTGTGGAGGAGGGCGATCCTGGTCACCAGCGTACAGAATGACCAGCACGATCTGGGAGTTTCCCTGGAGACCAGTGAAGGTGTGAAAGACTGTCAGATGATTGACTGGACAAGCAGCTCACCTGAACCAATGATTGAATCACTTACTCCAGCTGTTAACCTTGATGACATTGATTGCCAAATTGTGAGTGACTGTCAGATGATTGAGTGGACAAGCAGCTCACCTGAACCAATGATTGAATCACTTACTCCAGCTGTTAACCTTGATGATATTGATTGCCAAATTGAACAGGAAAATAGCGTCAATGGCAATAGTAATGATGAAGACAGATCTGCCGGTGAAGTCTCCTCTGTTGCCATCGATGATTATCCAGAGGACCAAGCCTCACTGCTCAGCAACACTGAGGCAGCCACTGTGGACAATACCCCAGCTGGAGCATTTACAAATTTCCCAGATGATGATGAAATGGACAGCAGCGATCTAGAATCCTCGTCGGACACTTGGAGCTTTAAGTCCACCGGATTTTTATTTGTGCAATTCTCCAGCAGCAGTGAGAATGACTCACTGCTGAGCAACACCGAGAGAGCCATAACGGACAATACCACAGCTACAGGAATGGACGTCAACATCGACCTGGAATTGCCGTTGGACTCAGACACCTGCAATTCTACCGGACAGTTACACAGGCAGTTCCCAAGCAACACTGAGAGTGAGCAGTGTTCAGCAGCCACTCCCTCAAATCTGAGACCATTACTGGAACATTCTGTTGAGAGAATGCAGTCGTGGCTGGCTGACAAATCAGCTCAAGTGAAGAAAGAACTGCAAAAAAGTCAAGTCGCTTCAAACACCAGGAACATCGTTGAACGCTCGACAGTTCGCGTCAGAAGCTGGAAAGCCGAAATTGAAGAGAAGATCCGCAGGCGACTGGGCCGAGGACCGAAAAATTAAACTCATCAGAGGCTCAGACTGGAACGGGGAAAAGCCAAACAGGGAAGTTATCGTGAATTTATCTCTCTTCTTTTCGAGCACTTTTATGACTATTGTAAATTTATTGTATTTGAGGAATGTTGCCTGAGTATGGAATCTTGGCAAGTTTGGTGAGGTTTTTCCTGTTGGCTTTTTGTGTGAGATCGAGATTGGTATTCACCCAGACTTAATTGGTCTTTTTTTGGCCTTAGCGAGTTTCTCCCCGGTCAAGGCCTCAATTTTTTCATCAGTGGAAAACTGAACTCGGCAGCGAGACTGGCTCCTGGATTAGGCCGCCATTCTGAAAGGGTGCACAGGTGTTGATGTGAGTTTGAGGGTCTGCCACCACTCCCCCACCGATGGGCAATGCCACACCCCGCTGATAGTGGCATTGCCCACCACCCGCACCCTCCACCTGAAATGAGGACATCCCGTGAGGGGTCGCTGAGGGACCCCACTTTTCAGGCCCCACTATGCCCCTTTTCAAGCTCCCCCCTTTTCATTACCCTCCCCTTCACCACCCCAACCTTTTTGAGGGTCTTCATACCCCCTTCACACCCCACCTTTCATAACATCCCATGACCCCTTTTCATGGGCATGGCCCTGCTCAGGCCCTGAACTTTGGCAGTGACAACCTGGCACCTGGGCACCCTGTCATTTCCAGTCTGGTACCCAGGCAGTGTCCCTGGCACACTGACAGTGCCAATTTGGCACTGCCAGGGTATCTTAGTGCCAGGTGGAGTGCCAGGTATTGCCCTATCCAATCTGGATGCTCCAGTGGACTACGAGACAGCCGATAGCCATCATGACTGGTCTCTGCTTGTGGAGACCAGTAATAATTGGCACCAGGTGTAGGCCTCGCTGGTGCGGTTGGTGACTACCGGGAAGCGGGTGAGTGCGGCGTCAAGATGGCAACTCATATTTACATGAGTCTAATGGGGAATTCTTCATGGGGAGCTAAATTAGTACTTTGCTTCTGTCCTTACAAAGGAAGGCATGAATAATGTACATTAAGTTCAGAGGAACACCAGTTTCAATGAAGAACTGAAGGAAATTAATATTAGTAAAGAAATGGTTTGGGGGAATTTAATGGGATTGAAGGTGGATAATTCTGCATGGCCTCTTAATCTCAGAGTACTTAAGGAAGTGGCCCTAGAAATAGATCTATACATGGTCATTTAGCAAAATTCTTTGGATTCTGGAACGGTTCCTACAGATTGGAGGGGAGCCGATATAACCCTGGTATTCAAAAAGGGAGGTAGAGAGAAAACAGGGAACTATGGACCGGTGAGCCTAATGTCGGTAGTAGGGAACTTGCTACAGTCCATTATCAAGGATTTCATAGCATGGTATTTGGTAAGCAGTGATATAATCAGATAACGTCAACTTGGATTTACAAAAGAGAAATCATGCGTGACAAACCTACTACAAGTCTTTGAAGATGTAACCAGTAGAATTGACCAGGGAGAACCGGTGGATATGGTTTATTTACCTTTCAGAAAGCTTTTGACAAGGTCTCACATAGCAGAATACTATGTGAAGTTAAAGCACATGAGACTGTGGGTAATGTCTTGAGATAGATAGAAAGCTGGTTAGCAGACAAGAAGCAAAGCGCTGGATTAAATGGGCCTATTTCCAACCCTCCACAGGAATCTGTGCTAGGACCCCTACTGTTCACATTATATATTAATGATTTTGATGAGAGAACTAAATATATTGGGTGGGATTCTCCATCGATTGACGCCAAATCAGGAAATACAATTGGCCAGAGAATTGCATGTCAACCGAAAATATGGAGCTGGATTGTCCATTTCTGAGACGAAGTTCTGAGCCGGCGTGGGAATAGCGGTGTTTTACTGTGCCACAGTTCAGGGATGCTGAGCTGGAGAGTCTCAGGGATGCCATGGAGGAGAGAAGGTGGACCCTGTACCCCGGCCCGGGAGGAAGGCCACGAGGCGCCACCGTTCGCCATGCCTGGGCACAGGTGGCAGACGCAGTTAGCGCCATGGGCAACGCTGTCCGGACTGGCCAGCAGTGCCGGAATAGACTCAGGGCAGCCAGGGTGAGTCGGGAGACCCGCGTCCCACACACCTGTAACCCTGCCCCTCCCTGGGGTACGGCCGCCCCCCACACTGCCCCACATCCCACATGTCAGCACCCATGCCAACCACAATGGCCGGGTGCCCTGGCCACTGAGGCCATCGCCTACCCAACCCCTGGGCTGCATACGTCGGAACATCTAACAGTGTCGTTGTATGTGTTTCACCCTCTCCCCAGGAGAAGGCTGCAAACAACCGGTGGGAGTGGGAGATAGAACATAGAACAGTACAGCACAGTACAGGCCCTTTGGCCCTCTATGTTGCGCCGAGCAATGATCACCCTACTCAAACCCACGTATCCACCCTATACCCGTAACCCAACAACACCCCCCCCCCCCCCCCATTAACCTTACTTTTTTTTAGGACACTATGGGCAATTTAGCATGGCCAATCCACCTAACCGGCACATCTTTGGACTGTGGGAGGAAACCGGAGGACCCGGAGGAAACCCACGCACACACGGGGAGGACGTGCAGACTCCGCACAGACAGTGACCCAGCCGGGAATCGAACCTGGGACCCTGGAGCTGTGAAGCATTTATGCTAACCACCATGCTACCGTGCTGCCCTTTTGATGGAGGGGGACCACCAGACCTGCGGCCCCTCAGCATACCCGAGCAGAGGGCAGCCCAGGGGAAAGGAAGGTCACCAAGGTGGAGGTCGGCCGTGGGTGAGCAAGTGAGACCCTGCGTAGTTGCGCATCCCCATGACACATGTGTGGACACAACTCCCACACCCACCCTCGACCCACACCCCCCTCACCCTTCTCCCCTCACCCCTGTTGTACCTTCTAAACCACAGTGTGTGTCTTTAACCCGTAAACGGTTGACAAATGACCATACAAGTTGTTTAATACGGTAATAGTTTATTACACGCACACAAACTGAACACACAAATACAAGTCCACTCTAAATTAAACACAAGAATAACTCCACATCCAGGTGACTGGCAAGTACAGGGCACATATGGCCTTATCTGGAACCCATTGTCTGGCAGTGCTGGATGTCTGTTGCTGGTCGTCCGTCCCCGGCTCTGGTCCCTCTGTGGATTGCGTGGATGTTTCTCTCCTTGGCTGGTGACCACCGCTGTTGCCGTCGGCGGCGAGAGCACGAATGGCAGAGCATATTCCAGATGCCAAATGGCCCCCTCCTGCGTTTATCCGCTATGTCCCGAGGCATCGTCCGTGCTGCTGCCTTTGTATATTTACAAGCTACAGCCTGCTGTGTCCATGTGGTGCCAATGTCCCATCACTCTTTGCGGACGGCCATTTCAGAAGGACACAGATCCCTCCTCTTGATCCTTAAGGCGAAGCGTGGTGGATCACACACTCGGAGCAATACCTTCCCTGCATCCCCAGTCACCTGTCCGTCAGGCAAGACTCTGGGCGAAATTCTCCCGAAGGGAGTCAAAGTGCCGACGCCGGAGTGAAAACCGGAGTGTTTCACTCGGGCGTCGGAGGCCGCTCCTCGCCCCCTATTCCCCCCCCCCCCCCCCCCCCCAGGGGGCTAGGAGCGGTGGCGCGTCAATCTCGTGCGCCGGGCCTTGACGCTTGCGTCAAAGCGGCGCCGCCTGAATGACGCGGCCGGGGCCGCCTGAATGATGTCACCTGCGCATGCGCGGTTGCCGTCTTCCACTCCGCTGCCCCGCAAGACATGGAGGATTGATCTTGCGGGGCGGCGGAGGGAAAGGAGTGCGTCTTTCAGAGATGCCGGCACGACGATCGGTGGGCACCGATCGCGGGCCAGACCCCTCCTGAGCACCCCCCTGGTGCTCGATTCTCCCTCCGCCCCTCACCTGCCCCACATGCAGCGGTCACGCGCTGTTCACGCCGGCAGCGACCAGGTGTGGTTGGCGCCGGCGTGAACCGGTCGGGTTCGGCAGGCCGTTCGGCCCATCCGGGCCAGAGAATCGCCGCTCGACTGGTGCGGCAATTCTCCGAGCGGCCTGTCGTTAATCGCGACACGCGTTTTGGGGGGGGGGGGGGGGGGGGGGGGGGTGGGTGGGTGGGTGGGAGAATCGCGTGCGGATGCCAGGGCGGCGTGGCGTGATTCTCCCGGCACTCCCGCAATTCTCCCACCCGGCATGGGGTCGGAGAATCGCGCCCCCTAACTCTACATGCACAACTCCCTACGACATAGTACATGAGTAACACAGACAAATATACATTACATAACAGACATAATATGGTTAGAAAAATGGAAGTGTCCGTACTGTGAGATACAATTGGCAGTCTAATGTAGAGGTGGGAAAATATCGTCAACCTAATACAAAAGTGGAGAAATACTTGTCAGTACAAACTGAAGAACAGGTTGGCCTTAGGAATTTACAGTTCTACAAACGTCATACACAAGACAACCTGGATACTCAATGCTAAACAAGTATGAGACCCCGGGACCAAAGAGAAAATGCTGGAAAATCTCAGCAGGTCTGCCAGCATCTGTGGGAAGAGGAAAGAGCTAACATTTTGAGCACAGGTGACTCTTTGTCAAAGCTAAAAGACAGGGAAAGTGGAAAATATTTATACTGTGGAGTGAGAATGAAAGATGAGTCATAGCCACAGAAACCAAGGGAAACCAGGTGCTAACGTCCACAGAAACCAAGGGGAAAGAGTGCTAATGCCAGTCCCCAGAGAGAACAAAAGGTGTGAAAGGTTAAACAGCAAAGAAACAAACATCAGAGGGTAAACTGTGACAGATGTAGATGTCGGGGGAGGGGAAGGGGGAAGCAAAGGGGAGAAAAGGTAAGGAAAGGTGGATAAGATTGGGGGGGGGTAAATATAAATAAAGTAAAACAAGAATAAAAGAAATGGTAAAAGAAACTTAAAATGAAATGGGATGAAAACAAATGGGTCGAGGTGGGGCTGATCATCTGAAGTTGTTGAATTCGATGTTCAGGCCGGAAGGCTGTAGTGTGCCTAACTGGAAGATGAGATGTTGTTCCTCCAGTTTGCATTGAGCTTCAGTGGAACATTGCAGCAGGCCAAGGTCAGACATGTGGCCATGGGAGCAGGGTCTTGTGTTAAAATGGCAAGCAACGGGAAGGTCAGGGTCCTGAATGAGCACAGACCGAAGATGCTCAGCAAAGCGATCACCCAGTCTGTGTTTGGTCTCTCCGATATAGAGGAGACCACATTGGGAGCAGCGAATGCAATAGACCAAATTGGAAGTGAAACGCTGTGTAACGTGGAATGAGTGTTTTGAGTTGGGATGTTAAGCATGGAAGAGGTAAAGGGGCAGGTGTTATACCTTCTACAATTGCATGGGAAGGTGCCATGGGTGATGGGAGAGGTACTGGGTATGGTGGAGGAGTGGACTAGATTATCCAGGAGGGAATGGTCTCTGCGGAATGCTAACAGAGGGAGTGAAGGGAAGATGTGTTTGGTGATGGCATCACACTGGAGTTGGTGAAAATGGTGGAGGATTATGCTGTGCATATGGAGGCTGGTGGGGTGAAATGTGAGAACGAGGGGGACTCTATCCTTATTAAGGGAGGGAGGGGAGGGGCCGAGGGTAGTGGCTTGGGAGATGGACCACACACTGTTGAGGGTCCTGTCCACAACTGTAGGTGGGAAATCATGGTTGAGGAAGAAGGAACACATTTTCGAAGCACCATTTTGGAAAATGGCATAATCGGAACAAATGCGACAAGAGGTGAAGGAGCTGAGAGAAAGGGATGGAGTCCTTACAGGGTGTAGCGTGCGAAGAGCTGTAGTCCAGGTAGCTGTAGGAGTCAGTGGGCTTGTAGTGGATATTAATAGATAGTCTATTGCCGGAAATGGAGACAGAAAGATCAAGGAGAGGAAGGGAAGTGTCTGAGATGGACCAGGTGAAAGTGATGGAGGAGTGGAAACTGGAAGTGAAGTTGATTAATTTTTTTAGATCCGGTAGTGGGGGACATTCGTGGAGTTGTGTGGCGGGCACACAATGTAGTATCAATTGGTAGTCTGTTATCCGTGGGCGTAAAGATGGCTCAGCGTTAGTGCTGATGACAAAGGTGCTCTCACAGTCTGATCAGTGAGAGGTGAGGGACAGTTTGAATTGCAAATAACATGCAGGGAGAAGAAGGAATAGGGAGACGAGGGTGAAACAACGCACAAACAAAGAAGAGTAATGTGCGTAGAGCACAGATGATGAGGCAGGTTCCATCAGAAATTGTGTACCATGTTTATTGGGAGGCGTCCGATTGTCATCATCTGGGTACCTCAGAATGTTTGTGCTCCACACACCTCAGAACACTGCGCTCTGCAGTTGTTCTTGCAATACCCCCATGGGAGGTTCATCCATGAAATCATCTACCTCCCCTGGTCGCCAGACCCGCAACTGTCGGTTGCTTGTGTTCATTGGGTTCAGGGTTACCGTGTCCTGGAACCTAAATCATTTGGCTACTTTGACCAAACGTGGTCCAGCGTGGCCCCATGTCCAATAGGGGGACTGGGGAGTGTGAGTGGTTGTGGGGCGGTTGCGTTGGGGGTGGGAACTGCTTCGTGAAGGTGGCAATGAGAACTAGTACATCCTTAAATCCATTTCTGCATGATGGGAGTGGGCCGATGTAATCCACATGGTAATTCATCCAGGAACCCTCCACAGGACAGGTGTGTCCTATATGTCCCCTCCTGGCATCACCGTCAGGAATATTCTGGGCACAAATGAGGCAATCCTCAATGTAATGAGTGACATGCTCCTTTCGTTCCGGGCACCAACATAATGATTGTCCGTAGTGATCTCCATGTCCTGGCGTCCGTCATGGGATTGGCATATGAGCTGGTTCCGGAACAGCTGTGTGGTGCGGACCGAAGAGTGGCCCAGGAGTCTCTTCATTAAAGTGCCCACCGAGGTGAGTGTCTCTGGGATGATGGAGGTTATTGGAGACAGCTGCGATGGTAAATTAGTGTGACCCTCCGACTCAGCTCCGGGGTCTCCTGAGTCTCGGGTGGAAGGCGGCCATCCAAGCTGCGCTCTTCGCTGCTCAGTTCATGGGGGGCTCCGGCTGTGGCACTGGTTGGGGGTGGGACACCGGATGCACCCACTCCATCTCCAGTAGCTCCTGCAAGGCACAAGATTGGACCGCGGGCCGGGGGGTGGTGGGGGTGATCGTGTGAGTGGGGGTGGGATTTGTTGAGGGTGGGGGTGGTGTTGTGTGAAGGGCTGGGTGAGGGTGGTGTGGGGTTTGTTTTGGGGTGAGGGTGGGGTAAAGAGTCACCTGTCCCTCCTCCATGGCTTCCAGGTGGGTATTGAGCTGTGCGTTCGTGAAACATGGAGCCGTGCATCTTGCTGCCATCTTGTTGGCTAGGGTGGTGTCTGTGAGGAGTGAAGTGTTTATTTGCAGCTGCAACTTGTCAACCTCCTGAGTGTCAATTGCTAATCCGACGGGTCCAGTACCGTTTCTCATTAGAATCGATTGTGCGCCATGTTGTGACGGTGCCAGACCCTGAACAGTGGCGGAATCTGTCCAGGTGCCTCCTCCTGGTGGCACCTCCTCCTCCCCCGGGGGGCAAGCATGAACAACAATGTTCTCTGATGACTCTTTACCCCACCCTCACCCCAAAACAAACCCCACACCACCCTCACCCAGCTCTTCACACAACACCGCCCCCATGCTCAACAAATCCCACCCCCACTCACACGATCACCCCCACCAACCCCCGGCCTGCAGTCCAATCTTGTGCCTTGCTCCCAGAGCTCCCAGGATGATCAGAGAACTGAAGTGCAAGATGAAGCAGAAATAAGGTGACTAACGTCAGCTAAATAATCAGGTGAGAAACAAGCTGAATGAAGAAAATTCAGAGAGGAATTGATAATAGAAATAAGAACGGTAAAGCGAAACTATGAGAAGAAGCTGGCAGCTAAATTCCCATGGAATCCAAAGACCGTCTATGGGATGTGAATAAGAAGAGGTAGAGTGGAGCTGATTTGTATCAATTAGGGGATTAATGCACGAGAAGGTACATGGCTGAGATACTAAATGGGTGCTTTGCTTCGGTCTTGAACAAGGAAGAAGATGCTGTTGAAGCCATCGTGGAAGAGGAGGCTCTCAAGACACTAGATGAGCTTAAAATTGTTGGAGGAGATATTTGACAGACTGGTTGTACAAAGGTTGATAAATTATCAGGATGCATGAGCTATGATTTTCCAAAGTTCCTTGGATTTGGGAACTGTCCTATCAGATTGGAAGTTTGCAAATGGTAGACTGTTATTCAGGATCAGTAAACAGTGCTCTAGGAGGCCAGGCAGCCTAACATCATACAGACATATGGACACATTAGGAACAGCAGGAGGCCATTGAGCCCCTCCAGCGTGTTCCATCATTCAATAAGATCATGGCTGATCGGATTGGAACCATTTTCTGGAGGACAGAAGCTCACTTTGTTCACGCTTTTAGTTTTCAAATATCTGTCGAAGCCGATACTGAAGGTTTTTAAATTTCTGGCTAACTTTCTCTTTTCTTCTAATCTTTTCCTCCTTATTTGCACCGTTGTAGGGCATGATCTAATGGAATTTGTTCTAAATGTGGGAGGGAGCGGGAATTGGCGGGTGTTTCATGACGGACGATCCAGCGGGACCCTCAACGGTATCTAACATTAATTAGGCCAATTAATGATGCCCCACGGGCTTCACAGGGCAACTGGCTGTCTGCCAGCTGATTCGCCAGAAAGATTGGCACCCAGTGCCGCAAGATGCTCAATGAACTCCATGGTCGCAGGGGTGATTTAGCATCCGCCCCCTGGCACTGCTCCCCGGCTGACCCCCTTACCCCCCACAGCCCTGCGGTTGGCACCGTGCCCCCCAGCACAAAACCACACCTGTGCCCCAACACACCGGAGCACCCACCTGTGCACCCTACCCATCATCAGTAGTGGTGCCCATGCCTGTCCCCGCCCCAGCCCCCGCATACCCCGCAGCCGGCAAGGCATGAAGGGTGCAGCTCACAATGTCCTCTCTCTGTGCTCACAGGAAAAGCTGGCCCATAACAGGCGTAGTTCACTCATGGTTCCACCTGGCGGGAGCTCAGAGTGGCAGCTGTGGACACAGTGGGGGATAGGGCGATCCGTCACGGGGGAGGGGGCGGGGCCTCCAGGACGGACAGGCTTGCGATTGGGGGCCATCGATCGGCGGGTGCACGTGATCCCGGGTGCACCTATATTGTCGGAGCCAGTCTGCGGTGTGGGTCCACCATGTTGCGAGGGACTGCCGCCGCAGGCCGCCGCAGCGCGCAGGCGTGGGCCCGCGGCCGGAAGTGCAGGGCCCCGTATCGGCAGCTGGAGCTACGAGGACTATTCCGGAGCCCTGCTAATCCTCTCAGACTGCCGTTCTGTTACAGTTTTGCTGCCAATAATTGGTTCAAATTAATCCTGCAAAGATTTATTCTCAGTGCCCTGAAATTGGCACCAATTGTTTTTATTCTAGATTGTTTATTATTCTTTCCCAGAGTTTATCTAATTCTTCTTTGTTTTTGTTTTTCCTGTTCCCTGAATGTTGAGGAGACCAGCAAGAAGCATAAAGAGGGCGAGAGCAGTGATTGCTCGATCAGCAGGAATAGATAACGGAGCGGCAGCAGCGAGCGTGAGACCAGCAGCGCGGATAAACGGGTGGTAACAGCAGCGAGATGGAGACTAACATCATCAGAGACCAGGTCCGATGCTTCAGAGCCCACTCACCACAATCACCGAATGAAGACGCTCCACCTCAATGGATTGTTTCCTCAAATTGAACTTGTATTTCATCTAATTTCTTGATCGAGATATAGTTGTATATAGACTAATTTTAAATGTTTACTGATTTCATAGATATACATTATGTAGAACAGAAATTTTAACGTTACGTATTTAATTAAGTTTACTTTTTAATTAGGTTTACTTTTTTGTTTTTACTTAATTAATTAATTGATCGAGTCGAGCTTGTATTAGGAGTGTTGATATTAAATTTAATTTTTACAGATTTAACCCCACACGCCTCGTTGTGTTGTGATGATTGATGTGAATGTTTCTTCCAGCTCCAATCACAGACTCACAGAGAGAGAAAAATGAGAGTGAGAAAGAGAGAGAGAGAGAGAGTGAGAGCGAGGGAGCAAGACTCAAGGCCTCAGGCCCTGTGAATAGAACACTCCGCTCACAGCCTCAACCACAGTGTCCGCTCCCACATGGCCTCTGTTTCAGTGCTCGCTCTGCTCAAAGTCTCACCCACTGTCACTGCTCCCCTCACAGACTCAGACGTTGTGAATGCTCCGCTCACTGCCTCAGCCTCTGTCACCACTCGGCTCAGGGCCACGGCCTCTGTGGCTGCACAGCTCCCATCCCCCATCCCATTACAGAGCCACTCACAGCCTCAGCCTCTGTCACTACACTGTTTGGGGCCTTAGCCTCTGTGACTGCACCACTCACAGCCTTAGTCCCAGAGAACATTCCGAACACAGTACTGTCTTCTCTGAGGCCATCTGGGGTTGAATATAGAGGAACAGAAACGGGTGTGTATGACAGATATCAGGTGGACCACACAATTGAGATTTAGCCTGAATATGGGAGGCTTGGAGCAGAAGCGAGAAAACAAATAAGAGAAGCAAAATCCTGTGGGTGGAGACTGCCAGTTAGCCGGTAAATGAATACAAAATACTTCAATTGGAATATAAAAAGTGACAGGGTGGTAAAAGGAGGATGGAGCTGATTATGGAACTGAAAAGGTGTTTAGACATGAAGGGAGGCTGAATGGTATTGAATGAGTATCTGTCTTTACCACAGAACATGCTGTATTTAAAAATATGGAAAGATGTGTCATTTGAAAATGGAAGTCTGGCAATATCTGGTCTGAGAGAAACATGAGAGGATACAGAGAAATATCCCACGAAGGGTTAATAGCAGCTGCAAAGAGCAGGATTGTAAAATGCAGATTCCTTCTCCCAAACAAACACACAGGATTTTTGTATGAAGCCAGAAACAATGGTTCACACCTTCATTGAAAGTAACTACCTTAGTAAGCATCTGGAAAAGCATGGAAGAAAGTTTCAGTTGAATTAGGTGACGAATGTTTAAAACGGGCAGGTCTTTCAAGTCCTAACCAAGTGGATTTTAGCATACAGCTAAAAGCAATGTTTCACACCTTCACTGAAATTAACTCTCTTAGTAAACAGCTGGAAAGGAAAGGATGAGGTTCAGTTGAATTTGGTGACAATTCTAAGTGTGAAGTTCTGCCGATATCAAGTAAATTAAAAGAAAATTGGAGACTATCAGTCTACGAGAAACATAATTTAAAGTCAAAATCAAAGTCAAAATTATGAGCTGAGGACACAATTAGAAAATAAAACTATAGAAATGACATGAACCAAACCAAAATTCACACCCTTATTGAAACCAAAGCATTTTTGAATATCACAAAGGGACTTTGAACATCACAAAGGAAACAATGTAATCAGAGACCTGAGAGTCACACATACACAATGTCACAAAATTTACAGTGCAGAAGGGGGCCATTCGGCCCATCGAGTCTGCACCGGCTCTTGGAAAGAGCACCCCACCCAAGGTCAACACCTCCACCCTATCCCCACAACCCAGCAACCCCACCCAACACTAAGGGCAATTTTGGACACTAAGGGCAATTTAGCATGGCCAATCCACCTAACCTGCACATCTTTGGACTGTGGGAGGAAACCGGAGCACCCGGAGGAAACCCACGCACACACAGGGAGGATGTGCAGACTCCGCACAGACAGTGACCCAAGCCAGAATCGAACCTGGGACCCTGGAGCTGTGAAGCATTTGTGCTATCCACAATGCTACCGTGCTGCCCAAGAGGTGAGGTTATGTCAAAATGAATACTTAGTTGTATTAGAATGTTTAGATCAAAGATACTTTTTACAATCAAAGTGAAATAAGTTACTTTACAATAAAGTCATAAAAACTTAATAACTGTTAGAAAAAGAATATAAACCTGAAGAAAGGGGACAGCCAGCAGAGCCAGCTCTCACAGCTCGGTACACGGGAAAGATAGGACACAGCAACCGAGCTCACCAGCGACAGCTAAAGAAGACCAGATTTTAAAAAGAAGATTGATTGTCAAGTTGGGCCTGAAGGTCCCTTCAACCAACCAGAAGGATCCAGAAGCAAGATCTTTTTACTTTTCTGCAAAGACAGTGAGTGCATCTTTTTAAAAGAAAAAATATATAATAATAAAATAACTTAAAAGTTTTAACCTGAAACAGTGGTTATTAGCCTACTTTACTTACTTAGCAATGCAGGACCCAGGATATCAATGCTACTAAGGGATAAGTAGGTAAAATTCTTTGGTGAAGGTATGGGTTATACCGGGGGATAACTTGAAAATATAGTTTGACCTGAATAGCATCCACCGAAGCCTGCATCGGAGAGTGAGAATCCCTGTTCACCATTTAGAATAGCAACCCTTTTTTGGTATAGGGGGAATTCTAAGAATAGTGGTGAGTTTTTAACTTCAATGGTGTCCAAGTCACATGAAAAAGGAGATAGACGAGACACCGATGGGTTAAAAATTGGCAGTGAGGTATTTGATAGGCTGATAGGTTTTTGATAGGGAGTGACCAGGAGGCAGACCGTGGGACTGGAGGGCCACCCCATGTGACCGAGGCGATGTGCAGGCATGGACCATCATTGCCACTGCCTGCAAGACAGCCATCTTGCTGCACACCCCACTGAACACCCAGCGTGGCCCATGATTCAGCAGGGTGATATCGGCCATATGGGTGCCCCTCAGGCTGAGCAGGGAACCTTGTGACATATCTACCAGATCATGGCGCACCAGGCACCGCGGGTGATTTGGGGAGGGGACCCGCTGCCAGTGACCATTAAGGTGATGGTTACCCTGAACGTTTACACCACGGGGTCCTTCCAGGCGCCAAGTGGGGACCTGTCCGGGATCTCAAAACCTAGCTGCACAGGTGCATCCATGCCACCACGGAGGCACTATATGCCAGGTCGTCACAATACATCAATTTCAATGCGGACCAAGCCCACCAGGATGCCTGGGCAGCAGGGTTAAGTGCCATCATCGATATGCCCCGGGACAGAGGCATGTCACCCTATGAACACCTGCAGATGAAACGCCGGTCTTCACAAACCAATAGGGGTTCCCTTCGATGAACATGTAGCTGGTGTGCGACCATGAAATGCACATCATGCACAGCTGCGCCCGATACCCGGGCAATCTGCACAACGTCTTCATTCTGACACAACCGGAAGTTCCTGGCCTCTTCGAGGCGCACTCCCAGTTGTGGCATTGGCTCCCGGGTTACCCGCTGTGGTTGTGGCTGCTGCCACCTATTCAGAAGCCATAGACCAGTGTTCTTCAAACTTTTCTTTCGGGGACCCATTTTTACCAACCGGCCAACCATCGGGACCCAACCCGGCCGACATTCGCAACCCATGATGGCCGACCTGCGCGACCCACCATTTTCTCTTATCTTGTTTGCTGCTGACAAAAATGGAGGAAATGGTTTTGTGTCCCTTTGGACCACGTACTCACTCCTCCAATGCAACCTGTTGGATGAAGGTGAAGCCTTCTGCTGTCGGAAAGTCTGATTTTTATGCTTAACTCCTGAAGCGAAACTTGAACCTGAACCCTCAGAGATTTGTTTTAGGATTGATATTATTTTTCCATTCTTTGAATGGGACATAGTTGTCACCTATAGAAAGAGAAAGGTTAACTGAAAAAGTAATGAAATCAAAATGTAAACTAGTTACGTCATGTCTGGGAGTCTCATCAATTAAAATTGAGTTCTTACATGGACTCTGGCTTATTGAAACTGAAATTAATGCACATTTTGTTCCTTAACACAATTGAATCATAAGAGTATTTTTCGGTTCTGTGTCCCATAGAGCAAATTTGACAACGTATTTCTTTAATGCTGGTGCAAATTATCTGTCCCACATCTCACTCCCACTCCTCCCCCAAGAATGTTTCTGATTGTGAAATGTTTGGAACTGCAGTCAATACAGTGAAGTGTTTATTTCTGAAAAACAAATTGAAAAGTAATCCACATAGTTATGTTTAATAGCATTGTGACAGTGCAAAACCTGTTTGATTCTGGCTGTTGAAGTAAACGGACTGCTGGGGACACGCCAGCTCCTCCTGGCCCCCATTGTGTTAGCTGCCAGCTTGCTCTGGGACTGCCTGTGCCAGCAAAAACTACATATTAAAAGCACGGTGGGTGTCTTATTTGTATAAAATAAAAGATTCCTACGTTTCGCAGATGTATTAGCCCTTGCTTATCTGCAGAGATCCTCTCCAACAGCTCTTGGAACATGCGAGTTAAATTGGCAACAAACAGGAGCCCAATGCCAAGATAAGTGTGAGTACACTGCTCTTATTTTAACCTCTGACCTTTCCTGTCTTTGTTGCATGCTAGAAGGTTGTAATCAGGGTCTTTGTGATGATGTCAGATAAATCTCAGCTGCAATTTCTAACCCTACAGTTGAGGAAGCTGCCAGCACTGTCTGTCTGCTCACCCATTTGTGTGATGGATAAAAGGACAACAGATAGTTGCAGAATTATATGCTAGCATGAATGAGTGCCTTCGAATACGGAAGGAAGAAAATTGGTGGAAAATTCCTTTCAATAGAATGAAAATCAAAGCCACTCTGCCTCGACACCAACCACCCAATTCCTGATGGGCAGCAAGGTGGCACAGTGGTTAGCACTGCTGCCTCACGGCACTGAGGTCACAGGTTCGATCCCGTGTTTGTGTGGGTTTCGCCCCCACAACCCAAAGATGTGCAGGGTAGGTGGATTGGCCATGCTAAATTGCCCCTTAATTGGAAAAAATGAATTGAGTACTCTAAATTTATTTTAAAAATGAAAACAATGTATTCCTGATACATGTTTCAGGTTGGCAAAGCTTTCTGACAGCAACGTGATTCATAAAATTACCCTTGAAGTGCCCATCTTCAAATAAGGATCCTATGAGGAACAGTGGAGAACCTTCCAAGCGATTTTTCACAGTGCTCAGCAAAGGTTTATACCAACAAAAAGGAAGGACGGTAGAAAGAGGGAAAATCGACCGTGGATATCTAAGGAAATAAGGGAGAGTATCAAATTGAAGGAAAAAGCATATAGTAAAGTGGCAAAGATTGCTGGGAGATTAGAGGACTGGGAAATCTTTAGGGGGCAACAGAAAGCTACTAAAAAAGCTATAAAGAAGAGTAAGATAGAGTATGAGAGTAAACTTACTCAGAATATAAAAACCGACAGTAAAAGTTTTTACAAATATATAAGACAGAAAAGAGTGGCTAAGGTAAATATTGGTCCTTTAGAGGATGATAAGAGAGATTTAATAATGGGAAATGAGGAAATGGCTGAGGAACTGAACATGTTTTTTGGGTCGGTCTTCACAGTGGAAGACACAAATAACATGCCAGCGACTGATAGAAATGAGGCTATGACAGGCGAGGACCTTGAGAGTATTGTTATCACTAAGGAGGGAGTGATGGGCAAGCTAATGGGGCTAAAGGTAGACAAGTCTCCTGGCCCTGATGGAATGCATCCCAGAGTGCTAAAAGAGATGGCTAGGGAAATTGCAAATGCACTAGTGATAATTTACCGAAATTCACTAGACTCTGGGGTGGTCCCGGTGGATTGGAAATTAGCAAAGGTGACGCCACTGTTTAAAAAAGGAGGTAGGCAGAAAGCAGGAAATTATAGGCCAGTGAGCTTAACTTCGGTAGTAGGGAAGATGCTGGAATCTATCATCAAGGAAGAAATTGCGAGGCATCTGGATAGAAATTGTCCCATTGGGCAGACACAGCATGGGTTCGTAAAGGGCAGGTCATGCCTAACTAATTTAGTGGAATTTTTTGAGGACATTACCAGTGCAGTAGATAACGGGGAGCCGATGGATGTGGTATATCTGGATTTCCAGAAAGCCTTTGACAAGGTGCCACACAAAAGGTTGCTGCATAAGATAAAGATGCATGGCATTAAGGGTAAAGTAGTAGCATGGATAGAGGATTGGTTAATTAATAGAAAGCAAAGAGTTGGGATAAATGGGTGTTTCTCTGGTTGGCAATCAGTAGCTAGTGGTGTCCCTCAGGGATCCGTGTTGGACCCACAATTGTTCACAATTTACATAGATGATTTGGAGTTGGGGACCAAGGGCAAAGTGTCCAAGTTTGCAGATGACACTAAGATGAGTGGTAAAGCGAAAAGTGCAGAGGATACTGGAAGTCTGCAGAGGGATTTTGATAGGTTAAGTGAATGGGCTAGGGTCTGGCAGATGGAATACAATGTTGACAAATGTGAGGTTATCCATTTTGGTAGGAATAACAGCAAACGGGATTATTATTTAAACGATAAAATATTAAAGCATGCCGTTGTTCAGAGAGACTTGGGTGTGCTAGTGTATGAGTCACAGAAGGTTGGTTTACAAGTGCAACAGGTGATTAAGAAGGCAAATGGAATTTTGTCCTTCATTGCTAGAGGGATGGAGTTTAAGACTAGGGAGGTTATGTTGCAATTGTATAAGGTGTTAGTGCGGCCACACCTGGAGTATTGTGTTCAGTTTTGGTCTCCTTACTTGAGAAAGGACGTACTGGCGCTGGAGGGTGTGCAGAGGAGATTCACTAGGTTAATCCCAGAGCTGAAGGGGTTGGATTATGAGGAGACTGGGACTGTACTCATTGGAATTTAGAAGGATGAGGGGGGATCTTATAGAAACATTTAAAATTATGAAGGGAATAGATAGGATAGATGCGGGCAGGTTGTTTCCACTGGCGGGTGACAGCAGAACTAGGGGACATAGCCTCAAAATAAGGGGAAGTAGATTTAGGACTGAGTTTAGGAGGAACTTCTTCACCCAAAGGGTTGTGAATCTATGGAATTCCTTGCCCAGTGAAGCAGTTGAGGCTCCTTCATTACATGTTTTCAAGGTAAAGATAGATAGTTTTTTGAAGAGTAAAGGGATTAAGGGTTATGGTGTTCGGGCCGGAAAGCGGAGCTGAGTCCACAAAAGATCAGCCATGATCTCATTGAATGGCGGAGCAGGTTCGAGGGGCCAGATGGCCTACTCCTGCTCCTAGTTCTTATATTCTTATGTTCTTATGTTCTTATGTCAGCCCTGTAGGTAAACAAAATGTTTTATGCTCAAATGGTTTAAATAGTAAGATGCTAAGCCATTTACTTGGGAACATTGGAAAAAACCTTAATATCCTTGCAGTTTCATAGAAACATAGAAAATAGAAACCGGAGGAGGCCATTCAGCCCTTCGAGCCTCCTCCACCATTCATTATAATCATTGCTGATCATCAAGTTGAATACCCTGATCCCACCTTCCTCCCCCCAAATTCCTTAATCCCTTTCTGAATTATTTCTGAATCTACCCTCTAGAATCCTGTTAGAATTTTGTAAGCTTCTATGAGATCTCCTCTCACTCTTCTAAACTCCAATGAATATCATAATCATTGGGCAGCACGGTAGCATGGTGGTTAGCACAGTTGCTTCACAGCTCCAGGGTCCCAGGTTCGATTCCCGGCTTGGGTCACTGTCTGTGCGGAGTCTGCACGTTCTCCCGTGTGTGCGTGGGTTTCCTACGGGTGCTCCGGTTTCCTCCCACAGTCCAAATATGTGTGGGTTATGTGGATTGGCCATGATAAATTGCCCTTAGTGTCCAAAAAGGTTAATTGGGGTGACTGGGTGATGTACCATCGATTGTACGCGAGGCGAGTGATTTACCAAAGTCTGGCTTTAATTGACTAGAACACAGCTCTGCGATCGTCTACAGTGGAAAGGGACGATCGTCAGGCGTCTGAGCATTTATACCTCGTTAATAGAGGCATGGTTAACTCAGCCTCTCGGCCAATCGGTCGAGAGGCACATGACCGACCAGGGCCAATGGTAAGCCGACGTTCTGGCCCAATGGCAGACGAGTATGCAGATCATATCACCACATCGGGTTAAGGGGATGGGGTGGAAGAAGTGTGTGTTTGAGCGGCGTGCTCTTTCCATGGGCCGGTGCAGACTCGATGGGCCCAATGGCCTCCTTCTGCACTGTAAATTCTATGAAATCTATGATCATCCTAACCGACTCTCCTCATATGACAGTCTCATCCCCGGAATCAGCCTGGTAGCCTTCTCTGCACCCCCTCCATAGCAAGAACATCCTTCCTCAGGTAAGGATACCAAAACTGCACACAATACTCCAGGTGTGGCCTCACCAATGCCCTGTCCAATTGCTGTAAAGCATCCCTATCCCTGTACTCAATTCCTCCCGCAATGAAGGCCTCATTTCCTGCCTGCTGTTTCATATTGGTAATCTAGGCACAGTTAATTTCTTTACTTGTTTCGTGAACAATTTCCATACTCTGAGGTAGTCATGGTTACAAGTAACTATGTATGAATACGTTGGGAGATGATTAATGCAAACTGATGAATTTATAATACCTAATTTGTGGAATAAGTTAGTGATCTTTGTGTTCTATTTTTAAAAAGAGGGACATAACAGTGAGTGACTAGACTGGTATCTGACCTGGGTTATAAATCAAGCCCGGGCTGATGGGATGAACCCTCTTTGTTGGTCAGCATTGGAAAAATTTAATCAAAGTCAGAACTCTCGCTGAACCTTCTCTACTCTATTGGCTTTCTACTTTACTAAATGCTCAGTGTTGGCCCAATTCCTTCATGCTCAGTAAATTCGTGTCTGAATGAAGACAGAATTCAAATCTCAATTGAGACTAGGAGCATTGCTGGGTGTCTGCTTTTTAAACTGGTCATTATCAATTCTCCAATGACATTCGGAACATTTAAGAGAAAAATGCTTTGGAAGTGGGCACTGTGAGGTGAGAACATTAATCGTAATGGAACCAATGGTACTGTACTAATTCAACTCAAGAAGGGGCAGGGCAAAGCTAGAGGGTAGCAATATACGGTAGCTACCAAGAAATCGATTGGAGAATTCAGAAGATTACCAAGAGATTGGTGGGAATGTGGACTCTTGTTACCATGGGAGCAAATAGAATTGTTGCATTTAAGGGGAAGCATGTGTGGTAGTCACCACTAGCAGTATTATATGTATTACGGTAAGATACGTATAATAGTGGTACATGGGTAAACCCCTGCCTGCTGGCTCCACCCAGTAGGTGGCGTATAAATGTGTGTGCCCGCCGGTGCTGCAGCCATTCTGGTAGCAGCTACAGGAGGCACAACATCTTTGCTCAATAAAGCTTCGATTATTCCACTACTCTCATCTTTGTGGTAATTGATAGTGCATCAATTTGTTGAGCAAAAATTTTTAAAAAGACGGGTCTTCGCATCAAGCCTGATCGCCTGCAGGTGGGCCCTCAAGCAGCCAGCGCTACATCCGCCTTTGACCACTGGCTAGCTTGCTTTGAAAGCTACCTCCGAACATCCGCTGAGGAACCCTCGGACGTGCAGAAGCTCCAAGTCCTTTATTCACGGCTGAGCCCTGACATTTTTCCTCTCATCCGGGATGCGCCCACTTACTCCGAAGCGATGGAGCTCCTGAAGGGACATTACGTTCGGCCAGTCGACCAACTATACGTCAGGCACCTCCTGTCAACGAGACAGCAACTCTCCGGTGAGTCCCTAGAAATTTCTGGCGTGCCCTGCACATCCTGGGGAGGAACTGTGACTGCCGGGCAGTTTCGGCAGTCCAGCACACAGAACTTTTAATCCGAGACGCATTTGTTACGGGCATGAGGTCTGCGTACGTTCGCCAGCACCTACTGGAAGGGGGTACGCTTGATCTTGCGGGAACTAGGCAGCTCGCGAAGTCATTAGAAGTGGCCTCCTGTGACATCCAGTCATACGCCCCCGACATGGCATCGTGGGGCCCACCAGCTGCCGACTCCAGCTCACCGCAAGCCTGCGCCGCGTGGCAGCCAGCCAACCCTGGGGGGCCCAAGTGCTATTTCTGCGGCAGAACAAATACCCCCGGCAGAGCTGCCCGGCGCGGAGTGCCACCTTCAACGGATGTGGAAAGAAGGGACACTTTGTTTCTGTTTGCCAGGCCCGGTCGGTGACCGCTGTTTCCAGGCCCGGCATTCCTACACCCTCCACGTGTGACCCAGGGGCGCCGCCATTTCCCTCCTCGCAAGCCACATGCGGCCCGTGAGTGCCGCCATCTTCTTCTCCGCAGGCCACGCGGGCGCCGCCATTTTTGATGTTGCCCGCCATGTGCGCCTCGTGGCCGCTGCCATCTTCGGCGCCATTTTGGCCGGCGTTGCAGGACGCCTGCTCGTCTGGCCGTTCATCGCCTGTCGCTACCTCCACCACCGCTGACCGGTCCGGGACCTCCCAGCATCTGCCGCAGCTCACCTAGATCACCCTGGATCAGTCCCGGCCCCGCAACCCCGGGACCGCGACGACGATGGTGAAAATCGCTGGGCACGAGATAACTTGCCTTTTTGACTCCGGGAGCAAGAGAGCTTCATCTACCCCATGACAGTAAGGCGCTGCTCCCTCGCGGTACACCCCATTACCCAGAAAATCTCCCTGGCCTCCGGATCCCATTCCGTGGAAATCCGGGGGTACTGCATCGCGACCCTCACCGTCCAAGGCGTAGAGTTTAGCAGCTTCCGGCTCTACGTCCTCCCCCACCTCTGCGCTGCCCTGTTACTCGGCCTGGACTTCCAGTGCCACCTCCAAAGCTTAACTTTAAAATTCGGCAGACCCGTACCCACCCTCAACGTCTGCGGCCTCACGACCCTTAAGGTCGATCCACCTTCCTTGTTTGCGAACCTCACCCTGGATTGCAAACCCGTCGCCACCAGGAGCAGACGGTACAGTGCCCAGGACAGGACCTTCATCAGATTGGAGGTCCAACAACTTCTGCGGGAGGGGGTCATTGAGGCCAGCAACAGCCCCTGGAGAGCTCAAGTGGTAGTCGTAAAGACTGGGGAGAAGCACAGGATGGTCACTGATTACAGTCAAACCATCAATCGGTACACACAGCTCGACGTGTACCCCCTCCCACGCATATATGACATGGTCAATCCGATTGCGCAGTATCGGGTCTTTTCCACAGTGGATCTGAAGTCCGCCTACCACCCGCTCCCCAACCGCCTGGAGGACCGCCAATACACTGCGTTCAAAGCAGATGGCCACCTCTATCACTTCGTTAAGGTTCCCTTCGACATCACTAATGGGGTCTCGGCCGGAGGCCCCAGAGGAGGGATTGCTGGGGGAGAGGCGTAGCCTTCAGGCCAGATTTGACCTACTGACGACCAGAAAGGCGGAAGCCCAGTGGAGGAAAGCACAGGGGGCGGTGTATGAACACGGGGAGAAGGCGAGCAGGATGCTGGCGCACCAGCTCCGGAAGCGAGATGCAGCCAGGGAGATTGGGGGAGTGACGGATAAGGCTGGGAAGGTGGTGCGGAGGGGGGTAGATGTCAATGGGGTCTTAAGGGACTTCTATGGGGAACTGTACCCGGTGGAGGGGGGTGGAATGGGGCGCTTCTTGGACAAGTTGCGATTCCCGAGGGTGGAAGAGGAGCAGGTGGAGGGACTAGGGGCGCCGATCGAGCTGGAGGAGGTGGTCAAAGGGATATGGAGCATGCAGTCGGGGAAGGCGCCGGGGCCGGACGGGTTTCCGGCTGAATTCTATAAAAAGTATTTGGACCTGCTGGGCCCCCTGTTGGTCCGGACCTTTAACGAGGCAAGGGAGGGGGGGGCTCTGCCCCCAACTATGTCACGGACGCGGATTTCCTTGATCCTGAAGCGGGACAAGGACCCTCTGCAGTGTGGATCATATGGGCCGATTTCGCTGCTGAACGCCGATGCTAAGCTGCTGGCAAAGATCCTGGCCACTAGAATAGAGGATTGTGTGCCTGGGGTCATACATGAGGACCAGACGGGGTTTGTGAAGGGAAGGCAGCTGAACACAAACGTGCGAAGGCTCCTCAACGTCATTATGATGCCCGCTGTGGAAGGGGAGGCGGAGATAGTGGTGGCATTAGACGCGGAGAAGGCATTCGATAGGGTTGAGTGGGAGTATTTGTGGGAGGTGTTGGAGAGGTTTGGGTTTGGGGAGGGGTTTATCCGATGGGTGAGGCTGCTCTACGAGGCCCCGATGGCGAGTGTAGCCACAAATAGGAGGAGGTCGGAGTACTTTTGGCTGCATCGGGGGACGGGACAGGGGTGCCCCCTGTCCCCCTTGCTCTTCGCGTTGGCGATTGAGCCCCTGGCCATGGCATTGATGGAGTCAGGGAACTGGAGGGGCCTGGTGCGGGGTGGGGAGGAGCATCGAGTGTCGCTGTATGTGGACGACCTGTTGCTGTATGTGGCGGACCCGGTGGGGGGGGATGCCGGAGGTGATGAGGATTCTTAGGGAATTCGGGGGTTTCTCGGGGTATAAGCTGAACCTGGGCAAGAGTGAGGTGTTTGTGGTGCATCCGGGGGATCAAGAGGAGGGGATTGGTAGGCTCCCATTGAAGCAGGCAGGGAAGAGCTTCAGGTACCTAGGGGTCCAGATGGCGGGGAGCTGGGGGGCCCTGCACAAGCTCAACCTCACAAGATTGGTGGAGCAGATGGAGGAGGAGTTTAAGAGATGGGATATGTTACCGCCGTCACTGGCGGGGAGGGTGCAGTCCGTCAAGATGACGGTGCTCCCGAGGTTTTTGTTCCTGTTCCAGTGCCTACCCATCCTTATCCCGAAGGCCTTTTTGAGGAGGGTCAACAGCAGTATCACGAGATTTGTGTGGGCGCATGGGACTCCGAGGGTTCGAAGAGTGTTCCTGGAACGATGCAGGGACAGGGGGGGGGCTGGCGTTGCCCAACCTCTGCGGGTACTACTGGGCGGCCAATGCAGCGATGGCGCGTAAGTGGGTAATGGACGAGGAGGGGGCAGCGTGGAAGAGGATGGAGGCGCCGTCTTGTGTGGGCACGAGCCTGGAAGAGCTAGTAACGGCGCCGTTGCCGCTCCCTCCAACGAGGTATACCACGAGCCCGGTGGTGGCGGCTTCCCTCAAAATTTGGGGGCAATGGAGACTGCACAGGGGAGAAATGGGGGGCTCGATGGAGGCCCCGATACGGGGGAACCATCGGTTCGTCCCAGGGAGCATCGATGCCGGATTTCTGGGCTGGCACAGGGCAGGGGTCAGGAGGTTGAGGGACCTGTTCGTGGGTGGGGATGTTCGCGAGCTTGGGGGAGTTAGAGGGGAAGTTTGGGCTCCTTCTGGGGAACATGTTTAGGTACATCCAGGTGAGAGCGTTTGCCAGGCAGCAGGTAGAGGGGTTCCCCTTGCTGCCCCCACGAGGGGTGCGGGATAGGGTGCTCTTGGGGGTGTGGGTTGGAGGAGGGAGGATCTCGGACATATACCGGGTAATGCAGGAGGTAGACGAGGCCCCGGTGGAGGAACTGAAGAGGAAATGGGAAGAGGAGCGGGGGGGAGGAGATTGAGGAGGGGACGTGGGCGGATGCCCTGGGGAGAGTGAATTCCTCCTCTTCCTGTGCGAGGCTTAGCCTCATACAGTTCAAGGTGCTGCATAGGGCCCACATGACTGGGACAAGGATGAGTAGGTTTTTCGGGGGTGAGGACAGGTGTGCTAGGTGCTCAGGGAGCCCAGCGAACCACGCCCATATGTTTTGGGCGTGCCCAGCGCTGGGGGAGTTTTGGAAGGGAGTAGCAAAGACGGTGTCGAGGGTGGTGGGACCCAGGGTTGAACCAGGCTGGGGACTCACAATTTTTGGGGTTGCAGTGGAGCCGGGAGTGCAGGAGGCGATAGAGGCCGTGTCCTGGCCTTTACGTCCCTAGTAGCCCGGCGGAGGATCTTGCTCCAATGGAAGGATGCGAGGCCCCCAAGCGTGGAGGCCTGGATCTCGGATATGGCGGGGTTCATTAAATTGGAGAGGGTGAAATTTGCCCTGAGGGGATCAGTACAAGGGTTTTTCAGGTGGTGGCAGGCGTTTCTGGACTTCCTGGCGGAACGGTAGGGAAATAGGCCGACAGCAGCAGCAACCGGGGGGGGGGGGGGGGGGGGGGGAAGGATTGGGGGGAGGGAGAACTGTGCACATGGACTTGTGGATGGTGCTATCTCTCTCTCTTTTTTGTTTCTTTTCCTTTTTTCTTTCTTTCTCTTTGTTTTGGTTCCCTCCTTTTGTTTGAAGTTGCTCTTGAAGCTGGGGGGGGGGGGGGGTATTGTTCATGGGGTGTTACCGCGGTTGTATGTTAATAGAGTTAAGATGTTTATATTTTGTATTTTCTAAAAATTTCAATAAAAATTATTTTTTAAAAAAACTATTGGGGTCTCGGTCTTCCAACGGGAGATGGACTGAATGGTGGACAGGTACGGGCTGCGGGCCACATTCCCGTACCTAGATAACGTCACCATCTGCGGCCACGATCAGCAGGACCACGATGCTAACCTCCTAAAATTCCTCCATACCATCAAACTCCTTAATCTCACATGCAATAAGGAGAAATGTGTGTTCCGCACCAACCGCTTAGCCATCCTTGGCTATGTCGTGGAAAATGGAGTTCTACGGCCCGACCCAGACCACATGTGGCCCCTCATGGAACTCGCCTCCCCCACTTCCCCAAGGCCCTGAAACGATGCCTGGAGTTTTTCTCCTATTACGCCCAGTGGGTCCCTAATTATGCGGACAAGGCCCGCCCACTCATTCAGTCCACAGTTTTTCCCCTGACGGCTGAGGCCCGCCAGGCCTTCAACCGCATCAAGGCAGACATCGCCAAGGCCACGATACACGGGGTCGATGAGTCCCTCCCCTTTCAGGTCAAGAGCGATGCATCGGACGTAGCTCTGGCCGCCATCCTCAACCAGGCGGGCAGACCCATGGCATTCTTTTCCCGCACCCTCCATGCCTCCGAAATTCGGCACTTCTCTGTCGAAAAGGAGGCCCAAGCCTCTGTGGAAGCTGCGTGACATTGGAGGTATTACCTGGCCGGCAGGGGATTCACTCTCCTCACTGACCAATGGTGGGTTGCCTTCATGTTCAATAACACACAGCGGGGCAAGATCAAAAACGACAAGGTCTTGAGGTGGAGGATCGAGCTCTCCACCTATAATTACGAGATTTTGTATCGCCCGGGGAAGCTCAACGATTGATGCCCTATCCCGCGGTACGTGTGCCAGCGCACAAGTGAACCGACTCCGGGCTCTCCACTATGACCTCTGCCACCTGGTGGTCTCCCAGATCTTCCATTTCATCAAGGCCCGCAACCTGCCCTACTCCATTGAGGAGGTCAGGGCTGTCACCAGAGACTGTCAGGTCTGCGCAGAGTGCAAGCCGCACTTCTACCGGCCAGACAGAGCGCACCTGGTGAAGGCCTCCCGCCCCTTTGAACGCCTCAGCATGAACTTCAAAGGGCCCCTCCTCTCCACCGACCGCAACACATACTTCCTGAACGTGATTGATGAGTACTCCTGATTCCCTTTCACCATCCCATGCCCCGATATGACTGCTGTCACGGTCATTAAAGCCCTGCACAGCACCTTCACTCTGTTCGGCTTCCCCACCAATGTCCACAGTGATCGGGGATCCTCTTTCATGAGCGATGAGCTGCATCAGTTCCTGCTCAGCAAGGGCATCGCTTCGAGCAGGACCCCCAGGGCTACAACCTACAACCCCCGGAGAAACGTGCAGGTGGAGAGGGAGAACAGGACAGTCTGGAAGGCCATCCTGCTGGCCCTGAGGTCTAAAAGTCTCCGGGTCTCCCGCTGGCAGGAGGTCCTCCACGATACGCTCCACTCCATCTGATCACTCTTCAGCATTGCGACTAACAAGACCCCACATGAACGTCACTTTTCCTTCCTCAGGAAGTCCACCTCCGGGGTCTCGCTCCCAACATGGCTGACAGTTCCTGGACCCGTCCTCCTTCGCAAGCATGTGCGGACCAATAAGTCAGACCTTTTGGTCGAAAGGGTCCACCTCCTACACGTCAACCCGCAGTACGCCTACGGGTGCCAGAACACAGTCTCCCTCTGGGACCTGGCACCCGCTGGATCCCCACCCACGGCCCCCGACCCGACACCGTCCCCCCCCGGTTGACTCATTTACCCCTGCGCCTCTCGCCCTCCCCCGAAGCGAACTTCATCGCAGCCCCCGCCCCAGGAGGATCCGTCCTCCCACTGGTTGCACTCAGGGGTGACGAAGAGGAGGACAACACACCCCCGGAGTCACAGGTGACCAAGTCGGCGTCCACATCACCACCAGGACTGAGGCAATCACAGAGGAGGGTCAAGGCCCCTGACAGACTGAACTTGTAATTTTTTTTCCACCACCCCGCCGGACTCTTTTTTTAACAGGGGTTGAATGTGGTAGTCACCACTAGCCGGATTATATGTATTACGGTAAGACACGTATAAGAGAGGTACATGGGTAAATCGCTGCCTGCTGGCTCCGCCCAGTAGGCGGCGTATAAATGTGTGTGCTCCCCATACAGCAGCCATTCTGGTTCCAGCTACAGGAGGCACAACATCTTTGCTCAATAAAGCCTCGATTATTCCACTACTCTTGTCTTTGTGGTAATTGATAGTGCATCAGGATGTTAAACATAGGAGGGAGAATGAAATAAGGGTTGTGGTGTTGGAGTGAGATGAAGAAAGGTGGGAGAATGCTCGAGTGGAACCTAAATGCTGGCATGGACTGGTTAAACTAAGTGACCTGTATCTATGGTATCGATTCTATGTAATTCTGTAAAAATTGTTTCTGTTAAACATAGGGAGAGGATAACAAGCTTGGGAATAACTAGCACTGCAGTTTTTAAAGCAATTAGGAGCACACTTTTTATATGCTGCAAGATAGTTGCAGGATTTAGGGCCTATTCAGATCAGTCATTGGGATGAATTCTCCGGCTCTCCAGCCGTGTTTCTTGGCAGTGTGCCGCCACTGGCATTGGGATTCTCTGTTCCAGCCACCGGTCAATGGGATTTCCCATTGTAGCCACCCCACGCCACCCTCACCTGCGGGCGAGGGTCCGCTGTTGGCAGAACGGAGAATCCCATCGGCAGAGAATTCACTTCATTGACTTTTTAACGAATGGTTTCTAAAATTTATAGTCCCATTTATACATGGAATTGTGTCTTCTTAGGGGCTGGAGAATATAATGACCAAATACAGTTCTTGGTCTACTGGTTGCTCAGAAGTGAGTCCTTTGAATCTTCAAGAGTTTTCATGTCATCGGATTGTAGGACGGGAAAGAGATATAGATTGAAAACTGGAGAGAATTATTTTCAGCATTCAAGATCAAAAAGCTGCATTTGGCGAACTGTGGATATTGTTAGTTAAAACCATGGGCAGCACGGTGGCACAGTGGTTAGCATTGCTGCCTACGGTGCTGAAGACTCGGGTTCGAATCCCAGCCCTGGGTCACTGTCTGTGTGGAGTTTGCATGTTCTCCCTGTGCCTGCGTGGGTTTCACCCCCACAACCCAAAGATGTTCAGATTGGCCACGCTGAATTGCCCCTTAATTGGAAAAAAATAATTGGATACGCTAAATTTATTTAAAAAATTTTTTTTTTAATTGTTAGTTAAAACCTTTCTTAATAAATGATGATCTGGGACAGATTGATTGCTCCAGGTGCCTCTTCATGAAGAGCTTGTTAGATATTTCATTCTCAATCCCTTTGAGAACTTTCCGTAATGCATTATTTTCTTCTGACTGCTCTAAAGAATTGTGAATTGTGTAATATTTAATGAGTGTTGTATACTCTCTGACTGGGTATAAACAACTGCATCCTCAGAGATTTGAAAAACAAAATCTTAACAACAGTTCCCATTACAACACGTTAGTCTTTCAACTATTATTGAACGTTATATACCCCTGATTTTAACCCTTTGAGCCCGACAAGAGTAGGATGTGCTGGGGCTAAAATCCTCGTGGAGGTCTACTCACCTGATCCTTGCTGACCTTGTGCACATGCCATTTTAAAAAGCATTTACTGGCCAACCAGAAAATGCCTTGCTTCAGGCAAGTGAGGACTCGTTGGAATTCAACAGTCAAGATCTGTTGATGTCATTCAGACTTCAGCACATTTTAACAAGAGCTATGTTGGTGTCCAGTGCCGGCCTCATTAGAAATATCAGGCATAAAGTTGCAGGCCCAGAAGAGGGCCACAAAAGTGAGCAATGTATTATTTTTATTTGCTTTGGTAGGGCATCATTTTGGGTCCCACAGTCAATTTGGAGCCCAAGGCTTCCCTTCCCAGGCTGTGATCAAATACCTCCTGCCATACATCCAAATCCAGGGGCCATTACAACAGGTTCTGAGCCAAAGCCTTTTGCTGCATCCACTCGCTGAGCTCACCATTGATGCTGGTTTTGCGTAGAAAGTGGCTCTGGAACATTTAAATGAACCCCAAAAATTAAAATGGCCTGTACCTTGGTGAACCTCATACTATTGGCCCCTCACTCATCATTGCCTCCTGGTTAAAATTTGGGTTTGGTTGTGTGCTCCTCGGGCACTGTAGCTAAAAAGGAAAAACTAGCGTGTGCATAATGTATCAAGACTTCAATTTAAAAAAAGCTTGTTCAAACAAATAGGTAAATCAAAATGTGATTGTTTTGTTTGTTCATTGAATGGGTCTCCCCTGAAATTGCTTGCAGGTGGAGCATGTGAAGGGAGCGATGGGAGTAAAGTTGCATCTCCCCTGCTCCACAACTTGGGGGTAATTTTAACCAAACCCGCTGGCCTCGGAACTGATGGGGTCAGATCAGTTGCCTGTTCTCGCTGCCTAGGTTTACTTTCCATCAACATCAAAGAACAGTAAAATCAGCTCTTTCCATTGCGCCTTTTGCCAAACTCAGAACAACACTCCTCAACAGCACTTCATTGTGTACAGGTCAACTATTTGGTTGCCTTTCTGTTAATGCTTCTTTTAAATACAACACTATTTTGTACTAAACTTGTTTACGCAAATCAATGGAACAAAACATTGTTGCTTACGTTGTTTTTTCCCGTGAGTATGATTTATCAGGAAGGCAATCAGTAAACCAATTAGGACAAGACCCAGAATTGGAAGCACAATCATCCAAATGACTTTGTTGTTCCCCGAGGGTGCCTTTGAAATAGTGTTCGGAGCTGGTGAAGAGATCCACAGGTATGTAGGATTCTTCGATCTGTTCCTCAGGTGCTCATTGGTGGCATTGATACTTATAGCATTTTCTTTGTGGACATCATCCAGAATCTTTGTTGCCGGCGTATTTTGGGAATTCTCCACTCTGTTCCTCAGGTATTCATTGGTGGCATTGATACTTGTAGCATTTTCTATATGGCCATCGTCTAGAATCTTTGTTGCTGGCGTATTTGGGGAAATTGTTGGTGACGCTTGTTTACTTTCTCGCAATGTGAGGCAGTTGTTGGTACAGAGATCATGATGTGTGATTGCCGTAGATAATGGAATAAATGGGCCATTTTCAGTGTGAGCTGACTGGGTTGCATGAATCATTGATGTGGTTGTTTCATTTTTTTGTGTTGAATAACCTGTTGAAATGAATCAGAGCATTAAAAGCCAATTTAGTTTGCTTTATGTAGGAACCTAATGCAAGTCTCAACTCCTCCAAAGAATGTGAGACTTGTTTTGCCATTCTCTTTTTATCTTCCCACTTCAAAACTATTGGGGGAGGGGGGTGGGGTTGTGGAGAGTGGGTGGGCAAAATCCGAATCATTCCTGAAACCTTGGATATACCCCTCTTAGATACACCCCTCATAGTGCAGGTGCTCACTATTCCCATACAAAAATAGGAACCGCCCCCTAACCTTGTGAAATTTAGTGGAGTTAATGGCAGCAAACCCCTCCCCCTATCCTAACATTGGCGGAGTATCATCTCCAAAATGCCAATGTTTGTTCTTAGTTTTGAATCTGTTTAATAATAAATTATGAAAATAGAGCCAGACAGCAGAGAATGAGGTCATTGACCCATCATACTCTTTTGTAAGAGCTAACCAATTAGTTCCACTCTCCTGTTCTTTCCCCATAGCCCCTGCAAAATTTTATTTTCCAAGTGCTTATCCAATTCCCTGTCGAAAGTTATTCACAGAATCATAGACTCCCTACAGTGCAGAAGGAGGCCGTTCGGCCCATCAGGTTTGCACTGACCCTCTGAAACAGCATCCCAGCTAGGTCCATTGTCCTGCCCTATCCCCATCACCCCACGTAACCTGCATAGTCTTGTACACTGAAAGGCATTTTTTAAAAAATCATGGTTAATCCACCTACCTGTACATCTTTTGGACAATAATAATAAATTATGAATGAATCTGTTTCCACCCTATTTTCAGGCAGTGAATTCTAGACTATGACAATTTACTGCGCAAAAAAATTCTCCTCATCCTCCCCCCCCAATTCTTTTGCCAATTATCTTAAATCTTTTTCCTCCAGCTATTGACCATTCTGCCACGAGGATCATGTTCTGCCTGTCTACACTATGAAACCCCCTCAAAATAAACATTCCTGTGCAATCTCCTTCTCAGGAGAACATCGCCAGCTTCTCCAATCTCTCCACATAACTGAAGTCAGAATTTAACAAATATTTTGTCCAGGAGCAATAACTGCTATTTTTAAAGCACATCAATAAAATATGAATAAAATATACTCTTCTCCCTCTGGAGGAGGAACTGTTAACAATCGTTACCACCCACCCTCACCGCTCCCCCAAGTTGATCCTGTCTCACTTTAGAAGTATGTGGATTTACATGAGCAGTATTGATGTTTGTCGCTGTACCATAGGCTGCCTGCAAAAGGCTTCAGAAATGCAGAAACAGGTAAGTGACAGGCAGCCGCCCACATCAGAGGAAATGTGTGTTAGTTTATTTAAAATGAATAAAATAAGATTCTTTCAAAAGTTGTTCATTTATCATTTTGACAGAACTGCGATATTAGCAAGGCTGCTCCTCCATGAGATTGTTAAGGAGAACATTCCCATAACTGCAACAATGAGAATGCAGTCTACTGGCAATTTTCTGGTGGTAGAGATTACCACAAGGGGAAAGTAGAGAACACATCTGCTTTTCCCCAAATCATTTAGAATCTTTAAATTAGTTGGTGGTGGTATTCAGCATAGTGGATCTCTGAATAATTATTTTTAAATGGGAAATGTAGTGACAACAGGGCATTAATTCTCTCTTTAGCAGCATTTCAGATTTTCCGTGACGATGAACTCTACACACAGCAGACGTGGTAATAAGACGAATGTTCTGAGTTGTCACTGTTGGTGATATACCTCGCGTACTGTGAATGTGCTTCAAAAAATCGAAGCAGCAAATAACGATCATTAATTAAGCTGCCCAGTGGGAAGGAAGCAGAGGCTTATAGGAATATAGTAACATAGGTACAAGAGTGAACCATTAAACCTTCCATGCACGTTCTGCCATTCAATTAGATTGTGGTTGATCTGTGCCTTAATTCCATTGACCCACCTTGGTTCTGTAATCCTTAATATCCTGACCTAACAATAATCCATCAATCCCAGTGAAGAAGAGTCATACTGGACTCGAAACATTGGCCCGTATTTGATGTGGTTTGAGGGAGCATGTGCCCGACATGACAGCGTGTAAAATCACGCGAGAAGACGTCCAATTAAGGAGTCTAATAAAGTGATTTTACATGGCCCGTCCACCGTTACGGTTGGCGGACAGGTCAATCGGCCAGGCGGCCTTTACGTTTTCACTTCAATCTTGATCCTGGCAGAATGTAATATCTGGAGTGCAATTTGATAAATAAATGTCTGGGTGCTGAATACTGCTGTTAGATGTTTGGCTGTGCTGCATAGACACAGTTTGTTGGACTTTATTTGTGCAGGTCTGTAGCTTTGTAGCCATCGAAGTTGGCCATTCCCTCAATACAAAATGGAGGAACGTAAAGCTTGCAGGTTAAAATGGACAAAGTTTGCAGCACAAGCAGGCTGCACCAAGCCAATGTGTATTCTGTCTGCTAAGAGAGCAGACAGCACCGAAACGAACATTCCGCATACTAATGAGGCAATCTCCGGGACAGTTAACATAGTAATGGAACGATCCCAGGGACAATGGACACAAATAGAGAAGTGATTGCAACATTGTATGGGAAGCCAGACACCCCGGCACCAGCGGGGTTCGAAGACAAAGCACCTGAAGGCCCGCCCAGTAGCCGAGGGACAGCCTCAGTATTGGGGGGATTCAAACAAATCGATTGGGAAGAGACCCAATCGATCTCCAGCAGATAGAGGGTCCGCCCAAAAGGGCGCGAAGCCCTGGGACTTATAAAAGACAGGTCCCAAACTCAGTTTGTTCTTGTTGATCAGCCCTCCTCTCTTGACCAGCCCTCTCGACCAGCCTTTACCGAAGAAGACCTTGACTGAGAGAGAGGAGAGGTTCGGACAGCAGCCGCCAGCAAGTAGGTGTCTCACAACGATCGCTACCAGAGATAGACACTCCTGGCCCCTTTTAACCCGTACCAACCTGAAGTCTGCGGACCCAGTGCAGAGCAAGAGGCTATTGTCCCCTGATCCGGCAGTTCCTTATTCAGATAAGTATTGGTCTATTTAGTGGTAGGAATAGTTTAGTCATCTTAGCATGTGCATAAGTAGTTTATAATTGTATTATAATAAACTCATTTGTTTGAACTTACTAATTGGTGTATGGTTTTATTGCTTTGAACTTGACCTTGAAACTTGTGGCGGTATCTTAACGATACCTGGCGACTCCAGAGCTAAGTAACGAAACAGAACCAAATTGAGTGTTAAGCACACTCACCCAGAACGAGCAACAGCTTCCTGAGACAGCCCTGCAGCAACTGTCTGCCTTGATGGAGCCCAATAGAAGTGCCAGCCCGCACCCTCCACTTTCCCGGTGCCCAGTCTTTCCAACAGCACTGAGCCTTTCCCAGCACGCCTTTCACGCTGGTACCCGGTGTCATAATATCCACTCATGTATATAATAAGATACAGACAGGCAGTGACTGACACACAGAATAACCAATAAACACACAGGACACAGAACAACCAATCACCAAACAGGACACTGCAGGGGACACCACCACTATAAAACACACGAGGCATCAAGACTCTGCCTCTTCTCACTGGATACAGCTACCGAGATAGTCAGGGTGCACAGTGCAGTGAGCACCATCTCCATGTGACAGAGCTAGTCTGGTCAAGCCAGACAGAGGTTATCAGTGTAGATTAATAGAGTGTCAACCCACAGCAGATTATGTACAGCAATCAGCAGGTTCAATAAAACAGTGTTGAACCATCTCCTGTGTCGGAAGCCTGTTTCTCGTCTTACTGCATCCAGTTGCAGTCAGTGTTAAACCAACTCATATAACACATCACCTGGTAATTGGTTAGCCAGCATGAAATCGTGTTTCATGGCCAGCAGCGACCGGAAGTACATATTACAGTAATTGCACGCACCCAATAAACAGAAACCTCTGTTTCTTGTTCCACAGACACTGCCAGACCTGCTGAGTTTTTCCAGCACTTTCTGTTTTCAGTTAAGATCTCCAGCATCTGCAGTGCTTTTGTGGCATCGCGGCCCCTTTAAGAGACAATCCCTCGCCATCGGCGTGATCGGCTTGGGGCTTCTCGTGCTTGAGTGCGTGAGCCCCGACCAAATGAGAAAAAGCATGGGGCCCTAGAAGCAGGGTTCGGGAATTGTGGACCCCAGAGTCATAGAGTGAAGACCTGTGTCAGCGACCTCTGTGCATATATATATAATTGTCCTTGCTCTCAATAAACCCCTTTTGGTGAAACAAGAAGCTTTCGAGTCACCCCCATGGCGACGAGCTTAAATCAAACAATGATCATAAGTCATCGCTAGTCTCAGAATTCGTGGAGGAAGGGATTAAGTCAAAAGTAGCGATTAAAAAAAAAGAGATCCATGCCAACGATTGGGAAAATCGACCCGTTCGATCAGGGGGCCGAAGACTGGAGCCAATATATTGAGCGACTCCGATATTTCTTTATTGCCAACAAAATCACGGGGGAGGATAAACAGAAGGTTATTTTATTGATGGTTTATGGGCCCCAATCCTACAATCTCATAGGAAATGTAACGTCCTGGAGGTCCCCGACACAAAATAGTTTGATTTATTGGTAAAGTTTGAGAAGGAGCATTTCAACCCTCTCCATCATATTGCAGCGATACAGGTTTAATTCAGCTGCCAGGGAACCAGGAGTGTCGACCTCGGCTTTCATTGCCAAACACCACCAAATGGTTGAGCATTGCAAATTTGGCACTCCGTTGAATGGCATGCTGCGCAGCCGCTTAACATGCAGCATCAATGACATCAATGTGCAGAGGAAACTGCTGGCTGAGACAAAGATTACCCTAGACAATGCAATTGAAATAGCCCAGGCAACCGAATGTGCTGAAAGCCTCAATACGTACAAGAGGGTGAGGTAAACCAACTATGGAGCGGTATGGTTACAAGGCACGCACCCATGTCAACAGGGACAAAGGGAGTCCAGCCAGGACAGTTGGTAGGGTTTCACAGGCTCAGGCCAGATGAGTCCTGGTTTGAGACAATTCATCCTCTTCAACCTGTGATTATCCCTCTCTCCAGTCGCACTGTCTGGACCTGTAAAGACTTAATTACCTGCAAAGACTCGCATTCAAAGTATCATCTTGCATCATTGACTTTGTCTATATATATGTTTCTGGAACCCACCTCTTCATTCACCCGAGGAAGGAGCAGTGCTCCAAAAGCTAGTGATTCGAAACAAACCTTTTGGACTTTAACCTGATGTTGTAAGACTTCTTACTGTGCTCACCCCAGTCCAACACCAGCATCTCCACATCATGGTCTCCAAAGTGAAGCAATAATCCTGACTGGGTGGCACCAGGACCACCCGGATCAGTTCAGACCTTACCTCATCAGAAAAGATGAATTCAGTTGTGAGGACAGAGTTTTGCTCTGGGGGTCCCGGTTGGCGGTGCCACCCCCAGCAAGAGAGCCAGTGCTGCAAGAGTTGCACAGTGCACACCATGGCCAGACTAAGATGAAAATGCCGGCCAGGAGCTACATATGGTGGCCCGGCATCAATAGGGATACCGAGGGCCTAATGCACCAGTGTGATTTCTGCCAGACACAGCAATCCTTGCTGCCACACAGTCCACCTGCACCCATGGCCTGGTCTTCCATGGACGAGGTTTAATATTGATTTTGTAAGCCCTTACCCTGGAAGAATGTTCCTGATACTAGTGGATGCCCACTCCACGTGGTTGGATGTTCAGGATGCGGGGACGACCATGCCAGCAGCCACTATTGACACCGACACCTTGCATCGCTTCTTCGCTATGCATGGCCCTCCCGAGGTATTGGTGTCCAACAATGGCATAGCGTTTAACGGTGAGGAATTTCAGCACTTTTTCAAAACAAACAGCATCCACCACATTTGAACAGCCCCCTACCACACAGCCTTAAACAGATTAGCAGAGAGAGAAGTTCAGATCAAGTCTGCAATAAGGAAACAGTCTAACAGACTGTTACACTTGAAGTTCAGTAGGAAGTCTTACAACACCAGGTTAAAGTCCAACAGGTTTGTTTCAAACACAAGGGGCGCAATTCTCCCGAATTATGAAAAATCGGGAAGCTGGCGTCAAAAACGGGCCCGTTTGACGCCAGCCTCCGCCCCCCCCCCCCCCCCCCCCTCCCCGACCGGGAACCGATTCATCTCCCCGGTCGGGGCTAGCATCGCGCGGCCGTGAACTCCGGCATTGCGGCTTAACGAATTTCGTTAAGCCCGCTAGCCAAAGTTAGCGACAGCTGACGCGTCAGATGACGTCAGCCGCGCATGCGCGGATTGGATGACTCCAACCCATGTATGCGCAGATGACGTCATCACGCATATGCGTGAAACCCGCGCATGCACGGGCCGGTATGCCCCTCAGACGCCCCGCGAATGGATCCAGCGGGGCGGCGGAGGGAGAAAGAGTGCGCAGGGTAAGTACCCGCTGCCCGCGATCGGTGGGCACCGTGGTACGTCCGTGCCAATCGGTGCCATGGTTCCCGAGAACGGGACTTTACGGCCGTTTTTACGAACGGTGAGAGCAGGTGTGTTTTACGCTTGTAAAAATGGCCGTAAAGGCCTTGGAAATCGGCCCATCGGCCAGGAGTGAATCGCTGCTCGCCGTAAAAAAACGGCGGGCAGCGATTCGTGTCGGGAGGCGGGCATGGGGGGGGGGCGGAGGGGAATAGTGGGAGGGCGTCGGTACAGCGTGTCCGTAAAAATTTACGCCGCCCGCTATTCTCCGATTTTTCGTAAGTCGGGAGAATCCCGTCCAAGCTTTGTGGAAAGCTAGTGTTTGAAACAAACCTGTTGGATTTTAACCTGGTGTTGTAAGACTTCTTACTGTGCTCACCCCAGTCCAACGCCGGCATCGCCACATCACACTTGAAGTTAGCCAACTTCCTTCTCGTGTATAACCCCATACCACCACTGGAGTGACACCAGCACTGCTCCTCTAGGGTCATCACTTCCAGAGCCAGTTAGATCTTGTGTTCCCCAATTTGACAGGGATTGTGGAAGCGCAGTGGGCCTCCCAGAAGAAGCTTCGTGATTCAGTAAAAGGAAATGGGTCATTTAAAATTGCCGACCTGATACATGTACAGAACTTCGCATTGGACCCACTGTGGTTACTTGGCAGAATTGTGACAAAGTTTGGTCCAGACTCATACGTGGTGGACTTACAAGGCAGACGAGTGTGAAAGCACATAGACCATGTACGGAGCCGAGAGGCCACCATCAATGGCTGAACAGGTGGATCCAGCTGTCATTATCACGGCAGAGCTGGACCTGAGAGAATTGGGAAGTTCCATAGAAGGCCCACCGGCCACCCCGAGGGAGCTGGATATGAGGGCACCCTCTAAGTACTGGTCGAATCCTTGAAGCAACCTCCTGCTGCTAACAATGACACTACCTCATTGGTGGAGGAGCCACTTAAGGGACTGAGCTGGTCTACCAGGCCTAAGAAATATCCTGATAGATTAACCCTGTGATGGGCTGTTATGGACTCCCTCTTTTTATTGTCTCAATTTTTCCTTGCACATAGTTGACTGCAAATGACCCATGTTTTATATATGTTACTGAGGGACTTATGGTGGGAGGATGTGGTACAAGGCCCCTTTAAGGGGTCATCCACGTGACTGGCCCGAGGCCTACTGTGCGTGAGTGCGTGACCCTAACCAATGGGGACAAAACATGGAGCCCTGGGAGCAGAGGCCCGAGCAGTGTGGACACGGGAGTTGGGGAATGATGCGTGTTTCAGTGACCCCTATGCCTGTATATAGTTATCCTTGTTCTCAATAAACACCTTTTGTTTAATGAGAAGCTAATACAGTATTGCCTCGAGCCACCACAACTTTGCTCTTATTTTTGTCTCAGTAGCCGTTGGAAATTCAATGGGAAGCGCGTAAGAAAGAAAACAGGAACATAACATCTCGTTTTTTGTGTCAACATTTCCCCTTTTTCAGTGTGCACTCACACCAGATATTAACACTGCTCATGGTTGCTCCATAAAACATGATGATGAATTTAATCTTTTCTATTTTGCTAACCACCATTTCTCATGTTGAAACAATGGAGAAATGTATTTAGCTGCAAAATAAATTGGCAAATTACTGAATTGAGTCCACTGCAGCAAACCTTTCTTTCTCCATCAAAGATTCCTCAAAATCTCTTTTATTTTGAACTAAGATGATACTTTTCTAATTCCAATGTAAAATTAGTCCTGGTGAGCAATTAAGAATCCTTTTTAAGGCCAGAATGGTCTGTCTGCAGAAAGTTTGTAACTGTCTATAAATGACCTCCCTGCCTCTGATGTGCTGTGTGTGGAGTCATGGCACATTCAATTCTATCTTTGTACAACAAGCACATGTCCTGGAGAAATTACTGAATGACTATTGTTATGAGGCTATGTCCCTTTATTTTGGAAATTCTGATTTTAAACTTTCAATGGATTGGAAATTTTGCAATTTGAACTGAGATAGATTCAACTGCTAATAATTCAAGGCCACATTCCCAAGATGAAGATGATTGCCAACCAATCACCCTCAGAGTTACGTGAAGAGAGAGACATTTCCTATCATCTCGGCACCCATTGAAACCCTTGCCTAAGGAAGAGAAATCAAAAATGCAAAATACTGGGCGGGATTCTCTCAGTCCGGGGCCGGGCTGGACAATCCACGCGACCGGTGCGAATCACGCTACGCCACCCCGCAGAGCAGAGAATGGCCGCTATTGGCGCTGGCATGGTTGGCGCGGCGCCGGTCGGGGGCCACTCTACCCGGACCCCCGCCGATTCTTGGCCCAGGATGGGCCGAGCGGCTGTCATAAAAAAGCCGAGTCCTGCCGGCGCCGTCCACACCTTCTCTCAACCGGCGGGAAATCGGCGTGGAAGGGTCGGGGGGAGAGTTCCGACCCCGAGGGAGGCACCCGATGTGGCCTGGCCCGCGAGCGGGGCCCACCGATCGGCGGGCCGGCCTCTCTGGCTGGGGGCCTCCTTTCTTCTGTGCCAGCCCCTGTAGCCATGTTGCGTCGGGGCCAGCGCATGCGCGCATTGGCACCAGTGCCACTGCGCATGCGTGTATCCTGCGGCGCCCAGTTGACATCAGGAGCAGCAGCTGGAGCGGCATGAACTGCTCCAGTGTCGTGCTGGCCCCCTGTAGGGGCCAGAATTGCTGATCCTGAGGCCGTGTTGACGCCGTCGAGAAACGCGACGGCGTTTTTGACAGCGTCAAAACTTAGCTTCAGGATCACAGAATCCCGCCCACTGTATATTGAACATAAGAACTAGGAGCAGGAGTAGGCCACCTGGCCCCTCAAACCTGCTCCGCCCTTCAATGAGATCATGGCTGATCTTTTGTGGACTCAGCTCCACTTTCCGGCCTGAACACCATAACCCTTAATCCCTTTATTCTTCAAAAAACTATCTATCTTTATCTTAAAAACATTTAATGTAGGAGCCTCAACTGCTTCACTGGGCAAGGAATTCCATAGATTAACAACCCTTTGGGTGAAGAAGTTCCTCCTAAGCTCAGTCCTAAATCTACTTCCCCTTATTTTGAGGCTATGAAAAATGATTGCTGCATGTCGGCACACACAAGACCGCTTGGGAATACACTATAGGCAAAGTATTTCAAGGTAACGCTGCTAGCCACTAGAGAGAGATAATGCAAGTGACACAGACAGTGTCAAAGAAATCTGTGGAAACAAGCTGATGGATGATCTCTCTCCCTCTCTCTTTTGGAATAAATGGGCTGCCCGGTTCAAGAAACCAACTATACCAGAAACCTACCAGGGAACTGAGATCTCGTAAAAAAATGCAACATCGTCTACGTCTGATCGCATCCAAGAAATCAACTTACCTAAATTGGCCATGATATTTAAAATTCATGCCTCAAGGACAATCAAAGTACACTGTTTTAATAATAAATTTATAGTTTCCAATTCTTTTTTTCCAATTAAGGGGCAATTTAGAGTGGTCAATCCACCTAGCCTGCACATCTTTTGGATTGAGGAGGTGAGACCCATGCAGACACTGGGAGAATGTGCAAACTCCACACGGACTGTGACCCTGAGCCGGGATCTAACCTGGATCCTCGGCGGCATGAGGCAGCAGTGCTAACCACTGCGCCACCGTTCTGCAATCAAAGGACACTTAATCATATATTCTTTTGCCTTTTTTCTATTAGACTCTAACTGTGAGTGTGCGCACACATGTGCGTGTAGTGTGCATGTGTCTACGTGCGTGTGTGCATGTGTGCGACCAAATGATTGTATGAACGTCGAATATTTAATGCCACATTTTCGTTTTTTTCCTCGGGTTCAGTGATTAATAAATTTGCTCTTTCTTTTAGACTCCAGAAAACGTTGTTTGATTGGCTCCTTATTGCTCATTGCTTAAATTATTCAAAACATTCTGAATTGGAAAGGACGCGTCCTCATGAAAAAGAAGCTTGTGACCAACCGAGGCGGAAGAATAGAGGGTGCCAGTTCATCCCTTCTCACCTGCTCAAAGCATTATTAGGGGTAGTTGAAAAGGAAAAACAGTTTTGTGATTGAAAAAGCAAAACTGTTTAAGAACTGGAATAATGCCTCCCACATACTTGTCCAGCAGGTACAAGAATTCCTCACCCATTATCCTTTTCTTATCTGGACAACACTCAATCAAATTTAACAATTCCACCACTACCTCAATTAAGATTAAGGGCCAAATGTGGAACCTTTCTGCAATGGATAGTGCATTTGCGGTAGCACAGAGGTTAGCACTGCTGCTTCACAGCACCAGGACCCAGGTAAGATTCCCGGCTAGGGTCACTGTCTGTGCAGAGTCTGGGGGGGATTCTCCGGTTGTCAATGCCAAAATCGCATTCGGCGATTGGCCGGAGAATACCTATTTCTGCTATAATTGGGACAGCGCCGCTTTTGCAATGCTCTGCCCCCTTGAAAACGACGTACTCCCACGCCGTTGGGACGGCCTCAGGACTTCATCTGAGGCCGTCCCCGATCCTCCGGCCCTGATGGACTGAGTTCCCAACGGCGTGGGACACGTGTGCTATTTTTTTCCGTGAACCCGGCGTGGCGACTGCTGGAGTCCAGCGCCGCCATAGTTGGGGTGGGGGAGTTGTTCTGCGGGCAGATGGGGTTTTGGTTGGGGTTGGGGCACTGGTGGGGGGTGTCCCAGGGGTGGCAAGGCTGATTACAGGGTGGGAGGGGGGTATTTTTGGCAGGCCGGGTTTGCGTGCAGCCGCCGTCATGTTGCGCAGTGCAGCCACTGCAGGCCTTTGCCATGCACATGCGTATCCACGGACTCGGCAGTTCCCCGGCCGTATCCGTAGGTAAAGCCAGGGGGGCTAAACGCTGCGTGCCTGCTAGCCCCGCACCAGATGGAGGATCGGTGTAGCTTTTGCACCATTTTTTCAGGCGTAAAACACAACTGTTCTCATGCCAGCGTCAGCACTTAGTCTTCAAATCGGAGAATCCAGCCCCCCTGTGAGTTTCCTCCGAGTGCTTCGGTTTCCTCCCCCAAGTCCCGAAAGGCGTGCTGTTGGGTAATTTGGACATTCTGAATTCTCCCTCTGTGTACCCGAACAGGCCGCAGAATGTGGCGACTAGGGGCTTTTCACAGTAACTACATTGCAGTGTTAATGTAACCCTACTTGTGACAATAAAGATTATTATTATTATGTTTCGCTCAGTAATTTAGGTTTGCTAACCTTTCAGGATTGTCCTGGAAAGTTTACCATTTTCAAATAATCGAAACACTTTTTCTTATGGAATCTAAATTGTTAGGATTTTCTGAAGTTGAGCATTCCTGCATTTCTCCTGATGAGTGCAAGATGAAAAGCTTCAGTAACATGTCTCTCTTTGCAGCAATATTCAAGTTCTGCACTATCGAGAAATACTCTTCTTCCACATTTCCCTCTCTTTCACCGAGGCATATTTATCCTCCACTCCCACCTCTAAAGTTCTGAGAAGCACTGTTCTCTAGTTCAATGGTTCTCAAACCGGAATCCATGGGCACTTTCCAGTGGATCTTCGGAATAATGTGAAAGTGCAAGCTGAGGTGGGAGTGCTGTCATCACATGTATAGTGTGGCTAGTTGCCTTACCGACAAGGGGAATGTGCATGGAGTAACACTGACAGCAGCATTAATGTCAATCTGTTATTGTCGCTTGGTAGTACAGAATTTGAGTATTGCTGAAAATGGCATGTTGTCAAAACTTCATCATGCACTGATCAGGCCAGATGCAAGAATGCCAAATTTCAAAGAGAACAACAAATTATTCGGCAGGAGAAGAGGTTGGCGAGTGAACTCTGATTGGTAGAGATGTTGCTATGGAGAATGTACCAGGGAACATTTAACTGCCAAGCTTTTATTTAAATTATATTTGTTTTCTTAAAAGCATTACCAAAACATTTTATCTACAACACTTTTATATTGTATGTATTTTGAATATCATCATTTAAATGAGAGTCGGCCATGATTAATGAGAATCCATCCCTTCATTCAAAAAATATTTAAGAGCCACTGCACTGGTTTCCAGGTCAAAGCCCCATTCCCATTCAGAATGCCATCTTCCATTGTTCACGGGCAGGATTCTCTCACCCCGCGGCCGGGTTGGAGAATCGCCGGGCAGCGCGCGATACGCGCGACGCCGCCCCGACACAGGTTCGGCAATTCAGATCAACCATGATCTTATCAAATTGCGGAGTAGGCTAGAGGGACCGAATGGCTTACTCTTGCTGTGAATTCTTGAGCTATTCCTCTCCCCCAACTCATGAATGGGTTCTCTACTTCCTCAGGCTACTTTCACTATTGAGCCCAGTTCCTGCTCCTATATGATACTAATACTTTGCTCCAAGAGTAGGGGGCGCGATTCTCCGCTGCCCACGACGGGTCGGAGAATAGCGGGAGGGCCTTCCCGACAATTTTCACGCCCTCCCGCTATTCCCCCCCCCCCCCCCCCCGCCCCACGGCCACCCCACGGCACGAATCGCTGCTCGCCGTTTTTTACGGCGAACAGCGATTCTCCCCTGGCCGATGGGCCGAGTTCCCAGGCCTTTACGGCCGTTTTCAGAAACGCAAACACACCTGCTCTCACTGTTCGTGAAAACGGCCGCAAAGTGCCGTCCCGGACAACCATGGCACCGATTGGCACGGCCACACCACGACCGTGTCAAGGGTGGCATGGGCCTGCGATCGGTGGGCACCGATCGCGGGCAGCGGGTCTGATACCCGCGCACTATTTGTTCTTCCGCCGCCCCGCAGGATCAGTCCACAGGGCGGCTGAGGGGCATGACGGCCCGCGCATGAACGGGTTTGACGCGTCTGCGTGATGACGTCATCCGCGCATGCGTGAGTTGGAGCCGTCCAACCCGCGCATGCGCGGCTAACGTCATCGTGCGCGTCAGCCGGCGTGACGCTTGGCGCGTGGACTTAGCGACGGTCGCTAAGCCCGCGATGCCGTGCTTCACGGGGCCCCGCTGCTAGCCCCGCCTGGGGGGGAGAATTGGGTCCTGGGAGGGGGCGCGGAGGCTGCCGTGAAACACGGCCGGTTTCACGGCAGCCTTTACGACTCGCCGCATTTGCGGAGAATCGCGCCCCTTTGCCAACATTGCATGGAACATCAGAAATTCTTGATCGCAGTATGTGCCACAGCTTCTGCTCCCAGAGCAATTGGACAGCCATTTGAGTAGTCTGTCCTCAAGATTGCTGGGGGCTAGTTTGCTGACACAAGTGAAGTGGAATGTAAAGCTTGAAGGTGTTTGCCATCTTTTGTGATCTCAGGCCAACCCAAATTGCAGTACAACCATTGAAGTACGTTTGAAGTGCAGTCACTGTTGTTTTGTAGGAAATACGGCAACCAGGCTTTACACAGCAAGATCCCACAAAGAGCAATAAGGTAATGACCAGATCATCTGTTTCAGTCATGTTGGTCATGGGGTAGGTATTGCCAAAACACCAAGACAAACACCCCTGCTCTTATTAAAATTAGTTCATTAGTATTTCTTACAACCAAATGAACATTGAGCTGACTAAGATTACAGAGGTGGGGAGCTGCGAGGCCAATTGTGCTTTGTAAATTGAGTACAGACTTTTGTCTGTTTCTATAGCTAGAAATTCCTGTAACAGGGCGCTAGTTTGTTGCCAGAGGCTTATAGCTTGAGGGGGCTCCACGCCACATCAAGCATGGTTGACTAGGAGGCTCTCCCGCTGTTACCGCCAGCCATTGGCGTGTTGGAAGGATTTCCAGGTTGACACACTCAACCTGTTTGACCGCATTATCAATGCATCTGGCTTGGCCATCAAGTCCAGAGTGGGACTCAAACCAGAGCTTCTAACTCAGAGTCAGGAGTGCTACCCACTGCACCACAAGGCACAGTGACATTTGGAGGGGTCTGTTCCCTCATTTATGATGGATATATTATGGTAACAAAAACAACTTTCAGTTATATAACATCATTAATGTAGTAAATCCTCCCAATACACTTTATGGAAACATTGTCAAATAGAATTTGACATCGAAGAAGATATCAGAACAGCTTGGTTTATGTGTAGGTTTCAAAGGGAAAGAGAGCTGTAGAGACGGAAATACTTGGGAATGGAATTCCAGCACTTAGGAAGCTGATGTTTGACCACCAAGGGAGAATGCTAAAAATCAGGAATGGCAAGAGGCCACAATTGTCAAAACACAGAAAGGTGGAAGAGACGACAGGGTGAGGGAGGTGAGGCCATGGAGGGATTTGAAAACGTGGGTGGGAATAATAAAATCAAGGCATGGCAGGACCATGAGGCAGTACAGGTCACAAAAACAGGGCTGATGGATGAAAGGGACTTAAAGTATGGTCAAAAAATGATCTGAAGGTAATGGATGGTGCAAGGTGGGAGACAGGTCAGGAAAGCATTAATTCTTCATCACCATCTTTAATTCTCTAAGTGCTTCTGTTTCTCAAACAGCCTAACATTAAGGATGAGACAAAGGTTTCCCCAGTTGCACTTTTGGAAAATTGAACTCCTGCCAAAAATATTAGACCCTTGGCCCCAGATCAATCCCTTCCCAGCAATTGCTCAGGCTGAAGCAGACAGAGCACAACCTGTATGTCCTATTCTACCAGGGGCTGTGCTTCAAGCCCTGCAGATATAAACCCAAAAGCTGCTGACAACTCAAAAAAAATTACCCACCTCCGGATCTGGTTCGCCCACGATCAGTAAAAACCTTGGGCTAGATTCTCCGTTTTGGAGACTATGTCCCCGCGCCGGCGTGAAAACTTTACACCAGGAAGACAGGTGTAAAACGGCCACCGATTCCTCGTTTTGCTGGGGGCTAGCAGGGAGGCAGCGTGGAGCTCATAGCTCCTGCTGTCAATGTCAATATGGCCCCCAACACTTCTAGTCCAGAGGGCTGCAACGGCCGCGCCGTGCTCCATGGCGGACTCAGCCCGCGGACCTGGACCGGCAAAGAAGTGCACCCTATCGGCCGCTCGCGCGCCTCGGACCGCCTGCCCACCGTGTCCCCAGACCCGAATGAAGCCCCCCCCCCCCCCGCCCACCGATCGGCCCTCCCCCGACTGTGGCAGCCCCGGATTGAGTCCGCAGCCACCACGCAAAATTCACGAACGGTGTAAGCACACGTAACCCACGGGGTCGGGAACTCGGTTAGTTGGGGGCGGAGCATCGCGGGGCAGGCCTCAGGTAATGGCCTGAGGTGGTGGATAATCGAGGCGGCGTCCTCCGCTCTTCAGAGGGGGGAGAATTCAAAAACCGGCGCTGCTCCCGATTTTGGCACCAAAACGGATTTGCCGTCCCGTCGCCGAATGCAATCGAGCACCGGGGAGCGGAGAAGTCAGCCCCTTGGCTATCCTTTGATTACCTCAAGACTAAACGTCTACAAGTACAATCCAAGAACTTTTTAAACACATGGAAAATTTCTGCCTCAACCATCATTTGAGGGAATGACTTCCAAACTTTTATTTCTGGATGAAAACATTTCTAATCCTTCGGCCAATCCAGAAAAGAGGACGCAAGAGAACAGGCTCACCAGCAAAAAGTGACAGAGATGAAATTAAAAGCTCAAGAAGCAGAGAAGGAATTCCAAAAGGAGGTGGAAAGGAGACCGAAGGAATTGGCTGTATTCTGGGAGATTACTTGGTGAGGAGCCGAGCACCATGCCGCCTGGAAGCCAGAACAGTCCAGAGAGAATGATCAACCCAAATGCTTTCAGCAAAGTTCTGCAATGTGGCAGAAGGCTGAAAAGTGTTCTGAGACCCTGCAGGGGCGGAAGAATCCATCAGGGATGAGGTGGCTCTGGGAAAGTTACCTGGATTTAAAAAGCCTGGGATTAGGCCGGTAAAATTGAAAGAAACCAAGACCAAGCAGCAGAAAACTGCAGAAGAGAAGATGGAGACGGGCCAGAGGCCCAAAGGATGGAACAGCCCTCATAGACCACGTGCACCAGCTTCCCATAGGTAGTAAGGCGGAAGGCCAGTAAAAGTAAAAGAGGCCTCGAAAAGGCCCCTAGAATCAGAAATATCCCTCAGCATCTCAGAATGAAATAGAGATCAGATAAGTCCTAGAGCAGGAAGAGAAATAGTGAGGGAGATGCCCCACATAGCCAAAGAGCCTGAAGGAAGGCAGATTATTAAGCACACAAAGGAAAAAGATAAGGACATTCCTGAAATCTGGCTAGCAGAATCCTTCTTTCTAGGGCCGAAGAGAGTTCCCAACCCAAGAAGCAGGTAGGGAGTGAGATGCCTGTCCAACTTGAAAAGCCACAAGGGAGTGTAGCACCTCCACTTGAAGGCAGAAGAGTTCCGAAGAACAAGTAGTTCCAAAGCCAAAGGCAGCGAGGAAGCCATTGATTGTCCTGGCCAGTACCTTTATGCCAAATTTAAATGCTGACCAGAAAAAATACCAAATTGGCCCAGAAAGAGGGAGGGTGATGCCTCACACAGTAGATAAGGTACCTGAGGTACATCAAGAGTTGACCTTCTCTCAGAGTGCAGTAGTGTTCCAAACGTCCCAGAACCTATCATGCAGCTGTCTCCTCCTGGTGAGGCTGGCAGTACTGACTGCCTCTGCCACCACCTCCCGGGCGCTGTTCAGGAGGGTAAGCTGCCCACCCTGGGGAAGAGGATGTTCCTCCACTTCTCACCTTGGGGTGGGGGGGGGGGGGGGGGGGAGAGTGGTGAAGGTTTTCTCTGAGACATCTTCATGGCTGCAGTGTGTGTGTGTAGTAAGTGGAGCGCTAAAAATAGCTCCAGCTGTCAGGCTGTTTGGCGCTAATTCTAGCCCCAATGGTTACAATGTCCGCTGGGCCAGGAATTTCTCTCACTTCGTGCTGGCAGAGTGCTGGCCAATTTACATATCCTGACTCATTTACCAAATAGCAGCCCGCCCCAAAGGAAAAACAAACCCACACTATCCGGTCCCGTCGGGAACCTCTCCCAAACGTAGAATTCCGGCCATGATCTTCATTGTGCGGCAACTTCAAGAAAAACACATCCAAAACGGGACTCTGTTTTTGTCTCGTTAAATGGCACCCGCCAGCTGTGAACCGCACAAACGGAACCACGACAAACCTTCTCTCCACAAAGACTGGGGTTGAACAAAACTGTTCATTGCACAAATTGTCTTCACTTTCCAGCAAGTTACCCACAGGTGTAGAGATAATCTACAGAACAGGAAACAGGTGAACCTACACTGCCCTCAATGCAAAACCCAAATCACTCCTGTCTTGTTATGCTCTAGGTGTAGCATAAGCAGCTTCCTTGTGGTGCACTTGACAAAGGAAGGTTCAGACGTGGAGATAACTGCAACACGTTTATTAAACTTTATACACTTCTATAACTCGGGTTCGACACTACTGTTAATCCTACTATAGCTACTCAGACTGACTAACCAGACTGCTACAATCCATGTGGTGGGAATGATATCGAATCAACCCTGTGTCTCTACTCACTGACTGTCTCCACTGGAAAGAGGCAGATCATGTGTGCTGTGTCCTTTATATATGGGTTGGTGTAATGCCCTCCTGTGGTCGTGTCACCTCTGTGTGTATCGTGAATGCCCATTGGTTGTGTCCTATCTAACTGATGTATTGGTTGAGTGTGCGTATGTGATGTCTCTGGTGCTCCCTCTAGTGTCTAGCTAGTCTACATGTATTTACATTAACCCCTTGTGTATTTACAGTGATGCACTTCACCACAACTCCATTGCCAGTGGTTGAGCTTCAGCACCTGCGTGCACGCTCAGCTCCATGTCATTGTTGACTCCTTCTCTGAAGCATATGGCCACCACAATTTCCTCTATCAGGGTGAGGGCATCAAGCTGTGCCTGCATCCACCTGTTTGGGTACTGCTGTCTCTAATTATACACCGCCATGTCCTGTCATGGTTCAAAACCAGGCAGTGCATGCAAGCTGAGAGATGTGAGTGTACAGTTGGCAACAGTGCTAAGTATGTGAGAGTAAGGTGAAGTTATGTATGTGAGATATAAGAATATAAGAACATAAGAACTAAGAGCAGGAGTAGGCCATCTGGCCCCTCGAGCCTGCTCCACCACTCAATGAGATCATGGCTGATCTTTTGTGGACTCAGCTCCACTTTCCGGCCCGAACACCATAACCCTTAATCCCTTTTTTCTTCAAAAAACTATCTATCTTTACCTTAAAAACATTTAATGAAGGAGCCTCAACTGCTTCACCGGGCAAGGAATTCCATAGATTCACAACCCTTTGGGTGAAGAAGTTCCTCCTAAACTCAGTCCTAAATCTACTTCCCCTTATTTTGAGGCTATGCCCCCTAGTTCTGCTTTCACCCGCCAGTGGAAACAACCTGCCCGCATCTATCCTATCTATTCCCTTCATAATTTTAAATGTTTCGATAAGATCCCCCCCTCATCCTTCTAAATTCCAACGAGTACAGTCCCAGTCTACTCAACCTTTCCTCGTAATCCAACCCCTTCAGCTCTGGGATTAACCTCGTGAATCTCCTCTGCACACACCCTCCAGTGCCAGTACGTCCTTTCTCAAGTAAGGAGACCAAAACTGAACACAATACTCCAGGTGTGGCCTCACTAACACCTTATACAATTGCAGCATAACCTCCCTAGTCTTAAACTCCATCCCTCTAGCAATGAAGGACAAAATTCCATTTGCCTTCTTAATCATCTGTTGCACCTGTAAACCAACTTTCTGTGACTCATGCACGAGCACACCCAGGTCTCTCTGCACAGCAGCATGCTTTAATATTTTATTGTTTAAATAATAATCCCGTTTGCTGTTATTCCTACCAAAATGGATAACCTCACATTTGACAACATTGTTTTCCATTGCCAGACCCTAGCCCATTCACTTAACCTATCCAAATCCCTCTGCAGACTTCCAGTATCCTCTGCACTTTTCGCTTTACCACTCATCTTAGTGTCATCTGCAAACTTGGACACATTGCCCTTGGTCCCCAACTCCAAATCATCTATGTAGATTGTGAACAATTGTGGGCCCAACACGGATCCCTGAGGGACACCACTATCTACTGATCACCAACCAGAGTAGCACCCATTAATCCCCACTCTTTGCTTTCTATTAATTAACCTATCCTCTATCCATGCTACTACTTTACCCTTAATGCCATGTATTTTTATCTTATGCAGCAGCCTTTTGTGTGGCACCTTGTCAAAAGCTTTCTGGAAATCCAGATATACCACATCCATTGGCTCCCCGTTATCCACTGCACTGGTAATGTCCTCAAAAAATTCCACTAAATTAGTTAGGCACGACCTGCCCTTTATGAACCCATGCTGCGTCTGCCCAATGGGACAATTTCTATCCAGAAGCCTCTCTATTTCTTCCTTAATGATAGATTCCAGCATCTTCCCTACTACCGAAGTTAAGCTCACTGGCCTATAATTTCCTGCTCTCTGCCTACCTCCCTTTTTAAACAGTGGTGTCACGTTTGCTAATTTCCAATCCACCGGGACCATCTCAGAGTCTAGTGAATTTTGGTAAATCATCACTCGTGCATCTGCAATTTCCCTAGCCATCTCTTTTAGCACTCTGGGATGCATTCCATCAGGGCCAGGAGACTTGTCTACCTTTAACCCCATTAGCTTGCCCATCACTACCTCCTTAGTGATAACAATCCTCTCAAGGTCATCACCTGTCATAACCTAATTTCTATCAGTCACTGGCATGTTATTTATGTCTTCCACTGTGAAGACCGACCCAAAAAACCTGTTCAGTTCCTCAGCCATTTCCTCATCTCCCATTATTAAAACTCACTTCTCATCCTCTAAAGGACCAATATTTACCTTAGCCACTCTTTTTTGTTTTGTAAAAACTTTTACTGTCTGTTTTTATATTCTGAGCAAGTTTACTCTCATACTCTATCTTACTCTTCTTTATAGCTTTTTTAGTAGCTTTCTGTTGCCCCCTAAAGATTTCCCAGTCCTCTAATCTCCCAGCAATCTTTGCCACTTTATATGCTCTTTCCTTCAATTTGATACTCTCCCTTATTTCCTTAGATATCCACGGTCGATTTTCCCTCTTTCTACCGTCCTTCCTTTTTGTTGGTATAAACCTTTGCTGAGCACTGTGAAAAATCGCTTGGAAGGTTCTCCACTGTTCCTCAACTGTTCCACCATAAAGTCTTAGCTCCCAGTCTACCTTAGCTAGTTCTTCTCTCATCCCCTTGTAATCTCCTTTGTTTAAACACAAAACACTAGTATTTGATTTTACTTTCTCACCCTCCATCTGTATTTTAAATTCCACCATATTGTGATCGCTCCTTCCGAGAGGATCCCTAACTATGAGATCATGAATCAATCCTGTCTCATTACACAGGACAAGATCTAGGACCGCTTGTTCCCTCGTAGGTTCCATTACATACTGTTCTAGGAAACTATCGCGGATATATTCTATAAACTCCTCCTCAAGGTTGCCTTGACCGACCTGGTTAAACCAATCGACATGTAGATTAAAATCCCCCATGATAACTGCTGTACCATTTCTACATGCATCAGTTATCTCTTTGTTTATTGCCTGCCCCACCATAACGTTACTATTTGGTGGCCGATAGACTACTCCTATCAGTGACTTTTTTGCCTTACTATTCCTGATTTCCACCCAAATGGATTCAACCTTATCCTCCATAGCACCGATATCATCCCTAACTATTGCCCAGATGTCATCCTTAAATAACTACACCACCTCCCTTACCATCCACTCTGTCCTTCCGAATAGTTTGATACCCTCGGATATTTAACTCCCAATCGTGACCATCCTTTAACCATGTTTCAGTAATGGCCACTAAATCATAGTCATTCACGATGATTTGCGCCATCAACTCATTTACTTTATTCCGAATACTACGAGCATTCAGGTAAAGTACACTTATGTTGGTTTTTTTTACCTCTGTTTTGAATCTTAACATCTCCAGTTTTACTCCTTTTAGTATTACTGGGCCTATATCAATATGCGCCATGATTGATAGAGATTAAATAATGCAGCGGTGGGCAATGGGTGGGATATAGAATTTTTAAATACATTCACTTACCTCGACGACTTGTGTGAGGTTGTTGAACTTCTTGTGGCACTGCATTCAATTCCTCGAGACTGGACCAATCTGGCATTGACTACCATAGCTCTCTATTGCCACTGCCACCTTACTGTGTGTTGGGAAGACTGCATGACCCCTTGTCCACCTCCTCCAGCAGACATCCAGCACAGTGCCAGAATTCCTTGCAACACATTCTCTGTCCTGATTTGCCATAATTCAAAGTTCTTCTTGCTCTTACTCTCTTCTGCAAACAATTCCAGCCCATGCTGCAGCCAGAATGTCCAACCCCTTTGTTATAACCTGCCTGCTTACCACTGGCTGGGGACTAATGGCAATCACACAATTCTTTGGGAATATGAGTTTTCCCAGTGAGGGAGGCGGAGAAATCATTAGCAGAGTCCCTGCGTAAATAGAGCTGGCCCATATGGAGCCAGCTGGAGAGGAGTGAGCAGCAAGGGAGTTGCTGCTGCTGCTGCTGCTGCTGCTGCTGCTGCTGCTGCTGCTGCTGCTGCTGCTGCTGCTGCTGCTGCTGCTGCTGCTGCTGCTGCTGCTGCTGCTGCTGCTGCTGCAGCTGCAGCAGCAGCAGCATATATGGGTAATTGTAAATAAATGTTGTTATTTCTTTCTATTCTACAAACGTGTGCTAATTCTTTGTGGCCCTCACAAAACCTTTCCTCACTTTATAAGAGGTGCAGTCAAGAATTGCAGGCTCACATTAAGTGGTGCTGGCATTGCAGAAACCTGGACTGTCTGCTGTGGTGTGCAGCAATTCAGCAGTGTTTAGCGTGGGCTACATGCAGCTATCATGCGATTTAGCAAGTTGCAGAAATTTGCATACTGCCTACATCGGAAACAGCAGACATGGCTTAATTACACACTGCGCTTTTCCTGTAGTTTCAGGCTCTGTTCAATTTTGCAATCTCCAGCTACTTGAACATATTTGGAACTCCCTTTCAAACACTTTCCATTTAGCTACTTCGCTCTTGCTCCTGAAACATTTTGGTCATCTAACTCTTTGGTTAGGCCACAGCTGGAGTCCTGGGTGCAGTTCTGGTCACTTCCCTATCAGAAGTATGCGATTGCACTGGAGGAGATGCAGGGGAGATTCACCAGGATGTTGCCTGGGATGGAGCATTTTAGCTGTGGAGAGAGGCTGGATAGGCTCGGATTGTTTTCTTTGGAGAGAGAAGGCTGAGGTGTATCAGATTATGAGGGGACAGGGTGGGTGGGTAGAAAACAGCTGTTCCCCTTAGTTGAAGGGTCAGTAATGGGAGGTATAATTTTAAGGTGAGGGCAGGAGATTTAGAGGGGATTTGAGGAAAGTGTTTTCACCCAGAGGGTTGTGGGAATCTGGAATGCGCTGCCTGGGAGGGTAGTTGAGGCAGGAAACCTCACGATCTTTAAAAGTGTTTCAAGTGCTCATGCACTTGAAATGTCATAACATTCAAGGCTATGGGCCAAGTGAGATAAGTATAGATTAGAGTCGTTTTTTTTCTGTCCTGTACAGGCTTGATGGGCCAAAGTGCCTCTTCTGCATTGTATGATTCTATGATTCTTTTACTGTTGCCCGGTGATCTATCTGTCCTTTATGAGGCACCTTGGAATGCTCTTTTACTGAACTGACACTGTAAAAATGGAAGTTGTTGTTACAGTATAGGCCAAAGGCAAAATGAAGATCCCTCTAGTCTTTCAAAAGCAATACACCTGAACTACAAACTCAACATAGAAAACAAAGGGTTTATTTTATCCCAGGATGCCCAGATCTGTCGTGAACTGTACGTAGAGAGGGTCAAGTTGGTGAGGCGATAAATGCCACGTTTCTAATGTGTTCCCTCTCGGGAGTACATCAAGAACTAGAGGACACAGATACAAAATAATGGGTAAAAGGAGTAGAAGTGATGTGAGGGAAATTATTTTCACCCAGAGGGTGGTTGGAATCTGGAACAAACTTCCCGAGAGGGTGGTGGAGGCAGGTTCAATTGACGTTTTCAAAAGGGAATTGTAATACCATCTGAAAAGAAAACAATTGCAAGGTAATGCGGATACGGCAGGGGAGTGAGTAGAATGCTCTTTCAGAGAGCCAGTGAAGGCTCGATGGGCCAAATGGCCTCTTTCTGCACCGTAAAGATTATGTGATTCCTGCCCTCACCACCACCATCTTACTTTGCCTGAAATCAAGCACAGGGAGGTTTTCTACTCGAGGAGTAGGGGCCTCGCTTAAATAATAAAGTTGCCGCCCAATGATATGATCGGGAAACACATGCTGATTTAATTCCAGGACGGCCAGGGATCACATGGTTTCAGAATCATCAGCTTTTGCTGCTAATAGACAGCACTCTGTCCACAAGATGCCCAGGTAAAATCCTCCTTCTCGCGTATGGGCAGTTACGAAAAGAGTGCACAGTAACGGAAAAGCAATTTGCGCATACGCAGTTCATTCCTACGCTTTACGTCACAAGCGTCATGATGTCAGAGGCCCTGGACCACACCAACTTAAAGGGGAAATGCCCGAAAATTAAAAAGAAGAGTTTTAAAGCCGCAAAACACCATTCTTTCACCTAGAAAGACAGAACAATGCCTGAACTTCGACCAGTAGTTGAAATCAACCTCCGCAGAACCCTGCAACAAGCAATTAGCACTGCCCAAAGAGATGATTTGGCCCATGAAGACTACTACTCAGACAATGATTTCTTCCTTGGACACCAAGAGCGCAATGACAATACCAAAACAAAATAAGGTAATTGGTTTATCGATGCCATGGCAGATCATCAATACATTGGATGACAGCAACCTGTCAAATATCCATGAAGAAGACTAAGTCCACAGAGAGCGGCCTGATGCCACACGAAAAGTGGTCCACGCACCACGAAGAGTCCCCGACTCCACACAGAGAGTGATGAAAGACTCCATAGCGAGACCACTGCACAACTCTGTTGATAGCCCACAGATCGACTCCACAACGAAATCACTGCACAACTCCACACAGGGAACAATGCCAGACTCCACAGAGAGAGTGATACAAGCCTCCTCACCGATCTCCTTGACAGACTCCACAATGGGAGCAACTCAAGACTCCAAAGCGCAGTCCATGCATGAACAAGACCATGAACGTCTATCTGAGCAACCAGCAGCAGACGATGCATGTCTGCCATGCACACGTGAACAACTGAGACTATGACAGTCTACCCAGATTACCTGAGCCACCAGAAGAAGACTCTGACAGTCTACCCAGCTCATCTAACCAACAAGAAGACACTGCAGGTCTCCCCACTGTATGTGAGACAAGTGACGAAGGCATCACAATTCCCATACAAGATGTGCAACATCACAGTGAGACTGACAGATCTCAGCTCATATGCACAGAGGCACTCGACAACCCAAGTGAGACTCCTAGTGCGTCCAGTGAGACCACGTCAATTCAAGCCTCATCCACTCGAGCCTGTCCACAAGAAAATAAAATCTTGAACATTTTGACTTCAGACGAGGACCATCAAGAAACCAAAGATGGCGGGGAGGGTGCAGACTGTTAAGATGATGATTCTCCCATGCTTCTTGTTTGTTTTTCAGTGTCTCCCCATCTTTATCCCGCGGTCCTTCTTTAAGAGGCTAAATAAAATTATTCTAGGATTTGTCTGGGTAGGGAAGTCCCCGCGGGTGAAGAGGATGATGCTTGAAAGGAACAGAGGAGAAGGGGGGCTGGCGTTGCCAAACTTCAGCAACTATTACTGGGTGGCCAACATAGTGATAATAAGGAAATGGATGGTGGGTGCGGGGTCGGTTTGGGAGGCTGCTTCGTGCAGGGGCACTAGCTTGGCAGCCCTGGTCATGGTGCCTCTGCCGCTTCCGCCGGCACGGTACTCCACCAGCCCGATAGTGGTGGCGGCTCTTCGGATCTGGGGCCAGTGGAGGAGGCATGTAGGGGAGGTAAGAGCATCGGTGTGGACCCCAATCTGCGGCAACCACCGATTTGCCCTGGGGAACATGGACGGGGGGGGGGTATTGACTGTGGAGGAGGGTGTGAGGATGGGGGATCTGTTCCTGGAAGGGAGCTTTCCGAGCTGGAGGAGAGGTTTGGGCTGGCGAGAGGGAATGACTTTAGATACTTGCAGGTGAGGGATTTTGTACTCAGACTGGTGCCGTCCTTCCCACTTCTCCCACCGAAGGGGAGGCAAGGCAGGGTAGTTTCTAGGGGAGAGGTGGGAGAGTGTAGAGTCTCAGACGTCTACAAGGAACTACTGGGAGCTGAGGATACGCAGACCGAGGACCTGAAGCTGAAATGGGAGGAGGAGCTCAGGGGGGAGCTGGAGGACGGTATTTGGGCAGAAGCCCTGAGCAGAGTAAACATGACCGCAACATGTGCCAGGCTCAGCTGATCCAGTTTAAGGTCATGCACTGGGCCCACATGACGGTGGCCCGGATGAGCAGATTCTTCGGGCTGGAGGACAAGTGTGCTAGATGCGCCGGAGGGCCGGCTAACCATGTACACATGTTCTGGTTGTGCCCTAAACTCGGGGTATTGGCAGGGATTCGCAGATGTCATGTCTCGGGTATTGAAAACTGGGGTGGTAATGAGCCCGGTGGTGGCAATCTTTGGGGTCTCGGAGGACCTGGGAGTCCAGAAAGAGAGGGAGGCCAACGTTCTGGCCTTTTCTTCCTTGGCAGCCTGGTGACGAATACTGTTAGCATGGAGGGACTCAAAGCCCCCGAGGGCTGAGGTATGGCTATCGGACATGGCGAGCTATCTTGGCCTAGAGAAAGTCAAGTTCGCCTTGAGAGGTTCGCTACTAGGGTTCGCCGAAGGTGGCAGCCATTTATTGACTTCTTCGCAGAGGAGTAAGCGAAGTGTCAGCGGGGGGGGGGGGGGGGCTAGGGTAAAGTAGAGTAGGGGGGATATTGAGGCAGGTCCGTGCATGAACAGAGCTGTGGTTTGCACTATGTTTAATTTGTAATTTGTGTCTTGACTTCTTTTTGTTTTTGTACTGTACAATGCCACTTTTTCTATATGCCTAAAATACCTCAATAAAATTGTTTGTTTGAAATAAAAGAAACCAAAGATGATTCAGGTGAACCAGAACGGACTCCAGACGGGGAGCATCAACAAGCCAAAGGTGATTCCAGTGAACCGGACATGACTCCAGACGGGTAGGGCCGAGGAATCAAAGACGAAACGCTCAATGAAACAGCAGATGCCATAAAGTACACCGACGCAAGTAACTTTGTGAAGGACTCGAATTCTCCACTTGGAATGGTCATTGAGCGCAACAAACACAACAACAGAACCTACATAAACAACAACACAGACAACAACAAGAAGCATACCAAAGGCACCAACGCTAACAACAAGCACAACAAAACCAACAACGACTGGTACGACATGGTACACCTCTGCAAATGCAGGACACTGTGATTGCACAGCTAAGACAATGGCAAGTGTGCAGGCATACCATGGCATGATAATGCATCTTACAAATTCATGTTTGCTACACTACAAACAAGCAGACCAGCTTTCAAGGCAGCTGACATACGGCATCAATACTGCAAACACAGTCAACAGTCCAGGTCAGACTGGAAAGATGACATACAGAATCGCTACCACAAGCATTGGGGGAAAAAAGAGTCAAAATCAGACATCGAACTGATTTGACCATTTGAACACCACCTGATGACTTCTTGGTTCCTAAAGCACAGGGACACTGATGGCGTTCACAAGGAAGTGACAACATCAACATCGATACTTCACTAACAAAACAAGAAAGCGACTCGACCATATAGATTCATGAACTTTGGACTCATTATTTGGTATTGTATAATCATCACTGTCATCATGACTTGTACATGTCATCACTTATCTACCTATTTTGTTCAATTTTCTTTAACCAAGTACAGAAAATATGTAACATGAAAAAAGGGGGGATGTGGTGATATGCATCACTGTAAATACACAAAGGGTTAATGTAAATACACTACAACTAAGTAACCACTAGCGGGAGCACCAGAGATGTCATGACATGCAGACATACAGCCAATGGGTCATGACAACAGGACACAACCGATAGGTAATCAGGACACCCAGAGGTGGCATTACCACAAGGGGGCACTTCACAACCCATATAAAAGGACAGGGCACACATGCTCTGTCTCTTTCCACAGACAGACATCTAGAGAGTACGTCAAGGTTGATCAACAGCATCACACCCAGCACGTGGCTTAGAGCAGGCTGGTAAAGATAGACTGAGTTACTGCAGTTAGATTAGCAGAGAGTCGAACTCATATAAGAACTGTGTTAATAGTTCAATAAACAAGTTGAACTCATTTCATAGTCTGGAGCTTCCTTTGTCAAAGCATACATCAAGGAAGCAGCTTATGCTACATGAAGCAGCATAACACAACAAAGACCATGCCATGATCGGCCATCATGTTTGAGCTGATGCGACCCTGTTGGATTCCCCATTCCTCGTCCTCCCTTGAAACGCAGCTATATGTTACCATTGTCACAGATAAAATTCATACAATGGCGTCTGTTTACTCAGGAGGTCTCCTTTGAGCCACAAAGTCTGCTTTCAAGTCCCACTCCAGGTCGTCAATACAAAAAAAACAAGGCTGATATTCCACTGTGGCGCTGAGGGAGAGCTGCTCTGTCGAAGGTGCCGTATTTTGGATGGGGCCCTATCTACCTACCTGTGTGGATGTGAGAGATTCCAAGGCGCTATTTTAAAGAAAAGCAGGGTATTCGGCCCAATATATATCCCTCAAACAACATCACTAAAATAGATATTCAATCAGTTTACCACATTGCTGTTTGTGTCCATGCTTATTGGCTGCCATGTTTCCTCCATTACAACACCGAGTATACTTCACAAAATGCTTTAATTGGCTGGAAAGCGCTTTGAGTCATCCAGTAATTGTGAAAAAGGCTTCCAAAAGGAATAATCGGATCAAAACTTTCAAATCCCAGTAACAATCAATAATACTGACCCCAGTAATACCGGATTTCCATTTTAAGGGAAACAAGATCAGTTTTACTCGTACCCTTCATCACCAAGTTTTTGTAGAGGGGTCATTTAGACTCAAAACATTAATTTGGTTTCTCTCTCCACAGATGCTGCCAGACCTGCTGACTTTATCCAGCATTTTCTGTTTTTATTCTGGAAATTCAAGTTTTCGTTTGTTACTAAAAATTATTTTCTCCCTTTTTCTTATTACCAGGATCCCCAATGTTTCTCAGGAATATAGAAAATGAACTTTGCCCAGCATGGTTTTGTAAATTAGGCATAAACAAGTCCCAATTCTGGGGATCACACCCTGCAAAATTGGATCATCCGTTTTTTAGGTTAGACACCTCTTATAATAATAATAAACAGGGAGGCTTACATGAACACTGCAATGAAGTTACTGTGAAAAGCCCCTAGCAGGGCAGCACGGTAGCATTGTGGATAGCACAATCGCTTCACAGCTCCAGGGTCCCAGGTTCGATTCCGGCTTGGGTCACTGTCTGTGTGGAGTCTGCACATCCTCCCCGTGTGTGCGTGGGTTTCCTCCGGGTGCTCCGGTTTCCTCCCACAGTCACAAAAATGTGCAGGTTAGGTGGATTACCATGATAAATTGCCCTTAGTGTCCAAAATTGCCCTTAGTGTTGGGTGGGGTTACTGGGTTATGGGGATAGGGTGGAGGTGTTGACCTTGGGTAGGGTGCTCTTTCCAAGAGCCGGTGCAGACTCGATGGGCCGAATGGCCTCCTTCTGCACTGTAAATTCTATGATCAGTTACGAGGCAAGATAGTCGCCACATTCCGGCGCCTGTTTGGGTACACTGAGGGAGAATTCAGAATGTCCAATTCACCTAACAGCACGTCTTTCGGGACTTGTGGGAGGAAACCGGAGCACCCGGAGGAAATCTACACGGGGAGAACGTGCAGACTCCGCACAGACAACGACCCAAGCCGGGAATCGAACCTGGGACCCTGACACTGTCAAGCAACAGTGCTACTATGCCACCCATTTATCAGCATTTGGTTCCTTAAATTTACATAAGGGGCCTAACACTTGTTTTAGATTCTAGGAGTCACACCAGCCCCATTCAGAATTCATTACAGCTGCAGCAGTCATCACTGAAAAATAAGGTTTATTTTTGAAAACTTTCTCCTGTCTTCTCCAGGTTCCACTAACCCATGTGCAGGATTGGGGCAGAATTCTGGCAACCTCATGGCACAGCTATTCTGCCTACAAGGTGTGGTCGATAGTGAAAGGCAGGTGGTTTATAAAGCAACATTCAGCAAACGATGATAGAACAGCTCCTCAGTAATTTATGGAGATTATACTGAAGGGAGGTTCAACAATAAACAAATGAATTGGAATGTTTTAAATATGCAATTTCTTCACAATTAGGTATAATAGTAGGACAGTCAACTTTAGGATATGTTACTTTCCATTTATGATTGACAAGAGTATGATTAGAGTTACACATACCAAAATAGGGTTACATTTTAAATTAAAATGAATTGCCTTTGCAATATGTGCAAGCAATCCATGTTAGAGTGTTCGGTTTTTTTTACAATTCTTCATCTGACCATTTAGTGGATTTCACAAGTGGGTACGGACCGATTGCGCAGATAAATTTGAATGTACAGAAATGTTCCAATAGCTGTGGAAATTTGTGTCCAACCAATTGATCTGTCAAGAGAAAATGTACACCGAACGCTAGGTCCCATTGATAAACCTGAAAGAGATATACTTGTGCTACAGTGTACTTAAACATTAAAGCACGTTGCTGTCAATTCTCAGACATCTGGGTGTAACTATTCACAGAAGTAAGCCAGAGGCTTGCTTTTCAGCCAAGTTCAACATAACAACATTTGACATTGACACTTACAGTTGCCGGAAAGTAAAAAGGTCACCGACAGAATCCAACACAGTCTTGAATTCCACTGGTTCATGTTACCTTTACAGAGGGTGTGCATACACATTTATTGTACTCTGATTTCCTCTCTTGCTCAAAGAGCGTCACCATTTCCTGTTTCCTGTAAGTGTTTCTGACTCTCAATATTTCTTCAGGAGCCGGTTTTGAATGATCTGTTTAGGAAGTGATGCAATGCAACCTGAGATAGCTGCTGTGCCAGGTTGATTATTTCTGAAGGTGGTTTATTCCTTATTTTAATCCATAAAACCTTTTCCTGCAGGTTTTATGATGAAATCTTTTTTAAATGGCCCAGCTTCTCCAACCCCCAGAGGGCATATATCTTTGTTATCGGTTCCAGTCTGTGAACACAGGATGTGATTATTTTATCATAAGAAACGTTATGCTGTGTACTGTTTTGATAAGCTTCTAATACAGGATGAAGAATATTCTGCTAGCTAATTAAATCCAATCCTTCCTGCCATGTGAGAAGGTCACAGATATTGATCTTTCTTCCAGGTGTTGGTTGATAAATCCCCAACCCGAGATCCACCAGGAAGTGGAGATTAATATATAAACTGTTGAGATTATTGTTCAGCCAAAAATCATGTTTAAAATTAGCCACGTTCCCATGGACCACAGTGTGAAGATGTAATTCAATTCTCATTTGAATGTCATTAGATTCTGTCCTTTGTGTTATATTAGTTTGATTGCTATTATTACTTGTAGTTATCTAAATTAAGAAACGCAGAAAGTACAGTTGTTTGGGGCAAGGGGATTTCTCCGAAACATAGTTTTAAAAAAGCAGAGAGATGCAAAACTGACGCACCACGACTAAGGGAGTAATTACGAATGATTTGTTCCAGGAAAAACCTTGCTAGGGGAACAGGTGGAAAGTCTGCCTTGCACACCACTAGGTTCAGGAAGAGAAATAACAGACATCAGTGGGACAATTTTAATGTCAGCTGGTTTCTTATCATAGATGAACCTTTGGAACCCTCATCTGTGCCCTGCACAGCAGGCACCATGGCTGCCCATGCCACTGGTGCCTACTGATATTCACTTTTACTGGGTCCATGTGCAAATCCCTCCGCAACCCTGCATAGGCGAGGCAGCACGGTGGCCTAGTGGTTAGCACAACCGCCTCACGGCGCTGAGGTCCCAGGTTCGATCCCGGCTCTGGGTCACTGTCCGTGTGGAGTTTGCACATTCTCCCCGTGTTTGCGTGGGTTTCACCCCCACAACCCAAAAATGTGCAAAGTAGGTGGATTGGTCACGCTAAATTGCCCCTTAATTGGAAAAAATAATTGGGTAATCTAAATTTATTAAAAAAAAACCCTGCATAGGCAAACACAGAAGGCTGAGGTTTGGGCCAGTGTCTGGGAAAGATGGGATGCCTGGTGCTGAATCTGCAGAAGGCTGAGAAGGACCAAGGGAAAAGTGAAAAGGAATTTAGATTGCAGTGTTAGGCCAGATATTTCACCGAATATTTATGGCACAGAGGAGGCCGTTTGGCCCATTGAGTCAGCACTGACTCTCCAGCTCAGCATCATGGGTCAATACTATTCTCCTGCCTTTGCCCCATAACCCCTGCATATTGTTTTAATTCAAGTAATCAAAGTTTACCAGCTGCCATGGTGGGATTTGAACTTGTGACCCCAGGGCATTAGCCTGGGCATCTGGATTACTAGTCTAATGATATTATCACTACACCGTTTTTAGAAGTTATAAAGCCTGCTGAATACTTGCCAGGTTTATTGAAGGGCGACAGATATTATGCAAAGACTTTTCTGAGATAAAACAGCAGCATGCCCTTCCCTGGCATTTGTAGTTCTACTTGGGCTACTGCTTGCCAAGGCTTCTTCCTCTGCCTCAGTGAAGGCTATATCATTGGACATTCCTCCCCCAACTTGGTTAGTTCCTCATTATGGGCCACCTTTCATAGAATTTACAGTGCAGAAAGAGGCCACTCGGCCCATCGAGTCTGTACCGGCTCTTGGAAAGAACACCCTACCCAAGGTCAACACCTCCACCCTATCCCCATAACCCAGTAACCCCACCTAACACTAAGGGCAATTTTGGACACTGAGGGCAATTTTATCATGGCCAATCCACCTAACCTGCACATCTTTGGACTGTGAGAGGAAACCGAAGCACTCGTAGGAAACCCACGGGGAGGATGTGCAGATTCCGCACAGACAGTGACCCAAGCCGGAATCGAACCTGGGACCCTGGAACTGTGATGCAATTGTGCTATCCACAATGCTACCATGCTGCCTTCTCTTGCAGAAAGAGGCTGAGAGTTTATGTGTTGCTGTCTCGGGATTATGTTTATGGAGAAACAAGGAAATGGAATGAGGGTGAGGAAGTAAAGCCAAGTGTGTGGAATGTGAAGTGAGGCAGGGCGGCTCAGAGGATTTGATTATCGTGTAAGTGTTATCATGCGCAATGGTGATGGTGTTGGTGTGTGGCGGGAATAGATTACTTGGTGAATTGTGGGGTGGGGAATGAAGGAGTTTTTGACAAGTGCTGCTGAGAGAGGTGAAGAGTTCCTCTTGTGATATCCTTAAACCTCCCTATTCACCACAACACAAACCGAGGTGGGAGGGTGGGGTGTGGGTGGAGGGTAAAGAAGCAGAATTCCTATCACTCCTCTGTGCTGCCACAATGTTCTCCACAGTTGTTCGGGGAAAATAAAACCATGGGGTGGGATTCTCCATTTCTGTACACACCAATGCTGAATTTGTGGATTTTCACAAAAGAAAAACTGGCTCCACACCTGGCCTGATTCCGTCAGTATTGAGGGGCTACAACCGGTGCCGCGTGGAACACAATCGATTCCAAATGGTGGGGGATTCGCCGCGTCCGTGATTGACACTCGGGAGGCTGACAAGCTGCAGCCGCACATACACATTACAATACCAACGTACATTCATCCCAGCCAGCAAGATGACATTGGTGGTGCTGGAGCACGCCCATACAGCTGATGGGTCGTTTGGGGCCCAGAGGGCACCAAAGGGGGAGGGACCTATACGACCCATGACCCTGAGTTCACAGTGGGCGGTGTGTGCAGCTGCATGGCTGCCTTGCCGGCTGTGGCAATGGTGTTCTGCGCTCATCCACCTCAAGGCCACCCCCTGCTGCTTCCCCGGCCCTGACAGAAGCTCCCTGGCCAGCGGCACAACTGTCAGCAAACTATGGGGATGTTGGACACTTTCCATATCCCCCCTCTCTCCCTCAGCAGCCGCCACGCCGGTTTCACGATTTTTAAAAGTACAAGTGAACTGCGCCGTCGGGAACTCAGCCCATTGGAGGAGAATTGCGGAGGCCCCGGAGAATACCGGTTCGGGCCTGCTAATGATATACAAACGGTGTTTATTGTACGTGCATTGCGGACCGCATTGACGCCACTGTTGAGGTGGCGAAGCATTGCGATTTGGCGTCAAATTGGCACCTGCCGTGATTTTTGGCGTTGGAACTGATTCTCCTCCCAGTCGCCTTTCCCGATTTTGCCGTCGGCTAACGGAGAATCTCGCCCCATGTTCTCTTGCTGGATTTGAATCACTGGAAATTTGCACACCCGCTAGGAGCGCCAGCCGGGTGAAATGGAGACAATCCAAATGGGTCAGCATTCTGCCCTCGTGATTTCTGGTTCCACAGATGTCTGATTTGCTGGGGTTGGAATTTGTGTTCAAAAGCCTGACAAGCTGGAGCACTCAGCCACCCCATCCCATGTGCTGTTCAGAACTGCGGAGGACTGGCACGCAATGCAGGAAGATGATGAGCGACCTCCTTCGAGCAGTTTGGGTGAGTCACCATCTCTGTGCCCTTGGCACCCATCCCTCACATCAGCCCCCAATCCCCTAGAGGCCAACAACTCACCTGCCTGCATCTCTCTTACAACGCAACCTCCACCAAACCCCAACACATGTATTGTCCTCTTTCACCAGGAGCTTTGCACACACATGCCACCAGCTACAAACCCCCCCCATAGAACTCGCCTCCGAGCGTCTCAATATGTCCTTTCTGTGTTCACAAGAATAAGACGGCCTATAATCACCAGGAGTAATAGAGAACGGGAGGCAGCATTCCTAACATTTGGGTCCACAGCCCTTCAGAGGAGAGGCCTTCCAACTAGGGGGTGGAGATCAAGGAGAGTGCAATGACTGCGATGGAGGTTGGCATGCGTCAAACAAGTGAGAGTTCAATGCAACACGGGTCCCTTTAGCAAGTGAGTCACCCCTCTCCCACAGACCAGTCCTTCCTAACATCTCACCCCTTGCCTTTTGTCTCCAGGCTCATCATTAGACGAGGCCACGCTATCAGGGGTCACCTTTCACCTGCACCATCCACCATCGCAGGACCATCACCTCGGTGGGTAATGTTAGTGATCAGACTCCTGGGTCACCCTCTGGTGAGCATCACACACACATGCTGCAGCACATCAGGTGGAGGCAGGAACTCCCCAGGGAGCGGACGGTCGGAGGGTTGCCCAATCCTGGGGAACTGCTGTCGCCCAGACAGGTGTTACGCTTCTGGAAAAGGTGATCCCATCACTGCTGTAACTGCAGAGCCAGAATCTACAGGAAGGACTGTCGGAAACCTTCCAGCAGCTGCAAGTACAGCTGGAGGAGTTCAGCTGCCTTCAGCCGCAGGAGATGGTGCCGACAATGTGTGTCCCCCCCCCCCCCCCCCCCCCCCCCAGCCAACGATGAAAGGTGGTGTCTGCAGTGGAAGGCCTGGGGCAAGATGTCAAGGCCATATGTCAGGATGTTCAAGGCTTGGTCACACTGTGCTGTCCACGGTTGAGGTGCAGGGCAGGAGAGCCCAGTCACAGACGGACATGTCCCGGGCACACATGGACATTGCTGCAGCGCTTGGCCCATTCACAAAAGGTCATGGCTGGGGGCATCAAGAGGATTGAACAGCTGACTGACCTGGGTCAGTCAAAGAGGGACATGTCACAGGCACAGAGGGGCGTGACCAAGGCAGTGAGGGACATAGTTCACTCGCTGGAGCGTGGGGCGAGGCAGGGCGTCCATGACACATGAACGTCCCACGTGGTTACACCCTCAGAGAAAAGTGGCAGGGCATGAGGAAAGCAGTGTGAGCCCACTTTGTATTACAGTATCCCCAGTGAGTGACCCCTAACCATTCACCATCTCCAGTAACCCCACCCACACTCCCATCCAAGAAATATGGGCCTGTGAGACGGAATGGCGAGCACACATGCAGGGATCACCTGGGCAGACAGTGGAATGGTATCCTGAAGATAGGAGTCGGACTTTGTCAGACACTAAGGAGCAACAGAGCTGATCCCACAGTGAGACGCCATCATCCTCCGTCCTGCAAACAGGACCAGCTGATACTGCCAACCCAGGGCCAACACCCTGTGGTGATGCTGATACAAGCCTCAGAAAGGAGGGGGAGCTGTGTTAGTGGGAAGGAGTGGATTGCTAGGCTGAAGATGGAGTGAAGGATTGAGGGAGAGGGGAGGGGTGACAGGTTCAGTGGAAGTTGGATCTGGTGTAGAGTGAGGGGGGGGGGGTGAAGTACATGGGTGGGTGAGGGGGGGAAAGATGGGACAGGGCAGAGGAGCTGCTGGTGGCCAGGCCCTCTAGTTAGTAATTCGGGAGGTGATGAGGTTGTCCAGAATGAGGCGGCCCTGGATCACATGTTGCCCAGCCTCCGGCTCTACACCCAGATCCCCCTGGACACCATCCTCATCCTCATTGTCGGATGAAGCCTGCCGTTCTTCCTCCACCTCCAACATGTCATCCCGCTGCTGCACGGTTATGAAGGATGCAGCAGGCCACCATCATGCTTGAGGCCTTCAGGGGACTATATTGGAATGCCCCACCACAGCAGTCCAGGCATCGGAAGCACGTCTTGGGCAGATTGATGCTCCACTTAATGATGCTGAGTCAACGGTTCTCTGCCTCGGTCTGGGGCCTCCACACAGGCATCATTAGCCATGACCTTAGCGGGTAAGCTTTGTCACCCATTCGCCAGCCCCTCACCTGAGGAATCACCTCTAGGGTGCTGGGAACCGACGAGTCGGCCAGGGTGTATGTCCTGCACGATGTCTGCATATCAGGCACAGATGAGGGCAGCACGGTAGCACAGTGGTTAACATTGTTTCTTCACAGCATCAGGGCCCCAGGTTCGATTCCCGGCTTGGGTCACTATCCGTGCGGAGTCTGCATGTTCTCCCCATGTCTGTGTGAGTTTCCTCCGGGTGCTCCGGTTTCCTCCCACAGTCCAAAGATGTGCAGGTTAGATTGGCCATGCTAAATTGCCCTTAGTGTACAAAAAGATTAGGTGGGGTTACTGGGTTACAGGCATTGGGTGGAGGTGTGGTGCTCTTTCCAAGGGCCGGTGCAGACTAGATGGGCCGAATGGACTCCTTCTGCACTGTAAATTCTATGATCTATGTGAAGCTGGTGGTCACACACATTCAGGGACTTGAACTCGTTCCTATTGGTGAAGGCACCCCTTCTGGGGCCGGTGCTCGGAGGACGACATGCATGCCTTTGATCGCCTCCTGGACCTGGGGCACGCCAGCAATGGTGGCAAATCCTGCTGCCCTGGCATCTTGTTTGGCCTGGCCCAGGTTGAAGGTGATGTAATCCAATGCCCAGGCGCATAGGGACCTGTAACAGTGCGGATGCCCCTGTGTGGAAATGTTTGTGAGATCCCAAACAGGTCCCCGCTCGAGCCCTGGAATGAATCAGAGGCATAAAAGTTCAATGCGACCATCACCTTGACGGCCACAGGGAGCAGGTATCCTCCTCCATACCCCCATGGTGCCAGGTACACTACCAGTCATTGGCACACATGGTCCAGTAGCTCCTCAAAGGTCAGGTGCCAATGGTATAAACCTGGCCTGACGTGGCGCATCCTTCCGCACCTCCTTCTCGGCCTGTTGGACGGTCGGCACTTGAGCCTCACTGGCTGGGCCTTACTCTTCTAGGGCAGTCTCCTCTTGTGCAGGGTCGTCCCTGGGCTGGCCCTGGCACGCTAGCCTCTGCGCATCTGCAACAGCTGCAGTGGCCAGATAGATAGCGAGCAGAGCTGGCTATAGTCTGCTATCCATGTATCTGCGGGTGGGGGGGGGGGGGGGGGGGGGGGGGGGGGGGGAACAGGGAATGCCAATAAGTTGAAGATTCCCCGATCATCCAATGCTACCAGGTTAAATAGTCACCCTGAGTTGTACTGCCCCACCACGCTAAAAATGTCCACCCCCAAACTCCCCACTTCCACCTGAACCACACTCCTGGACCCTTCAAGATGATATTGTCCTCACTGCAACCCTGTCCCCATCAGTGAGTGGCACCAAGACAAGCCACAGAGAGAGAGAGAAAGAGAGAACAAAGCCAAGGTTAACCATTTGTTTTATACTAACCCTTTAAACTTAAAATCCGATACAAGTTGGCTGCATATGGTTAGCATCTGGGAACCAAAATGAGGCTTTATTTCATAGTTTTACAGAGGATGCGGCCATCAAAACCCATTCCTAACTGCCCTTGAGCTGAATGATTTGCTCGGCCATTTCAGAGTCAACCACATTGTTGTGGATGTGGAGCTGCATGCAGACCATGAGAGGAGGGAAGGTTTCCTTCCCGAAAGGGCATTAGGGAACCCTTTTGTTAACAATCAGTGATAGTTTCACCATTAGAGACTAGCTTTTAATTCCAAATTTATTAATTGAATTTAAATTCCACCATTTGCCATGGTGTGATCTGAACTTTTGTCCCCAGACCAATAGCCTAGGCGGCTGGGTCACTAGCCCAGTCACATTACCACCACGCCAGCTGAGTGTGGCCGTATAATCATGAACGCAAGAACGAATTGAGGAGTGAAAAAGGAGCACCAATGTAAATGGTATGATTGTATGTCAGAGACCTGTGCACGCCAACCTCCTGATGCAGCATAGAGCACAGTTTAGAAACAGACGCCATCCTTGCACAATAGCTTCCTGAAATTTCACTAAGCCGCTGACACCATCAAGGTTTAGTCTGCTTTTACTTTTGACCCGATTTTTAAAAAAGAGGTTTTAGTTCCTGAGCTGGCGCAGGATGGTGTCATTTAACTTGGATCGCCTACAGATGTTTCCAATTGTTTCTCTCACACTTTGGGAGATGGCAGAAAAGGAGCAACTGTTCAAGACTGGCCTTCCCCAAAATCACCGCCACATACTGTAATAACAAGGGATAGGGATCAATAATCCGCATTTCCATACACATTAAACGCCATCCTACTCCCGATACGAAGAAAATCCTGATTCCTCTTCTTACTCCAAAATCACAGGACTAAAGATGGTTAAAATGAGGAAGAGCTTCTGAAAGTACGTAAAATGGATGAGATTAATGAAAGTAGATATGGCTCCTTAGAGGCTGAGGTAGATGAAATTATAATGGGGAGTAAGGAGATAGCAGAGATATTAAACAAGTACATTTTAATTGTCTTCACAGCAGATGAGAGAACATAACAGAACTAAACATTGAAAAATCTCCAGGACTAAATATCTAGAGTTCTAAATGAGGTGGTCGTGGAGATAATGGATGCACGGATGTAAACCTCCAAAATCCCCACCATTCAGCCAGAATCTAGCGTTAAGGATGTGGTAACAGGGCACTTTTAGTCAGATGAGAGATGGTTTTATGAAGGAGAAATGGTGGGGGGATTCTCCATCACCGGAATCACGAAAGGCAACTGGGCAGAGAATCGGTCGTGAAATCAAAACCGTGGCGGCCGTCGGGCGCACGCAGAATACCACGCTCCGGTGCCTCGACGGCGGCGTCAATGTATTCTACTCCGCACGTACAGTAAATAGCATTGGCATATCATTTGCTAGCCTGGGCCAATATTTTCCAGGGCTTCTGATGCTCCGCCTCCCCCGGGGGGGGGGAGTTACCGATGGCCCACCTGGTGTTGGCACTCCTCAGAAGCACTGGTCATCTGCAGAGGAAGCAGGGGATCAGCAGAGCTCACCCCAACCAGAGGACACCTGCACTGTAGCCTTCGGAACCCTCCCTGGTTCTCTGCCTCTCTGGGCAGAGGCCTCACCAGTGACACCCATCCCTTAGGATGACCAGCTGTCTCCTCCTGGTGAGGTTGGCAACACTGACTGCCTCTGCCACTACCTCCCAGGCCCCTTTCAGAAGGGCGGGCTTGAGTCTGCGGCCCACCCTGGGGAAGAAGGTGTTGCTCTTCTCCTCACATACATGGAGCTGTGGGTTCAACTCGGACTCCCCAACTTGGGGGGTGGGGGGTGGGGGGGGGGGGGGGGGGTGGAAGCAGGTCTTTTGTCAGCCATCTTTGTGGCAAGTGGAGTGTTTACAAACAGGTCCAGCTGTCAGGCTATTTGGTGCTATTTCTGACCCCAGTGGTTAAAACACCCGCTGGGCCGGGAATTGCTCTCAAGACTGTTGGCTCATTTACACGTCCTGACTCACTTACCGAATAGAACCGTCCAATGGGAATGCAAATCACACGCTGTCCAGTCCCAGCAGGAACAGTCTCCCAAACGGAGAATTCCAGCCAAGCCGTGAAGGGGAATCAAAGGGGTTTAATTTTAACACACAGATCCACACGCAGTGGGCATAATCCTTGAAATAGCACAAGGTTCAATGACCCTTCATCAGGGCAGGAGAGGTGTGACATACTAGTTTAAGCACCAACACCTTCACTCTGACTTCCCCAATCTTCTCCTCAGACCAAGGCACCTTCCAGCTGTATACATTCCTCTTTCCCAAGATACCATCAGGACATTTGTGAGTGGCCCCTGCTGGAGGCACTGTTATGGACACCTGGTCAGTTCTCAACAGTGGCTAAGAGACTAGACCAGGTGCCATAAATGTTTTAAGTTTTAATGCAGTACAGAAAGATTAATTTGTTTCAGGAGAGAAATAGGACTTGGTTATCTTATGAACAAACTTTATTAAAACAAAAGAAAATAAAACAATATTTAAACTTTTACTTCAGCTTGAACACTAAGAGACTACATGCAATTTCTTAACCTTAACACACCGGTTCCCATTAAACAACACTTTACATGAACATGCAGCTCTTGTTCCACTTTCACAAACAAGCGAAGGCAATACTTGCAATTAACAAAGCAATTTTTCTTCTGTTTGACATTTATTCATCACACTTTTCCAAAGCCTGCCTTGGTGGCAACTTTCATGACTTTGTTCAATTTCCCAAGCCTTCTGTCTAGCAACTTTCATGACATCTCTTGGTCAGTTTCCTCTGTAACTGTTCAGAACAGCATAATTTCTCTCTTTCTCTCTAAACTCTGCCCAGCCCCTCAAACAAAGATTCTCTGCTGGGGTTTCAAGGCTTGAATCAATCAATTGTTATTTTTGGTGTTTTATTGCCCACCCCTGTTTATACAACAGAGCCATGCTATTGATATGCAACTAACCTCCCATTGACGGACAAATAGGCCATCAGACTCTGTAATGGGCTAATAGCTGGTCAAATAGGAGTGTCCCGAAGCACAATGGAATTGGGTCATCCTGTCTATTCCCACTAACGGGTTTAAGTCTGACTGAGACAATGTATTTCGGCCAGGTGTGGGCGTATTCCTCTGACCCTGCGCTAGCAGGTTTTGTTCCCCTCAGTCTGTTTAACCCCTAAACTGTCTGTTACATTTGGGTTCCATTTCTGGACCCAATTTCCTAATATTTCCCTAGCATGACAAGCAAATATATAAGTACAGCCCTCATGGGTGAGAATGTTATGCCTGGAAAGTACCCTGGCACTGACCCGTGGTACTCCCCCAAAACATGAGTGGGGCAGAGCCGGGGGAGGTTTCCTATGGGGAGACCCATGAGGGGTTTCCCCCGTCTGTTGGGAGGGGATTCCAATATGCATGGTGGAGGGAGTTCCCTGTGTCCAAGGGAGGATGGCGACACATTGGCCAAGTGATTGGCACTGCTGGCTCACAGCGCCAGGGAACTGGGTTGAATTACGACTGTCTGAGTGGAGCTTGCACTTTCCCCCCAATCTGCAAGGGTTTCTTCTGAGTCCAAAGATGTGCAGGTTAGGTGGACTGGCTGTGATAAATTGCCCCTTCGTATCCAAGGGTGTGTAGGTTAGATAGGGTTATGAGGATAGAGCAGGAGAGTGGACCTCGGTAGGGCGCTCTTTCAGAGGGTTGGTGCAGACTCAATGGGCCGAATGGTGTTCTTCTACACTGTAGGAATTCTATGGTTCCCATGTGCGTGGGAGAGGGTTCCCCTTCTGCAAGTCAGGGGGTCTCTGTGTGCTTTGGGAGAGATGTTTACTTTGGTTTGATTTCTGTTAGCTTGGGGGTTCTTTAAAGAAGGCGCCCTGATCTCTTGAAGGTGAGGTTGCTGGTGGGCCGGAGCCGCCTTCGACATTTTTCTCAGCTAAATTTTGAAAAATATGACTTGAAAAGTCTTCAGTGGAGCTGGTGGATTACTCATCGTTTCTCCCGCCCAAAAATGACACTTTGTGAAAAAGCAGAAAATTCCACCCTCTGTTCTTAAAAATTCAAGTCCAAGTTTCGAGCCATTGGCTTAGAAATCATTATTTAAAATAAATACACCTTCATGACGCAATCCATTTCTCCAATTCACCATTCTTTTCCTGCTCTCCTTGCGGGATCAGACTGCACACAAGTCCAGGGAGAGGCAGAAAAATCAAGGGTGACCCTCCTATCATAGCACTACGCCTACTATGACTACTGCAGAGGAGGGTCCATTGGAAATCTGCTGAGTTATGGAGTGCTTGTCCATAGGAGATGGAAAGATGTGTGTCTCCCAGATAATTGGTGAGAGAATTGGATGTTACATTCCCAATTGGCCCATAACATTCAATCTTGTTGACATGCTCTCTCACCTGTATATGAAATATGATTCATCAGCACAATTATGACTCTTTACCCTTTCTCTTTGTCAGTTCTAATTCATGTCTTACATTTCACACAGGTCTTCCAAGCGTGACACAGCAGCTGGAGTGGGTGGGGGACTCAGAGGAGATTGCTCACTCTGGGAAACCACCATCTCATGCACATCAATCACCAGGTCAGATACGCCCATCGCCACTGCTGGCAGGGCTGGGGAATCCTAGCCTTCATTTCAAATCTCCTTCACCAGTTATCTTCATTAAAAGAAAGAAATGTTTACATTTATATATAGTGCCTTTCATAACCAAAGCACCTTATAGCCAGTGACTAAGTACTTCTGAAGTTCAGTTTCTGTTGTAAGATAGGAGAACGCTGCAGCTAATCTGCTCAAGGCGAACTCCCACGAACAGCAATGTGAAAATGAGCAGTTAATCTGTTTTTGTGATGTTGATTGAGGGATAAATATTGGCCAGAATACATCATCTGCCAACTAGACATCAGCCTGGAGGTAAATGGTGTGACAGATGTAGAAGCTGAGGAGTGGCTGTCACTGAATTGGAAGGGTTACTAACTGGAAGAATGCTTATGTGGAGGGCAGGGCGAGTGGATATCAGTAGCAGTTCTGGCAAACATGGCATTGGTCACCTCAAAAGCTGCACTTGTGGACTGCAGATTATGAAATGCTAGAGATGTCCCAAGAGATCTTTGCAAGGAGCTGCAGGCAAAGAGGTCCAGGACTTTGATGCTCTGGTTCCCACTAGGATTATTCTCATTCTCCTGGCTATTCTCCCTGGCAGTTCTTGGGCAGGACTCTTCATTTGCCAACGCCGAAATCGCGAAACGCGATTGGACGGAGAATAAGTTCCGACGCCAAAATCGCGCTATCACCGATTTGCCGCCAAATGACGATTCTCCATCACCTCCACAGTGGCGTCATCGCATACCGGAACGCATGTACAGTAAACACCGTTTGCAATTCATTAGCGGGCCTGACCCAGTATTCTCTAGAATCTCCGCGATGCCCTGCCTCCGATTGGCCGAGTTCCCGACGGAGCGGTTTACTTGTGTTTTAAAAATCGGGAAATCGGCGTGGCAGCTGATGGAGGAGAGAGAGAGAGAGAGAGGGGGTAGGAGATGGAGAGGAGCGACTGTGGGCTGCCGGGCCAGACACTGGCCGGGGGCAGGGTGGGACCGTGGGTGGAAACAGGCCAAGTGGCCGGGGTGACCCCCCACGGGACTGAGGCAGTGTCCACTCACGGACCGCCATTACCGCAGCCATCTTGCTGCACACCCCAGGCCACCCAACTTGGCCCTGTTTCTGCAGAGTGACACTGGCCATATGGGTACCCCCACTCCCCCTCTATCCCTGCACGCCACCCTCCGCCACACAGTGCTCAAACGGCTCTTATCAAAGTCACAAATGACATCCTATGTGAGTGTGACCAAGGTAAATTATCATTCCTCGTTCTGTAGACTTCAACATTGTTGACCACACCATCCTCCAATGCCTCTCTGTTGTCATCCCACTGGATGGGATTTTTTTCGCCTTGTTCCATTCTGATCAACATAATTGTAGCCAGACTATCACTTGCACTGGCTTTGCTTCTTGTTCTCACGCAGTTACATCTGGTGTTCCTCAAGATCTACCCTTGGCTCCCTGCAATTTCTCATCAACATGCTGCCCCCTGGTGACACCATTCGGAAGCACAGCATTAGTTTCCACATGCACACTGACAAAAACTCACCACCACCTTGTTCAACCCCTTCGCTGTTGCTAAATTGTCAGCCTGCTCAGCTGATATCCAGTACGGGATGAACTGAAAGCTATTCCAATTAAAATTTGGGAAACCAAAGCTTTTGTTTTTAGACCCGGCTTCAAGCCCCATTCCCTAATTACCGACGCCATCCCCCTCTCTGGCAATACTTTGAGATTAAACCAGTCTGTTTGCAACCTTAGTGTTATATTTGACCCCGAGTTGATCTTCCAGTCACATATCAAGTCATCACGAAGACCACCTATTTCCAGTTGTGTAACATTGCTCAACTTCAACCCTGATTCAGTTTATCTGTTACTCAAACCCTTATTTGTGCCTTTGTTACCTCTAGACATAACTATCCAACACACTCCTATCCCACATTCTACCCTGTATAAACTTCAGATAATTTAAAGCTCTGTTGCCAGTGTCCCATTCCGCATCAAGTCCCATTGACCAATCACTCCTGTGCTCACTCAACTACGCAGGCAACCAGTCAACACATTTAAAAATTCTCATCCTTATTTTCAGTTCCTCTCTGTCCTCACCCCAGCAATCTCCTCCAGCCGCACAACCCTCCCAGATATCAGCACTCATCTAATTCTGGCCTCTCGAGCATCCCTGATTTTAATCACTCCAGAATTGATGGCGGCACCTTCAGCTAGCAAGGCCCTAAGCTCTGGATTTCTGTCCCTAAATCTCTCTGCCCCTTTGCTTAATTTTCCTGCTTTAAGCCACGTGTTAAAACTTAGCTCTTTGACCAAGCTTTTGAACAAATATCTCCGAAATGTAGCTCAGTGTTATATTTTGGTTTTTAATGCTTCTGTGAAGTGCCTTGGGCTGTTTTGTTACATTAAAAGGTGCCATATAAACCTGTCATTATTATTGATGAATATGTTAAGCGAGAGGGCAAGAGGGTGGCCGATGGCGTATAGTATGGGAAAATATGAAATTGCAGAATTGGTTTGAATTTGGACAAAAGCTTGGCAGTTGACATATATTTACACACAGGGCCTCTGCAGAGCGAAGGACCTTGTCCACACATTGCCTTTTACAACTCATCAAAAGCTTTGGTGGGGGGGGGAGGGGGGCACCCATTCCCTGGTTCATTCGCCAGGGCAATGCCGTGATCAATCAGTCAAATTGCCTGGTTTGAATTTAAATAAAAGCTTGACAGTTAACTGTTCCCTGGTGCGTTCTCCATGTCAAAGCCTCACCAATCAGAATCCACTTGCCAACCTATCAGCACTCTCTCCTCATGCAATATAACCTGTTGCTCCCTTTTACTAATAATATCCTTGCGAACTGTTCTAATGAGTACAAGAAAAAAACTTCAACAGCGTGTCTCTTTTCTCAGCAATACTCAAGTTCGACACTGCCAAATGACTACAAATATGAAATTATTTATTTCTATATGAAAATAGAAAATTACATGTTGTCCATGGACAAAAAGGTTATCATGTAGGTACAGCAAGCACGTGGGAAGGCAAATAGCACTTTGGCCTTTATTGTAAGGGGGTTGGAGTACAATAATAAATAAGTCTGGCTACAATTGTACAGGGCTTTGGTGAGGCCACAGCTGGAATACTGGGTATAGTTTTGATATCCATACTACCTCAATGAAAGTTCACAAGATTGATTCTTGGAATGTAAGGAATGTCCTACGAGATGAGATTGAGTAAATTGGAACTATGCCCTTTGGAGTTTAGAAGAATGTGAGGTGATCTGATCGAAACTAATAACATTCTGTGAAGACTTTACAGGGTAGATGCTGATTGGCTGTTTCCCCAGCTGGACAGTCTATAACTAGAGGGCATATAGAGGGCATATACTCAGGATAAGGGTTCGATCATTTAGGAGTGACATGAGGAGAAGCCTCTTTAATTTTTCTCTACCTCAGAGGACTGGCGATATATAGTCATAAGTATATTTAAGACTGAGATCAAGGGATTTGGGAATCGGGTGTATAAGTGCAGTTGAGATCAGCCATGATCTTATCGAACCAGCAGGGGCTGGTTTAGCACAGTGGGTTAAAGAGCTAACTTGTAATGCAGAACAAGGCCAGCAGCGCGGGTTCAATTCCCGTACCGGCCTCCCGGAACAGGAATGCGGCGACTAGGGGCTTTTCACAGTAACTTAATTGAAGCCTACTTGTGACAATAAGCTATTTTTATTATTAATGGCAGGGCGGGCTTCAGTGACTGTGTGGTCTACTCCTGCTCTTATTTACTTTTGATCATAGAATGATCAAAGATCATGGAATCTACAGCGCAGACATTCATTGAGGACAATCATTCGGTCCATCAAAGTTCCTGCACCCAGAAAGGTGACTGAATTCTCCTCCTTCCCTCCCCCACTGCACCCACTCTGTGGCCAATTTCATCATTCTGCTGTTACTTCAGATTCAATGGATTTGTCTCAATGACTCTTCCTGCAAGTCTATTTTGTACATGAAGAAGAATTCCCTGCTGTCAGATACAAATTTACTTTTTAGTCGCTTTGTTCTAGTCATGTTGCTTAACAAAGTGATATTAAAAATGAAGATAGACCTCTGGTGGTGATAGGCAGGGTGAAAGTTGCACGCTCGGTGGCTCCTGCTGGAGCTTCTGGCTTTTGGCCTTTTATATTCAGCTTCTTGGGGACAATTTTGGATGATTAGGTGTTCTAAAGTGTGATAAAGCTGTAGGATGTCGAAGTTCCAGAAGAAGAATCGGGGGAGAAGGGGGCAAGCGAAGGTCTGCTGGCGAGTTCAGTTGCGAGTCCAGTAGGAGGAAAGATGGCGGGTGCAAGCTTGCTGCGTGGGGCCGCACCCATTGCAGTCGATAAGCTGGCCAAAGTGATGGTGGAGGAGTTGGAGCGGCTGTTCTTTCTGCATTTTGATGTGCAATGGAAAGAGATGATGACCTTGCTCAAGGAGTGGGCGGGTGAGACTCTCGCCCTGGTAAAGGAAGATTTGGCTCAGGCGACGATGGCGGTATGGGAGCAAGGTGAGGTATTGAAGGGGGTGGAGGAGGCATTGCCGCAGCACAGCGACCAGTTCACTTAATAGGAGCTGTAGAGGGTGATGGAGAGTAATTGTAGAAGGGACTTTAGTGTGCGGATTAGTTGCCCGCTTAAGGGTATTCATTTTATCTAGCTGTGTGGCTATATTTTATAAGAAAGGCACTTGCTAAAGCATGCTGGGAATGCTTGACTATATTTTAACACTGCTTTTGAATGAAAATAAGTAGGTCAGGTAACGTAAACAAAATACTGCTTAGTATTTTGGACTCGGCCTTATTATGATAACAAATTGTTCATCCAAAGGACAACAAAATGCGTACTCGACTTATTTTTAGCCAAGGGCAAGAACATACGCCCTATGTATTTCATCTTACGTACTTTCCAAGGTTTGTTTATTGTGGGCATGGCTGTATGCTTCTGGAGCTATTGTTTCAGACCATAAAGATATGTTTTCTTCAGTCTCATCTCAGAGTACTGTGGAATGGCTATGCAGCCAGACCATGGCCCTCTCCGCAAATATTTGTGTCAAATAAATTTCCTCAATCGAAGCTCGAAGAATTTGGCTTTATTATCATTTCCACAACAGTAACAAAGTGCTGAGAGCCAAGGTGGAGGACCTGGAGAACAGGTCACAAAGGCAGAATCTAAGGATCACGGGACTGCCTGAGGGGCTGGAGGGCCGGAGGGCCATCGCTAAATTGATGGGGGAGGGGAGGACTTCTCCCTCTACGAGTTGGACAGGAGCCGCCAGTCACTCGGCCGAAACCAAAGGTGAATGAGCCACCAAGGGATGCGATAGTCTGCTTTCACAGTTATCAGGTGCAGGAGAAGGTGAAGCTGTGATGGGTGAAGTTCAATCAAGAGGTGAGGTGGGAAGGCGTTGGTATTCGGATATACCAGGATCTCACGGCGGAGCTAGAGAGTAGTTCTGCCTTTGCCTGGCCAAAGGCAGCATTATATAAGAGTAGCATGAGGTTTGGGGAGGTCTTTCCGGCGAAGCTGAGGGTGACACATAACTCTCAGGACTTCTACTTTGAGACAGCGGAGGAGGGGGAGGCGTTGGTGTAAGCTGAAGGACTGGGACTGAAATGAGTTTAGACTTTGGTGGTGTTAATCGTTCCCCTCTTTGTTTTTTCTTGTGAACCTCTCTTCTTTTTTTCCCGTTTTTTTTTTCCGTTTTGTTCTTACTTATGCTTGAAGTTGTAGTTGGGAAGGGATGGTTTGGGGGTTGGTAATGGTCGGCTGGGATTTGATGTTTTTTGGTCTGAGGAACTATTGGTGGGGAGTTTGGAAGGATTGGGCGTGGGGGGATTTGGTGTTGGTTTAGTTTTTTGTGTGGGGGGTGGGGCTCTGGCAGGGGCCACCTCGCTCGCAAATGCACGATGGCTGGGGGACCGTGAAGCAAGCGAGAGCTTTCTCGCATTTGAAGAGCTTGAAAGCCCATGTGATGCTACTGCAAGAGACACATTTGAGGACGAAGGACCAGGTGAGGCTCAGAAAGGGTTGGGGAGTCAGGTGTTCCACTCGGGCTTTGATAGCAGGGCCTGGGTGGGGGTTTGGCTGTAACAACCCCAGCCTCGCACTCGAGGTTGAGGCATTCACCCTCCGCAGCACCTCACGCCACAACCCCTCCTCTAGCACCACCCCGAGCTCCTCCTCCCACTTGACCTGAAACCCCTCCAGAGACACCATATGCGGGATTCTCTGATCCTGAGACTAAGTGTTGACGCCGTCGGAAACGCCATCGCGTTTCTCGACAGCTTCAACACGGCCCCAGGATCAGCAATTCTGGCCCCTACAGGGGGCCAGCAGGGTGCTGGAGCAGTTCACGCTGCTCCAGCTGCTGATCCAGCCGTAGAATGGGCGCCGGGGGATGCGCGCATGCGCAGTGGGTCCAGCGCGAAAACGCACATGCGCAGTCCCATGGAGCGATTTCTGCACATGCGCGGTGTCTCCCTTCTCCGCGCCAACCCTGACCCAACATGGCGCAGGAGAACATGCGCTGGTGTGTAAGAAAGGAGGCCGGGAGACAGAGAGGTCGGCCTGCCGATTGGTGGCTCCCGATCGCGGGCCAGGCCGCATCGGAGGCCTCCCTGCCGGGGTCGGACTCCCCCCCAAACAGGCCGCCACCCGACCCTTGAACGCTTAGTTCCTGCCGGCTGAGAGCAGGTGTGGACGCCGCCGGTGGGACTCAGCGTTTCCACAACAGCCGCTCGGCCCATCCCGGCCCGAGAATCAGCAGGCCGGCCGCATAGAGCGGCCCGCGACCAGCGCCGCGCCAACCACGTTGGCACCAATAGCGCCGATTCGCCGCTGTGCGGAGAATCGCGTGCCGGCTTTGGGGCAGCATGGTGCGAATCGCGCCGGTCACGGGGATTCTCAGGCCCGGCCCTGAGCAGAGAGAATTCCGCCCCATATCTTCCTCCAAAATCAACCATAAATCACTGAAGCAACCCCACCCTCCAACCCGATTACCAACAACATCTTCTCCAACAATACGGAGGAGGGTACCACCGGAAAGGTCGAAAAGATCTTTTCCAAAGTGTTGCTGGAGCGCAGTCGGGGGTGAGGGTGGGTTGGCGCTGCCGAACTTCTGCAATTACTATTGGGCGGCTCATATAACCATGATGAGGAAGCGGGTAGTGGGGGAGGGGTTGGCATGGGAGCAGATGGACGTGGCGTCATGTAAAGACACCAGTTTGGGAGCACTGGTAATGTCACCTCTGCCGTTCTCGCCGGCCCGATACTCCACAAGTCCGGTGGTTGTGGCGGCTCTGAGGATCTGGGGGCAATGGAGGAGATATAAGAGAGGGGAGGGAGCATCGATTTGGACCCCGATTTATACTAACACTGGGTAGGCTGGATGTTGGGTTCCGGAGATGGCAAAGGGCAGGAATTAGAAGGATGGGGGGATCTATTTATCAACGGGAGCTTCCCCAGCTTGAAAGCTTTGGAGGATAAATTTGAATTGCCAGCAGGGAATGGGTTTATGTATTTGCAGGTGTGAGACTTCCTGAGAAAGCAGGTGCCGGCCTTTCCTCTGCTGCCGCCACGGGGAATACAGGATAGAGTAGTTTCCAGTACCTGGGTGGGAGAGGGGAAGGTATCGGATATTTACCAGGAGCTTTCGGAGGTAGAGGAAACTCCGGAGGAGCTTAAGGGCAAGTGGGAGGACGGGCTCGGAGGAGAGATAGAGGCAGGTCTATGGGCGGATGCCCGAAGCAGGGTTAATACATCCTCATCATGTGCCAGGCTTAGCCTGATACAATTTAAGGTAGTCCACCGGGCACACATGACAGCGGCTAGGATGAGTAAGTTCTTCGGGGTTATGGATAGGTGTGCAAGAAGCCAAGCAAATCATATCCGCATGTTTTGGGCATGCCCAAAGCTAAGAGGGTTTTGCGAAGGCAATGTCCATGGTGCTAAAAACACGGGTGGCGCTGAGTCCGGAGGTGGCGATCTTTGGAGTGTCAGAAGAGCCGGGAGTTCAGGGGGCGAAAGGGGCCGACATCTTGGCCTTTGCCTCCCTGGTAGCTCGGAGACAGATCTTGTTAATGTGGAGGGACTCAAAGCCCCTGAATGTAGAGACCTGGGTTAGTGACATGGCTGGGCTTCTCAGTCTCGAGAAGATAAAGTTCGTCTTAAGAGGGTCAATGGTTGGGTTCACCCGGAGGTGGCAGCCATTTGTCGACTTTCTCGGGGAAAATTAAAATGTCAGCAGAAGCAGTATTCTGGGGGCAGGGAGGGGGGGGGGGAGGGGGGATTATTGTTGTATGGTTGAGGTGCATGAAGATTGGGCTGGGGGGGGAAATGTTTATTTTACCATGTTGATCTCATCGCTTATGATACTGTTATAAAAATTTTCAAATACCTCAATAAAATATTATTTAAAAAAAAGACCTTTTCCGCAAAGTCCTGTACCTGCATGTACCTAAAACCCTCCCCACACGGGGACCCAAACTTCACCACCAACTCCCCCAAACTTGCAAACCACTCTTCAAAAAACATGTCCTTCATCTCCATTCACTTTCCTCCCAGCCCAAAAATCTCGCATCCATCCCCTCAAGCTCAAACACAGGGTTCCCTTGGGTTGGCATCAACCTCAACACCGCTCCGAACCGAAAGTTCTGCTACCTAGGGCAAACGGGAGTGATGCCAGTGTCCACAAACCCGACCCATACAAGAACCTACCTCCATCCTCACCCAAAAAGCCTCTGTCTCCCTACTCCAGCCCCACTCCTCCTCCGCATTTGCCACCCAGTATTAGTACACCAAATTCCGAAGGCCCAACACCACCCCCCAAACCGCCCCCCCCTCTCTGAAGTACCGTCTTCATAATCCTAGCCACCTTACCTGCCCAGACAAATGACTAAACCAACCTATCCACCCCCTTAAACAATTTCGGCAAAAAGAACGGTAACCACTGAAATAAAAATAAGGTTATTACGATAGGGAGATGTTAGGAAATGGGATCGGAAATGTAGTAGGCAATTTAGGGGTTAACAGACTGAGGGTAAAACTACTAGCACTGAGTCAGAGGTATATGCCCACACCTGGCCTGTGTTGCATCGTTCCATTCAGACTGAGGCTACTTAATGGGAATAAACAGCTATCTCTGTTCAGCTGGGGTGGTTCACTCAAGATCCATTGTCTTCCGGGACACTCTGATCTGACCAGTTATTAGCCCATTACAGAGTCTGATGGCCTTTTTAGTCCGTAAATTGGAGGTTAATTGTGTAAACGGGAGTGGGTAATCATAAGTCAGATAGCATGCTCCTACACCACCAAACTTATTTCCTCTTAACTTGACTCCATCCTCACTCCACTCGTCCATTCCCTCCCCAACTACATCAGGAATTCCTCTGATGCCCTGCGTCATATTAACAGCTTCCAGTTCACAGACCCTAACCGCCTCCTATTCACTATGGATGTGCATTCCCTCTACACCTCCATCCCACACAAGGGTGGCCTGAGAGCTCTCCACTTCTTTCTCGAAAATAGGCCTGGACAATTCCCATCCACCACCAATCTCCTCCACCTGGCTGAACTTGTTTCATCTCTCAACAGCTTCTCCTTTAACTCATCCCACTTTCTCCAAATCAAAGGTGTAGCAATGGGTACTGGCATGGGTGCCAGCTATGCCTGCCTTTTTATGGGGTATGTGGAACATTCCTTGTTTCAGGCCTACCCGGCTCCTTTCCCGGTACATCGATGACCCTGTAAGGACTCCATCCCTTTCTCTCAGCTCCTTCGTCTCCGCTGCATTTGTTCCGATGATGCCGCTTTCCAAAATGGTGCTTCGAAAATGTGTTCCTTCTTCCTCAACCGTGATTTCTCATCTACAGTTGTTGACAGGTAAAGGAGCAGCTTGTTGAGAGGTGTGATGTTGTACGATGTAAATAATGGCATGATGGGAAAACTGGTCAACTACTGGGTACAATGAAAGAAAAACTGACTTCACATGACCTAAAGCATGAATAAGATCAGAGAAGGTCAAGTTGTTCCGAAATGCCTGGGCTCTGTAAATTCTGATAAGACTAACTCGTCATAACCCAAAGCAGTCTAAATATGACAAGATAGGGCCAGAACAAGTCTCCTCCGATTCTTAAACATGCGATCAAAAGACAAGATAATGGTATGAGACCCAGAGTCCTGAAAGGTCAGCAAGGTGATGCATGTTTTATGATATTGCTTATGTTTTTACTTCTGATCGAATTCCTGACCAAGCTGTCGTCACGTAATCCTGATTCTGATAATGTATAAATATTGAGTGGATTCTCTGTGAAAGCGCGGACTTGAGAAGGAAACAGCAGTTTTTACTGACTGCTCTCTGACTTCAAGTTTCAGCCATTTGTGCATGCAGCTGTAATTCGTAAATAAAGCTTTGTTTTGTTTTCTTAACGAGCGTTGTTGAATCTTTCTATCACAGCCCAGAAGCGGGAAAAATATTGACTTCTACACAGGGACCTTAACAGCATGCGATCCATCTCCCGCGCCACTACCCTCACCCCTCCCCTCCCTCTCAGAACAAGAATAGAGACCTCTCGTTCTCACATTTCATCCCACCAGCCTCTGTCTGCAAACATGATCCTCCGCCATTTTCGTAAACTCCAGTGTGATGCCACCACCAAACACATCTTCCCTTCACTCCCTCTGTCAGCATTCCGCAGAGACTGTTCCCTCAGAGATAATCTAGTCCACTCCTCCACCATACCCAATACCTTTCCCATCATCCATGGCACCTTCCCATGCAATCGCAGAAGATGTAACACCTGCCCCTTTACCTCTTCCATGCTTAACATCCCAGGCCCAAAAACTCATTCCAGATTAAGCAGCATTTCACTTTCACCTCTTTCAATTTGGTCTCTTGCATTTGCTGCTCCCAATGTGGTCTCCTCTATATCAGAGAGACTAAACACAGACTGGGTGATCGCTTTGCTGAGCACCTTTGGTCTATGCGCATTCAGGACCCTGACCTTCCTGTTGCTTGCCATTTTAACAAAAGACCCTGCTCCCATGGCCACATGTCTGTCCTTGGCCTGTTGCAAATGTTCCAGTGAAGCTCAACGCAAACTGGAGGAACAACATCTCATCTTCCAGTTAGGCACGCTACAGCCTTCCGGTCTGAACATCAAATTCAACAACTTCAGATGATTAGCTCCACCCCACCTCGACCCCTTCATTTTCATTCCATTTCATTTTAACTGTCTTCAACATTTTATTTCTTTCTTGCCTTTCTTTTTTAAAATATCTTTTCCCCCTCTCTTTCCCCTATCTTATCCCCCCTTTCCTCTTTGCTTCCCCCTTCTTCTCTGTTTACCTCTCTCCCACCCATGTCCCCCCTTCCCCCACATCTACATCTGTCGCAGTTTACCCTCTGATTTTAGTTTCTCTGCTGTTTGACCTTTCGCACCTTTTATTCTCTTTGGTGACAGCCATTGGCACTCTTATCCCTTGGTTTCTGTGGCTATGACTCATCTTACATTCCCTCACCCCACAGTATAAATATCTCCCACTTTCTATGCCTTTTAGCTTTGACAAAGGGTCACCTGGACTCAAAACATTAGCCCTCTTCTCTCCTTACAGATGCTGCCAGACCTGCTGAGATTTTCCAGCATTTTCTCTTTTGGTTTGAGATTCCAGCATCTGCAGTAATTTGCTGTTATTTGAGCAATAATGAGTTTAAGTCTGGACACCCCGGAACAGAACCATTGTTTGAAAGGCTGGTCAAAGTTCAGAGAGAGAAAAGAATCATATTCGAACAGGTGGGGGCAGAAGGATTTGGAAAGCCACCGAGAGAGACCATGAAAAGCTGCCGCAGAGACTGGCTTTTAAAAAGGGGTCTGAAGGAGCTACTCTATCAGTAAGAATATATTCTATAAATGCAAGTATCATTGTTGCCTACCTGCCTTAGTGGAGCTGAGAGCTGGATGTTAATTTTACTTGTTGGTAATAGGAAATCTTGTCTTAGGGTTTAAAGATACATGCAAAGTGTTCTTGATAGGTTTGAAGCTTAAAAGTTTAAATATTGTTTTTCTTTTATTTTAATAAAGTTTTGTTTATAACAATAACCAAGCCCTATTTCTTACGCAACCACTCCTGGAGCGAATCGATCTTTCTGCACAATAAATAAAAAAGCTGCAGTACCTTTACCACTGTTGGGACCTGACCAGGTGTCCGTAACAAATCCAGCAACAGAAGAAAGGATTTCCTAGAATTTAGTGGTTGGACCTGATTTAAATTGTTGAAGTCTGTTTGCTGAACACATCCAGCCAGCTTGAGACACTGGCAAGCTGTCAGGAGCGTGGAAAAGTCTGTGGCACAGGTCACAGCCAAGATGTGGAGAGGAGGAAGGAAAAACCTGGATCGGGGGGGACATATCTGGGTGGGATTTGCCTGGAGAAGTCAGAAATCCAGCTAAAATTATTGGTATGCTGCCTCACTAACATTTTTAAATTAGGTACTGCACTACCCTACCCCTGCCTCCAAGACAACAGGTTAATGGGCTGCCCTCTAACCCTCCTCTGTCAGAACCAAACGTTTGTACATTAAGTGGATGGGGTCGGGTAAACCCAGTTAATCCTAGATTTCCTCATAGTTCCAGCACTTGGTGCTGGAGTTCAACTTCATGGTTCTTCCCTGCATGATTCCAATGCTTGAACATCTCCATTGTCTCTCAGCACCTTGAACTTCAAGCAGTGGCTGAAGTCAACATGTGATCTGAACAAGGCACATAGAGTTTGATCATAACTCCCTCTGACTCATATTCAGCTGTTTTGGTTTTGTTAAATGATTGCATTTGTTGGGCATCTTGGTCCCGGGTTGCCTGGGATAAAATTCACCATAGGAGAGCAGCATGCCAGTTTGCTGGCATCCTCTCACCTCCAGGCCATTTTTAAGGAAATGGGGTCAATGGTGATTGGACAATTGTAACAATGATGGGATATAATAAGGCCTCTCTCCCAATCAGACTGGAATTTTCTGTGGCGGCCCCAATGCAGTAGATGGCTATGAGATGGGGACAGCCTCCTAGAGACAGACCTGGGGTCGGGGGGACGACAGCGTAACAGTGTTCTGTTTGGACATTGAAGCCCCATCCCCTCAATGCAAAAACGTGTGAGTGAAGATACACCCAAAAAAAGGGGACAACATGGTGGCACAATGGTTAGCATTGCTGCCTTACAGCGCCAAGGAGCCGGGTTCAATCCCAGCCTTGGGTGACTGTAATTATGGAGTCTGCACGTTCTCCCCATGACTGCATGGATTTCCTTTGGGTGTTCCAGTTTCCTCCCACAGTCCAAAGGTGTGCAGGTTAGATAGTTTGGCCATGATAAGTTGCCCCTTATTGTCCAAAACGTTAGGTGAGGTTATGGGGATAGGGCGGGGGACATGGGCTTAGGTGGGGTGGTCTTTCTGAAGGCTGGTGTGGACTCAACGGGCCGAATGGCCTCCTTCCGGACTGTAGGGATTATATATGATACCTGTGTCTCTGTGCATCCTTCCCCAATCATCTTTACCAGTCAAGCGTCTCTGTCTACCTTTCCCCACCCAAAAGGAAAAAAAAACAGTATTAACTGGGAAATAGGAACATTGGTCCAAACCATTTTTTTTCTATAGGGCAGTCATGCCCTCCAGTCATTTGTCTCTGTTCACCTTTCCACCCAAGGGTCCAGTCATAGCCCCCCAGCAGCAACCCCCCTCCCCCACCCCACCCCCCCGACACACACACACGTCCAGCAAGCCTTTTATGTGGTAAACACCACAAGTAACACATTGCATGTATTACGGTAATGCTACTGTATTACAGGTACAACAGTAAATCCCAGCCTGCTGGCTCCTCCCTGCAGGCGGTGTATAAAAGTGTATGCTCTCCTGCGCTGCTCCCATTCTGGTTCCAGCTGCAGGAGGCACAACATCTTGTGCAATAAAGCCTCGATTGTTTCACCATTCTCGTCTCGTGGTAATTGACGGTACATCAACACACACACGCCCAGCAAGCCTTTTCCTTCGAGTTCCTTCCTTTGCCTCCGCCTTGTCTCATCTCTCATCCCCCTCCACCCCCCAATCAAGCCTTTGCCTTTCAGCTGGTCTTGCCTGAGCAGTCTTGGTACTGCATTGGAGCAGGGGTGAGCACAGCACTATGAAAGGTTGGTGAGCGCTACGCTCGCAAACCTCAAGGTCACGAGTGAAGTGCCATTCACCAGGTACGTGTCTGATGGGACTCTTATTTTTCTCTTCTAATAAGAACGGGTAGTCCAGTTGGTGAGGTTCAAATATATGACTTTATTGTCAGGCACTTCACTTGTATACACTTGAATAAAAACTGCAGAACTGAATAAAACTTGGCCAACGGGCGAGTACAAACTTTGAAATGAAATATCAAACAATACATAAAAATGTCAAGTACGTGGTAAAAACATAAGCACAAAATAAGTCACTAAACATAAACAATAGGATGAATGATTCAAGAATTCAGAGACAAAAACCTGAACCACAAGGTCCTATTTTTAAGAGAATTGTTATCTCTGGCTTAATCCCTCCTTTGTATTCATTGGCTTCTCATTTTTAGCTGGGACCCCTCCTGGTTTGTTCAAATTAATGTCTGTTACTTCGAAGATGATTTGTTAATTAAACATTGGACATTACTTGAGATTGATTGGTGCCTATCAAAACTAGTTTAATATTTGCGTGCTCAGCCTTAGGAAAGTACTGAGTTACTATTAATGCATTTCTCACGCTTTGCCATATTTCATAGCTTGGTGGAGGTCTAACTAAAAATTGATTAGTTGATTACACAATAAACACTCTGTTCTCAGTATTGAGTACAATGGAATGCAATGGTTAAATCATTATGTGAGAAATGATTGAGTTCCCACATTCAGGGCTACTCTTAATATTTTGCTGATTGGTTATATGCATTCAACTGGACCCTAGACTCTATCAATGTCACATATCCGGTCGTGATTCACACTGGTCTAATTTGCTGCCAGCATGGTTGTTTGACCTGGAAGGGGGATGTGATTCCGCCGAGCTGAGTATTTAATGAGTATTCATGATATTCAAATGCACGTAAATGCAGTTCCCACAACATGGTGGGCTACCTGTGTTGTTCCTCGTGTCTTAATAAAGCTCGTAGTCTCAAAGGTGGAGGAGATGCTTTATTGTGAATTTGTTCTCTCTTCAGAGCTTAACTTATGGCTACCTCAAATGTTGTCTGCCTGTGTGTCTGCGTCCTGCTACCAGTTCTGCCTTCTGTGAAGTGTGTCCTCACTTCCTGTCCCTGTGTATTTATAGCTCTCCCGTGCTCCCTCTAGTGCTTGCTCAGTTGTATTGCATCTAGTCAGATCTACAATCACCACATCCCCCCTTTTTTCTTTACATATTTTCTGTACATCGTTAAAGAAAATTGTACAAAACAGTTACTTATGATATGTGTATCTATACAAGTGATGGTGCTATTGCATATTTTACAAAGCCAATTTATATTTATGAGTCCAATCTTAATAAAAATATTTATGAGTCCAAACTTGATGAATTTGTTCACTGAGTTGTTTCTTTTGTTGTTGTTGACGTGGTGATATTGATATTGCAACTCCGTTGTGAATGTTGTCAGTGTTCTTGTTATTTTAAGTAGCCAATACGTCATCCCATGTTTGCATGGTCGAACCACTGATGTTGACTGACATGGACTTTTTTCTGCGCTTGTGATATCGATTTAGTATGTCATCGCCTTGAAAGCTGGTGTGCTTGCTTGTTCTGGAGCAGACGTGAGTTTGTGCGATTCGTTGTCATCCCATGGCATGTTTGTAGTCTTGTCATTGCTTTGCAGTGTGCTGTGGCGTTGTCCTTCATGTGCAGAGTTGTACCATTTTGTACAAGTCGTTGTTTCATTGCTGTTGTTTCTGTCGTTCCTGTCTTTGTTGTTTTCGTTGCCGCTCTTGTTGCTGTTTTTGTCGTTTCTGTCTTTGTTGTTGTCGCTATCTTTGTTATGCTTCTTGTTGGTTTTGTTGTTCTTCTTGTAGCTTTTGTCGTTGTGCTTGTAGTTTTTGTTGGTGCTGTTGTTGCTCTTGTTTCTGCAGTGCTTCTTGCGATTTTTGTTGTTCTTGTCGCGCTTCATGTTGCTTTTGTTCTTGCTGTTGTTGTTCTCGTTTCTGCTGTGCTTCTTTTGGCTTTTGTTTTTCTTGTTATGCTCAATGAGTGTCCCGTGTGGATAATTTGAGTCATTGTCACAGTTATTGGTGCGAGTGTCCTTTGTGGAATCTGTTGCATTGAACGTTTCGTCTCGAGAATGGTGAGAATGACCTGATGTTGCATTGATGCTGGTGACATCAGTCATTTGTGGTGGATTTGATTTCTCGTCTTTGCTTTCTTGGTGCTCCTCTTCTGGAGTCAAATTCTTCGCGATTTCATTTGACGCGGTCTCTCTGGACTCTTGGTGCTCCTCTTCTGGAGTCAAAATCTTCATGATTACAATTGACGTGGTCTCTCTGGACTCTTGGCGCTCCTCTGCTGGAGTCAAAATCTGCATGGTTTCTGTTGATGTGATCTCACTGGACTCTTGGTGCTCCTCTGCTGGAGTTAAAATCTGCATGGTTTCTATTGGCGTGGTCTCTCTGAACTCTTGGTGCTCCTCTTCTGGAGTCAAAATCTGCATGGTTTCTATTGATGTGGTCTCTCTGGACTCTTGGGTGGCCCTACTCTGTGCTTCTGTACAGACAAGCTGAGAACTGTCAGTCTCGCTGTGATCCTGTACCTCCTGTATGTCGAGTGTGATCACCTTGTCACTGTTTTTGCATGCAGTGGGTAGATGTACATTGTCTTCTTCTTGATTATGTGAGCTTGGTAGACTTTCATAGTCTGCTTGGGGTTGCTCAGATACGGCGGGTTGACCTTCATGGTCTTGTTCATGCATGGTGTTCGCGAGGGAGTGTTTGCTTGCTTCCCTTTTGGAGTCTTTCATCACTCTCACTGTGGAGCCTCTCATTGCTCTCTCTGTGGAGTCTTTCTGTGCTCTCTGTGTGGCGTCGTCTTCTTCTTGGGTATTGCTGTCATCCAATGTATCGACGATCTGCCATGGCACCATGGTGTTGGATTCATCTACCACGAGTAGATTCGTGTTGAGCTTTGCGACCGTGTCGCTGATGCTGTGATCAGCATGTCCGAATAACTCAGCCATGTCTGAGTAGTATTCTTCGAAAAACAAATCATCTTTTTTTGTTTCGGATTTCTTTTTGTTCTCTTCACTTTGGGTGGTGCAGACTGCTTTTTTCAGGGTGTTGTGCGAGTTGTTTTTAACTGCTGGTTTAAGTTCAGGTGTTTTTTTTTGTCTTCTGAGGCAAGAAAGTTTGGTTTTACAGCTTTAAGTATCTTGTTTTCAATTTTCGGGCATTTCCCTTTTAAGTAGGCGTGGTCCGGATGCTCAGACGTCATGACGCTCGTGACGTCATGCGTAGGAATCAATTGCGCATGCGCAAATCGGCCTTCCTTTACTGTGCAGTTTTGTGTCCACTGCGCATGCGCGGCTTGCGCATGCGCATAACGATCCGCGACCAAAACGTTTTGAGACTGCGCATGCGTAGCTTGCGCATGCGCATGATGATCAGCAACACAAACTTTTTAAAACGATAAACGGGTGATTGTAACTACGCATGCGTGGCTTCCGTTTCCTGCGCATGCGCAGATGCAGATTTTAGTTCTTTGTGCCCCAGAGACTGTAAAATGTGCTCCGACGCCATTTTATCACAGATTTCAGCGTTTTTTCTTTCTGAAAGTTGCAAGTTACCTTTTCCTTTCGATCTGGACTGGATTTCAGCGTTTTGGCTTTGTGGAAAATTCAAGTTATTTCTTCTTTCTGATCTGTACTTTTCACTCACGATTCCTTGACTGAAGCCTTTCTGTTTGTAGAGTTTTGCATCACTCAGTCTCTATGCAGTTTGGCCTCAGCATACCGTGCTGTTCAAATTCCTTACAGTACTCTTCAAATTTGTTTAGTATTGTTTGTAAGTTGTTGCTGTCTTCATCTTTTGAGTATTTAAATCCATTATATACTTTCCTAGCTTCATGTCCTGCGATGAGCATTGCTATTTTAATTTCGTCTGAGGCTGCTGCTACATCATTAGCTATAATATATAAATCGAACATTTGTTTAAACATTTTCCAGACATTTCTTACATTGCCGGTCGTGTCCAGCTGAGGTGGGGTTCCAAGCCACATCCTCGAATAAGCGATATCTTCCCAAGTCCAATGTCCAGTAGGAGATTTCCATGCCATTTTTTTTTCTTTCTGCGTCTGCAGCTGAGTTGTCCTGTAGTAAGCGTCTGAAGCCACTGCTGGTACCATGTGTTGTTCCTCATGTCTTAATAAAGCTCGTAGTCTCAAAGGTGGAGAAGATGCTTTATTGTGAATTTGTTCTCTCTTCAGAGCTTAACTTACGGCTACCTCAAATGCTGTCTGCCTGTGTGTCTGTGTCCTGCTACCAGTTCTGCCTTCCGTGAAGTGTGTCGTCACTTCCTGTCCCTGTGTATTTATAGCTCTCCCGTGCTCCCTCTAGTGCTTGCTCAGTTGTATTGCATCTAGTCAGATCTACAATCACCATGAAAGTCAAGAGAGGAAAATTTCAAACTTTCTTCAAGCCGGCAGGGAAAAGATTTTTGGCTGCACTCTGAATATTCCTGTTCCACCCACCAGGATGCCCCCTGCTGGACAGACCAGGAAATCCCACCCTGTATTTGAAGGAACTCCTACGGAAGAATCTCCACAGGGTCTGAGTCAACAGAGAGTCAATACAGGGATGTGCCATCTACGTTAAGTACATCTACTTCTAATATGTACTGTAGGACTGGTACAACAAGTGAGAGAACCTCAAGCCTGCACATGGAATCATAGAATTCACCCAGTGCAGAAGGAGGCCATTCAGCCCATCGAGTCTGCACCCACCCTCTGAACGAAGACCATACCTTAACACACACAATAAGATTTCCCATTGAATCCACCCCCCGCTGCCAGAAAACCCCGGATGGGGTCGCACAGTCAGCGGGAACAGAGAATCCCAACAGCCGGAGAATTCCGGCCATTATTTCTTCATCCCATTTTCCTTGGCATAGTCCGAGCTGTGATCCCTTTTTAGCCTTGCAAGCCATTTCGCTCTCCATAAATGTTCGCACCCTTTTATCTTTAATTTACACACAATTTTCTGCTCCCCAACCTCCACTGCCCACCTTACACCAACCCCCAACCCCACCCCACCCCCCCCGTCCCCGTCCCCCGTCCCCACCACCCCCACCCGCCCAAACCTGCATATCCCAACATCTGACCAAATCTACACGAGAATCTGTGAATAGTTTTGTAAGTAAACCTATCCAGGAAATTTGAGTGTGAGGAGCCTATTTAAATTCAGACAGAATCAGCATTAGTTGTTAATATTGCAGACATGGTTTACTTTACATCAGTAGCTGAAAATTACTTCCAGACAGTTTAGCTCTTTGCACTATTCAGTGTCCAACAAGAGAAGGGCGTTCTCTATACACAAAATAAAAATACCTTTCGAGTTGTCAGCTGGCCTCTGTGCCTTGGGTCGTGTGTTGCTGCAGATGTTTTGTTCAAACCCGAGCTGACCTCGAGAACCAAAAGAAGCCACTGTGGAATTCCAAAGATTTCCCCCACCGTTATGAGGGATGTAAGGCATTTCTCCGGAGATATTAGTGGTGATTTAATTACTGATAGAAGAATGCAGAGTGTTGGAACTTGACACAGGGAGAAAACATGATACTGAATCCCAGTGGCATTCCCAGTGTCACACATTGAGGATTTAATCCAAGCCAGAATTACAAATGCAAAGTAAGGAGGAAAATACAAAAAAGGTCACTGTGTTCATTTGAAACTGATTGCTTACGTACATAATTTAGTTCCTTCGTTCAGAATATTCATGCAAAATTTAGGAATTATTGAATAAATTCGAACTCCTTGAACCTGCAACATAGTTTGTCTGAAAATTCCGAGCGGGAAAGAGTTAACTGATTTCTATTTGTAGTGGAAACAGGATTTGAACTCAGCCCATTTGACAGGGGCAGGGTTAGAAAGTCATTAAAATAGAGCTGGAAATTTAATCTGCATTCCTGATGGACTCCTGCCCACCAGCACTATGCTGGGATTTTCTGGGTCCACCCACTGCAGAACTTGAGATTCCCATCCCAAATCAATGGGCCTTTGATTGGTCTGTCACATTTCTCATCACACCCACAACCATTTCCACCAGGGACACGACTGGAAAATCCCAGCCAATTCCGACATTTTGGTGAGTGGCTGCAGGATCACCTGCAGGGATTTCACAATGTTTTTAAACTTGGGGTCCTGTGACGATATTATAATCTGACGCAAATGCAATTAAAAAGTTATGGTCGTCTCACCCAGTTCTGGACCCACCAGTTAAACGTGACGGCAAAGGAATCTGGGGCCAGAGGGGTCTCAGCAAATTATGAACACAGCAAACCAAAATATGGGCTTCGCTTGATCCGGGTGTCCTTCATCTCCTTCAGTGTCAAACCGACTCTGGCTGTGATTTAGTGGCCATGCTAGCCGCAGGTGAAAATCCCATAATGGCCGTCAAATCTTGCAAGAGGCCGAAAACAGGATTTGCGCCGGCAAGGTCTCAGAGATTTTCTGTGACTACCCCACCCCCGCCACCGGTGACATAATCAGGTTCACACCCACCTGATTAACATATTTCAAAATAAATTTGAATCTCATTATAGGACTTAACGCCCTTACTTCCATCCTCAACGTATTGTCCCACTCAGCCAGCACGATTGCGCTCTGGCGTGAGTCACTACTGGTTTCCAAAAACGAGAACCAGTCAATATGACCATGCCAGGGGCGCACAGGCGAGTATAGTCCCGGGTTATGAGGGACATGGCCGAGCAGTGTCCTGGCAGTGCCTCCTGGCACCCAGCAATGCCAACCTGGCAATGATTTGAAAGCTTCATTAAGCCCCGCCCCACCAGAGTGACGGCACAAATCACATCCCAGATTCTCTATGCACTGAAAAGCAGAAAATCGGGGGTGAAAACTCGGCTGTGTATCTGGAGAGCTGGGGTATTATCATAACTGTAAAAACTGCAAGGGTTAATGAAGTGTCTGGAGTAGCCACTAGAGGGAGCTACAGTTACAACTATATAAGGCAGTGATGCTAAGCTTTATAGGAGAGTGTGTGCAGGAGTTAACTGGAGAGTCAGAAGGGCAGATAGTGTAAGTGAGAGCAGATCACAGTTTATAAGTAATAAGATTAGCTGTAGATGAGTGTACTTTAAATATTAATAATCAACTGTATATTCTTTAAGAGCACATGTCGAATCCAAATTAATATGTTAATAAATTTATAGCTTTGTTTAAGTTCAAGCTATTTTGTGGTCTTTGTGGAAACTACACCAACCATCCTGAAACAAGCAACACAAAGAACACCACAAGAGCTACAAGCCGGATTTCAGTCTGAACCGGACACACTTTTGGGAAATTTTGGGAAAATTCCACCCTCCCTCAGAAGCGCCTACCTGAGTAATAGTTACTGCTCCATCAGGCTCACGTCAGCAGCTGTCCTGTTCCAGGCCACATGACACTTCATATTTGGTTCAGGCGGGAGATTGTTGGAGCTAACACAGATGAGATCTAGAAGCTAAAATTTCCCAGACATTAAACTGCAGAGGACAGAAGGTTTCATGGGCGGGATTCTCTCAGCCTGGGGCTGGGCTGGAGAATCCCCGCGGCCGGCGCGAATCGCGCCACTCTGTCCTGACGCCGGCACGCGATCTCCCGACGGGATCTCAGCATTGAAGGGTCGGGTGGCGGCCTGTGGAGGGGGAGTCAGGGGCCTTCGATATGGCCTGGCCCGCGATCGGGGCCCATCGATCAGCAGGCCGGCCTCTCTGTCTCCCAGCCTCCTTTCTTCCACGCCGGACTCTATACTCCTGCGCCATGTTGCGTCAGGGCCGGCGCGGACACAGGAGGCACCGCGCATCCGCGGAAATCACACCGGTGGGACTACGCATGCGGAGCCTATTTCACGGCCAGATCAACAGCTGGAGCAGCGTGAACTGCTCCAGCGTCGTGCTGACCCCTGTTGGGGCCAGAATTGCTGATCCTGGGGCCGTGTTGACGCCGTCGAGAAACGCGATCAACACGTAGTCTCAGGATCAGAGAATCCCGCCCCATGTCTGCATTGGCCACAGCAGAGCGCTTCTTCACTTTGCTGAAAGGTTTGTCAGCAGCTACTTTTGCTGCTAGCAATCTTCACCTTTTACTTTCTAAGTCTAAATCTATCGTTACTCATTAAAATCCTTTGTGTATTTTGTTTTGTTTTGGTCAGTCCTGTGATGTAGGTTTACACTTATGCACTTTCTCATTTGAAGTATTCTTAGATATTGTTCTGCAAGTTGTCACAAAGTGTTCATGACTTCTAATCTGCACTGGCTGCTTAAAAAAGCACAAGCAAGTGCATCCGGTGTCCGCTTCAGGAGGGCACTCGGAGAAGCAGCTTCACCATTCCGAAATTTATATTGTAGAGCTGAGCAGGCTTTAAAACATTTTATGCATTATGCAAAGGAATTCTAAAATTTATGAATTCACTGTGGTATTGGTAAATATTCATGGTAAACATTCATGGAGAAGATCATATTTGCATTCCAGTCATAGTATTCACATTCTGCCCTGTGCTGCGGGGGATTTAAAGTCTGCCAATAGATCAGATTTATTTGATTCGAGAGCCAATCTATATTGTGATATGCAGAGGGCAGAATTCTTCGGCCATTGGGATTGTCTTCCCACCGTCAGCACACCCCGTTCATGGGTTTCCCAACAGCATGGGGTGGCTTCATTGGGAAATCCCAATGACAAACAGCAGGAGTAGAGAATCCCGTCACCAGCTAATGGTCCGCCACCGGGAAACACGCACTGGGAACCTGGAGAATTCAGCCCAGTATTTATGGTATTCTCCTACGTCAATCAGTTAAATAAATCCAATTGTCATTATTGTCAACTCATTGAAGGTTGCCATTTGTGAAGTTACATGGTTCAGTTATGCAGTTATGAGAGATGGCCACATTGCTGTCTGACATGATAGCCTGACCAACAATATCAAAAATAAACGGTTGGATTCTTCTGCTCCGCCCGTTGCAAGATCGCCACAGATGAGAGGCAGACAATGGAGAAGTCCAATGACTTTGGGCGGGTTTCTCCGGTTGCCAGGCGGGCACGACTGGAGAGTCCCGCCCAAAGTAATACATAGCGGCAGCCAATTACAGTGCTTTAAGATGTTTCTTTCCAATTTAAAAACAATTTAGAGCACCCAATATTTTCCCCCCAATTATGGGGCAATTTGGCATGGCTAATCCACCTACCCTGCACATCTTTTTGGGGTGTGGAGGTGAGACCCATGCAGACACGGGGAGAATGTGCAAACTCCGCACAGACAGTGACCCGGGGCCGGGATCAAACTTGGGACCTCGGCGCCGTGAGGCAGCAGTGCTAACCACTGTGCCACCGTGCCGTCCTAGTTTCTTTATGATTTTAATGTTTGAACACTTAACGTGTTGATATGAAATTCCACTATCCCCTTATTACTGGAGACGTTTTAACACATCAGTACCTCAGTTAATCTAAATTTCATACAAACACGGAGGGCTTTCCGTCCTTATATTGTGGCCAATGTTTCTCTATATTATACGCAATAACATATTGGAAGTGTAATCAGTGCAATAACACAGCTCAGGCTCAAGAAGAATTTAATGACCATCTTAACCCTCATTCCTACACTTAATGACAATCCATCAAACTCTGAAAGTATCATTGCCTTCGAACAAATGCAAGCAAGTATTTTAAAAGCTGTACAAAATGCAGTGCTAATATTGAATGAGAAAGAATTTGAATGTCAGGACATTTTATCATTCCAATCATTGCTTTCATGCTTGTCTTGGCTTTGCCTTACGCCAAGATAATCCCCAGCACAGTAACACTTGTGATATGAGTATGTCTGCTCATTTATTATTGCCCAATTAACCTAACAATTTTATTTTATTGTTGTTATGCTGGCCAGTCCGAGTAAGGAGTTAAGACTTTTACACTTGGTTTTAAAAATGCATATATTGTATTATGGGCTTCTCTCTATAATGTCATGACCCAGTACATTCTGGACTTCAAACTAATCTTTGTATTTTAAAACTGACCACAAAGAGCTGCAAAGGATGACTGCCTAAGGATTGCTTGATTTACAGAGAAACATGCATAGAAAATACACACATTGGAGGAGGCCTTTTAGCCCTTCGAGGCTGCTCTGTCATTCATCATGATCATGGCTGATCATTAAGTTCAATGCCCGCTTCCCCCCGTATCTCTTTAGCCCCATGAGCCATATCGAACTCCTTCATGAAATCATACATTTAGTGGTAGCACTGCAGTCTCACGGCGCCGAGGTCCCAGGTTCGATCCCGGCTCTGGGTCACTGTCCGTGTGGAGTTTGCACATTCTCCCCGTGTTTGCATGGGTTTCACCCCCACAACCCAAAGATGTGTAAGGTAGGTGGATTGGCCACGCTAAATTGCCCCTTAATTGGAAAAAATGAATTGGGTACTCTAAATTTATAAGAAAAAAATGAAATCATACGTTTTGGCCTCAACTATTTTCTGTGGCAGCGAATTCCACAGATTCACCACTCTCTGGGTGAAGAAATCTCTCCTCACCTCAGTCATGAAAGATTTCCTCCTCATCCTCAAATTATGACCCCTAGTTCTGGACTCCCCCATCATCGGGAACATTCTTTCTGAATCTACCCGGTCTAATCCTATTCGAATGTTATAATTTTCTATAAGATCCCCTTAGCCTTTCCTCATAGGATGGTCCCGCCATCCCAGGAATCAGCCTGGTAAACCGTTGCTGCATTCCCTCCATAGCAAGAACATCCTTCCTCAGATAAGCACACTAAAACTGCACACAATACACCAGGTATGGCCTCACCAATGCCTTGTACAATTTCAGTATAACATTCCTATTCCTGCACTCAATTCCTCATGTTATGAAGAACAGCATACAGTTGTCTTTTTTTACTGCCTGTTGCACCTGCACGCTTATTTTCAGCATCTGATGCATGAGGATACCAAGGTCTCGCTGAGTGAAAAAAATAAAATGAAAATCGCTTATTGTCACGAGTAGGCGTCAATGAAGTTACTGTGAAAAGGCCCGAGTCGCCACATTCCGGCGCCTGTTCAGGGAGGCTGTTATGGGAATTGAACCGTGCTTCTGGTCTGCCTCGGTCTGCTTTCAAAGCCAGTGATTTAGCCCAGTGTGCTAAACCAGCCCCAAAGTATCCTCCTCTCTCAATTTACACCCATTCAAGTAATAATCTGCCTTTCTATTTTTGCTGCCAAAACGGATAACCTCATACTTATCCACATTATACTGAATTTGCCATGCATACGCCCACTCACTCAGCCTGTCCAAATCCCGCTGAAGCATAGTCATAGATGTTTACAGCATGGAAACAGGCCCTTCGGCCCAGCTTGTCCATACTGCCCAGTTTCTAGCACTAAGCTAGTCCCACTTGCCCACATTTGGCCCATATCCCTCTATACCCGCCCTGTCCATGTAACTGTCTAACCGGTTTTTAAAGGAAAAAATTGTTCCCGCCTCTATCATTGCCTCTGGCAGCCCGTTCCAGATGCTCAGCACCCTCTGTGTGAAAACATTTCCCCTCTGGTCTCTTTTGTATCTCTCCCCTCTCATCTTAAATCTATGCCCTCTATTTCAGGACTCCTCTACCTTATCTATGCATCTCATTCTTTTATCGACCTCCATAAGGTCACCCCTAAGCCTCCTACGCTCCAGGGAAAAAAGTCCCAGCCTATTCAGCCTCTCCTTATAACTCAGACCATAAAGTCCTGGTAGCATCCTCGTAAATCTCTTCCGTACTCTTTCTAGTTTAACAATATCCTTCCTATAATAGGGTGACCAGAACTGTTCACAGTATTCCATGTGTGGTTTTACCAATGTCTTGTAAAACTCCAGCAAGACGTCCCAACTCCTGTATTCAATATTCTGATCAATAAAAGCTAGCATGCTGAATGCCTTCTTCACCACTCTGTCCACCTGAGGCTCCACCTTCAAGGAGCTATGAACCTGTACTCCTAGATCTCTTTGTTCTGTAACTCTCCCCAACTCCCTACCATTAAATGAGTAGGTCCTGCCCTGATTTGATCTACTAAAATGCATCACCTCACATTTATCCAAATTAAATTCCATTTCCTATTCATCGGCTCACTGGCCCAATTGGTCAAGATCCTATTGCAATCTTATATAACCTTCTTCACTATCCACTATGCCGCCAATCGTAGTATCACCTGTAAACTTACTAACCATGCCTCCTACATTCTCATCCAAATCATTAATATATACAACAAATAACAGTGGACCCAGCACCGATCCCTGAGGCACACCGCTGGTCACAGGCCTCCAGTTTGAAAAACAACCTTCCACAACCATGCTTTGGCTTCGGTCGCCAAGCCAATTTTGTATCCAATTGGCTGCTTCACGCTGGATTCCGTACTATTTAACCTTTTGCAACAACCTACCATGCGGTAACTTGTCAAAGACCTTGCTAAAGTCCATGTAGACAACTTTGACTGCACTGCCCTCACCTACCTTCTTGGTTACCCCTTCAAAAAACTCCATCAAATTCGTGAGACATGACTTTCCCCTTGCAAAACCATACCGACTTTTCCTAATTAGCCCTTGCCTGTCTAAATGCCTGTATATCCTGTCCCTCAGAATACCTTCTAACAATTTACCCACCACAGAAGTAAGACTCACCACGCTGTAGTTCCCAGGCTTATCCCTACAGTCCTTCTTAAACAAGGACACAACATTTACTATCCTCCAATATTCAGGCACCTCTCCTGTGGCTGTCGATGATTCAAATATCTCAGTTAGGCGGCTGGAACTTTCCTCCCAAGCCTCCCACGACATCCTGGGATACATTTCATCAGGTCCCGGCGATGTATCCATCTTGATGCGCTTTAATACCTCCAGCATCTCCTTCTCTGTAATATCTTCACTCCTCAAGACATCACTTTGTATTTCCACAATTTCCCTAACATTCTTGCCTTTCTCAACAGTAAATACTGATGAGAAATATTCATTTAGGACCTCTCCCATCCCTTCTGGATCTGCACATAGATGATATTGTTTATCCTTAAGAGGGCCTACCCTCTCCCTAGTCACCTTTTTACATTTCTGCATCCGCCTCACAGCTCACCCTCCCACCCAACTTTGGATCATCTGCAAATTTGAAGATAATACATTTAGTTCCCTCGTTCAAGTCATTAATATATAATGTGAACAGTTGGGATTCCAGCACTGATCCCTGCGGTATCCCACTAGTCACAGCCTGCCAATCGGAAAAAGATCCATTTATTCCAACTTTTTGCTTCCTGTCTGCTAACCACCTTCCTATCCATGTCAGATACTACCTGAAATCCCATACGCTTTAGCTTTACACAGTAAGCTGCTGTGTGAGATCTTTTCAAAAGCCTTCTGAAAGTCTAAATAAACCACATCTACCAATTCTCCCTGGTCAACTCTTTTTTTAAAAAAATTCTTAGACAGAGTAACAACTCAATCTATGGTGCACCGGGCATTGACATATAAAGTTGTTTTATATTTACAGAGATTTGTGCATGTGTTCCCCCCTGTCTGCCTTCCCCCTCCTTCCCTTCCCCCCGTTGGTAGTCTAGATTTCCCCTTGGTACTGACTTCTGCCCTGGGCACCACATACTGTGCTCCACTCCTTTCTGATGTGGTTTTTAATTGTTGTACTTGCGGGGTCGGGGGAGAGGCTTCCTGGCCCTTCCCCTCCTCCCTCATTCCCCCCCCCCCCCCCCCCCCCCAGTCGCTATTGGCCGCGAACAGGTCTTGGAACAGGCTGATTAATGGTCCCCACACTTTACGGAAGTACTCGCCCGACTCTCGGATGGTGTATTTCATTTTCTTCAGATAGAGAAATTCCGATAGGTTGGACAGCCAGTCTGCAGCTGTGGGTGGTGCTGCTGATCGCCAGCCGAGCAGGATTCTCCGGTGTGTGATTAAGGAAGCAAAAGCCAGGCCGTCAGCCCTCTTCCCTGTATGTAGCTCTGGTTGGTCCAATACCCCGAAGACTGCCACTCTCGGGCATGGCTCCACCCTCACCCGTACAACCTTGGACATCGCCTCGAAAAAGGCTGTCCAGAACCCGACAAGTCTGGGGCAGGCCCAGAACATGTGGGTGTGGTTGGCCAGGCCTCCCTGGCACCGTTCACATTTATCCTCCACCTCCGGGAAGAACCTATTCATTCGGGTTCTGGTTAGGTGAGCGCTGTGCATCACTTTAAACTGCATGAAGCTTACCGAGCGCAGAAGGAGGTGGAGTTGGCCCTGCTCAGTGCTTTGCTCCAGAGTCCCCAACCCACTTGCGTCCCCAGTTTGTCCTCCCATTTCCATCTGGCTCCATCCACTGGTAGTTTTGCCCTATCCAGTAACCGTCCATAGATGACCCCATAGTTCCCCCCACCCTCCCCTACTTACTGTTCGTGTTTATTAGTTCTTCCAGTAGTAGGGCAGCACGGTAGCACAGTGGTTAGCACTGTTGTTACACAGTGCCAAGGACCCGGGTTTGATTCCCAGCTTGGGTCACTGCCTGTGCGGAGTCTGTATGTTCTCCTCATGTCTGCGTGGGTTTTCTTTGGGTGCTCCCCACAGTCCAAAGATGTGCGGGTTAGGTGGATTAATCATGCTAAATTGCTCTGTAGTGTCCAAAAAATTGGGTGGGGTTGCTGGGTTACGGGGTTAGGGTGGAGGTGTGGGCTTAGGTAGAGTGCTCTTTCAGAGGCCGTTGTAGACTTGATGGGCCGAATGACCTCCTTCTGCACTATAAATTCTATGAAATCTAGTGTGTCTCTTGGGACCTTGGGGTACCTTGAGGAGGAAGTGTTTAATTTGGAGATGTCTGAGTTCCTGTCCTGTCGGTAGTTCCAGGTCTTCCGTCAGTTCAGCTAAGGATGCTAGTCTGTCCCCTATGTAAAAGTCCGTGATTGCTAGCGTCCCCCCGTCCTGTCTCCATTTTGTAAAGGTGGCGTCGAGCATGGCTGGTTGGAATTTGTGGTTGCCGCAGATGGGGGCAATGGAGGTCATCCCAGTTAAACCGAATTGCTGCTTCATTTGGTTCCTCCCCCTCAATGTGGCTACCACCACTGGGCAGGATGTGTACTTTGTCGGGGACGATGGGAGCGCTGCCGTGGCAAGGGCCCGGAGGGTCGCTCCCTTGCAGGAGCACTCCTCCAGCCTTGCCCATTCTGTGTTGGGCTCTCGTATCCATCCCCTCACCCTCTTGGCTATAGCCGCCCAGTGATAATATTATAGATTCAGCAGGGCCAGACCACCCATATTTTTCCTCCATTGCAGTATTGGCTCAGGGATCCTTGGGTTCTTACCGCCAGGGAAAGTGGAAGTGCACCCCATCTCTGTCGGTCTTTTTAACTTCGTCAGCCAAACTTGTCAGTTTCCATTTGTGGATCCGTGTACAGTCATGGGCTAACTGGATCCCCAGGTAATGGAATTTGTTTTGGGCTAGTTTAAATGGAGTCCCTCCAGCTCTGTGCCTCTGTGCAGCTGGAAGTATTCAGAGCTGCTGGTGTTGGTCTGAACGCTTCCCTTGGGGCTGTCATACAGGAGTTTCACCCATGAGGTGAATTCTGTCCCTCGCCCAAACTGCTTTAGTATCAAAGAGGTACTTCCATTCGACCCTGTCAAAGGCCTTTTCTGCATCCAGGGAGATGATCACCTCTGGTGTTCCCTCCCCGGGTGGGATCATTATTACATTCAGCAGCTGCCTGATGTTTGCAGTTAGCTGTCGACACTTAACAAAGCCCGTGTGGTCCTCTGCGACCACCTCTGGTACGCAGCTTTCCAGTCTCTTGGCCAGGACTTTTGCGAGTATCTTCACCTCTATGTTGAGCAGCGAAATGGGTCTGTATGATCCGCATTCCATCGGGTCTTTGTCTTTTTTGGATATCAGCGTAATTGTGGCCTGTGTTAGCGTAGGTGGCAGGGTGCCCCTCACTAGCGAGTCTGCGAACATATCCCTTAGGTGTGGTGCCAAGGCTGGTGCAAAGTTTTGATAGAAGTCCGCCAGGTCCTGGCATCTTCCCCACCTGCATGGCGTTGATACTCTCCATGACCTATCCCAGTCCTATTGGTGCTTCCAGTTCCCCCGCCGATCGTTCCCCCACGACTGGCATGTCCAGTCCATCGAGGAACTGTTTAATCTCCACATCCCATCGGAGGGTTTGGAGGTGTATAGCCCTGGGTAGAGGGTCTCAAACGCTCGGTTGTCCTCTTTTTGCTCAGTTGCCAGTCTGCCTCTGCTATTCTTCACCTGGGCTATCTCTCTCATGGCTGCCTGCTTTCTCAGCTGGTCAGCCAGTAAGCGGCCAGCCTTTTCTCCGTGTTCACAGAAGGTCTCCTGTGTCTGGCGGAGTTGGTTCACTGCTTTCCTGGCGGATAGCAGGTTAAAGTCCATTTTTCCTCTCCGCCAGAAGCTCTACAGTCAGGGCCTCGGAGTACTTTCTGTCGACCTCCAGGATGGAGTCGATCAGCTGTTGCCTGGCCTCCCACTCTTCCCTTTTTTACGAGCCTTGTAGACTATTATCTCTCCCCTAATCACAGCCTTCAGTGACCCCCAGAACATGGAAGATGAGACTTCCCCGTTCTGGTTATTAGTAATGTACACGCCTATGGCCTGTGATGTTTTTCGGCAGAAGGCCTTATCAGCCAAGGGGTCCGTGTCCAACTTCCATGTGGGGCGTTGTGCACGGCCATCTCCAACCTCCATCCATGTAATGTGGAGCCTGGTTGGAGATGACCATCGCGGAGTATTCTGTCCTTTCTATTCCTGGAAGCACCGATTTTCTCACTGCAAAGAAGTCTATCCGTGAGTTTGCTTTATGGACCGGCGAGAAGAATGAGAATTCTTTCTTGCTGGGGTGTAGGTACTGCCATGGGTCCGCCTCCACCATCTGCTCCATGAATGCTCTCAGTTCCCTGGCCAAGCCTGTCCTTTTCACCGATCTGGGGCTCAATTGGTCCGTCAGTGTGTCCTGTACAAAGTTGATGTCCCCCCCAACCCCCCCCCCCCCCCGAACGCCGCCCCCCCCGCCCCCAAACCCCCCCCCCCCCCCCCGCCCCCAAACCCCCCCCCCCCCCCCCCCCCCCCCCCCACACACACACACACACACACATACATTTACTAGAACCACCGGTGCCCCATCCAGGATACCGCTGACCATGATGTAATATCCCCCTTGGTCCGTAACCGTCCTGTTTTCTGTAAAAATAATCCTTTTACTCATTTGTGCAGCTATTCCCCCACCGTATGCGTGAATTGTTTGTCCCACCCAGCCCTTTCTAACCCGCAGTCGGTCCTTCTCCCTCAGTTGTGTCTCACGGGGGGAGGCTATAATCCCGATGGGGGTTTCTGTTTCTCCTCCCCCCCCCCCCCCCCCCCCCCCCCCCGCTTCCTGCGGGATTAACCATACTTACCTACTGGATATGCCCCTGTACTCCGGGGTTTCCCTTTGTTAGGGGGCCATTCAAAATAGCTTTGTTACCGCTCTCACCATGAGATCAGACCCCTAATTTGGGGTTTCCCTTTATCCAGGGGGCATCCAACATGGCTGCCAACTCTGTGTACTCCACGATGCTGTGCCCTGAACCTCGGGGTTTCCCTTTGTTTAGGGACCCTCCAAAGTGACTGCTTGCATGCACACAACATGGCGGAGCCACACAGTGCGCCTGAGCGAAATAAGGTAGGTCCCCCCCAGATTGCAATGCCCCACCGATCGGTGGCCCCCGATCGTGGGCCTGGCCACCACTGAGACTCCCCAGAGTCAGATTCTCCCTGCCCCCCCCCCCCAGAACTGCCACCGCGGCCATGGGTCCAAGCTCCCGCCGAGTGGTACTAGATGTAAACCACGCTAGCGGGAGTTTGGCCGGTCGACCACGGAGAATTGCCGTGGCCCCTGACCGGCTCTGCATTGTTGCCCTGGATTTCCAGCATGAACGGCTATTCTCTGCCAGCAATTATTTTTTTTCCAATTAAGGGACTATTTAGCATGGTCAATTCACCTACCCAACACATCTTTGGGTTGTGGGAGTGAAACCCACGCAGACAGGAGAAGAATGTGCAAACTCCACACGGGCAGTGACCCGGGGTCGGAGTCAGACCCAGGTCCTCAGTGCTGTGAGGTAGCAGTGCTAACCACTGTGCCACCATGCCACCCTGTACCCCTTTACATCTATCTGTTCAACTTATTCATCCATTTTATTTTGAAAGCTCTGAGCGTTCAGCGGCAAATCCTTAAGGCTAATCCTTTAAATGTTCCTTGTCCCATCCCTACTATTTTTTACTGTGTCATCTGATACAGGCCTTTGATTTCTCTGCCTATCACTTTTCTTATTCTCCTTGCTGTCTTTGTCTCTTGTTCTTGATTCCCCCTGCATTGAATCATAGAATTTACCATTCGGCCCATCGAGTCTGCAGCGGCCCTTGGAAAGAGCACCCTACTCAAGCCCAGGTGTCCACCCTATCCCCGTAACCCAGTAACCTCACCTAATCTTTTTGGACACCAAGGGCAATTTAGCATGGCCAATCTACCTAACCTGCACATCTTTGGACTGTGGAAGGAAGCCGGAGCACCCGGCGGAAACTCACGCACACACAGGGAGTACGTGCAGACTCCGCGCAGACAGCGACCCAAGCCAGGAATGGAACCTAGGACTTTGGAGCTGTGAAGCAACTATGCTAACTACTGTGCTAACGTGCTGCCCCTCCGGTTACATCCCCCTGCCATTTTAGTTTAAACCCTCCCCAACTGCTCTAGCAAGTACTCCCCCAAGGGCATCAGTCCCGGTCCTGCCCAGGTGCAACCTGTCCAGTTTGTACAGGTCCCACTTCCCCCAGAACCAATCCCAATGCCCCAGGAATCTGAAACCCTACCCCTCATACCACCTCTTCAGCCATGTATTCATCCGATATATCCTTCTATTTCTACTCTGACTAGCACTCATTTGTGGATTGAAACCACACGCCCTTCTCAAGGGGGAACAAAAGAAACCTTCCAGACTGATGTATCAATGCCCTATCCTGAAATTAATTCAAGAGGGTCATTTCAAATTGAATGAGCCACTCAGATACAAAGACACCGGTTGCCTCAAACATCAAAATGTCGAACGACAACACAGGATGCATACTCAAAGTAACCACCCACCTTATTCAGAAAAGCACTTTGAACTTGTAAAAGGTCACATGATGAGAGAACCATATTTTCTGTTTGCTTTTAAATCAGAAAAGCTGTTTGCAGAGGGAGAGTTCCACCTGAAGCCTTTGAATTAGCTGTAAGCCATCAAGCAGACAAGGTAATTAACAGCAATTATCTGGAAGGTGGGAGGTTCCAACAAAGAGAGTTCCACGTAAAGTTCACCTGTGAATCAATCTCCTGGAGAGTTAATTACAAGAGACCTCACAGCCTGCTAATAATCCTTTCTTTCACAAGACTTTCATTTCAACTACAAACGGTAGTGGAAGCAGAATCTTTGAATATTTTTAAGGCAGCGCTCAATAGATTCTTGATTAACAAGGGATGAATGGTTATTGGGGGGTGGCAGGAGTGTGGGGTTCAAGTTACAATCACGTCAGCTATGATCTTATGAAATGGCAGAGCAGGCTCGAGGGGCAAAGTGGCCTATTCTTGCGCCTCTTTCATATGTTTGCATGCTCATATATAAACCATAAACTGCAACTGAGAAACACAAAAGTGAATAAGGTGATTATGAATTGCAACAGTATTTTATCTTCATCTGAATCTAGGTTTTGTGTGTGTGTGAGAGTGTGTGGGGAATGAATGAGAGAAGAATTGCATCATTTTGGGGTAATTGTGTGATGTTTAATAACATGCTTTACTTTTAAACTCCCAAAAGCTTGCTGTTGTATTTTGCTCCAAGGGTAAGAAAATACACATCTGTTACATACCAACTTACGAATCATGGGCAGTCAAAAGGAAAACACAATGCTGGGCGTGACAACAAATAAATATATGGCAATAACGTAGAAATAAGGTGAATAAGATCATACAGCAACTCATAAGTTAACAGAAAGATAATCCACCCAGTTTCATGTATGTTGCATGGCAGTTTTTATCTAAACACCAGTCAAACCAGATTACCATTTTATCCAAGTAAAGATATATGATACAAGGGCAGCACGGTGGCCTAGTGGTTAGCACAGCTGCCTCACGGCGCTGAGGTCCTAGGTTTGATCCCGGCTCTGGGTCACTGTCCGTGTGGAGTTTGCACATTCTTCCCGTGTCTGTGTGGGTTTCACCCCCACAACCCAAAAATGTGCAGAGTAGGTGGATTGGCCACGCTAAATTGCCCCTTAATTGGAAAAATAATTGGGTAATCTAAATTTATTTTAAAAAAGATATATGATACACAAAGATGCATTGCTACCACAGTGTAACATTTCTATCTTCTTATGTGTTTCAACTGACAGAATTTAAATTCTTATTGAAATACTCTATTTTCCATCATCCTTCACCTGTATCAGATTCTCTGCATATTTTCTTTTCAAATTACTGTGTCTCCTTCTGACTATTCTCTATTCACATTTTTACTGCATTGTGTGCTTTTTTTGGAAAACAGATTTTGACTGGGAGTCACACTGGGGTGGGCAGGCCCTATGGTGGCCAGCAAACACGCCCAAAGTAGTCAGCTGAGGCCTGCGCAATTTTTAACTCCCGGACCTCATCTGCCTGGTCAACTGTCAGCCTGAAATAGGTGAAACGGACACTGGTTTGACGTGGTGGGAGCAAAACCTTAGGCTGCAGGAAGCCAACACATCCCAATGACAAGGAGGTAGGTCACAGAGTGGGGTTCAGGAGGGTCTCGCAGGATGGAAGGGGAGTCATGAGAAGGGGAGGCCTACACTTTCCATATAGGCCTCCTCTGGTCCTGTCCCCATCTCATTTCTTCTGTTTTAAGATTTGTTTAAGTGTTTCCACGCTCTCCAAAAAACAAGCAAAGGCTGTAAATCAAGTGGCTCGGAGGGATTGAGCACGAGAGCAGTTTAAGCTGTTGGATTTGTGGTGAAATTATGTCAGTTGTGATTTTCAATCTCTCAGACATTGCAATGGCGAGAGTTAAAATAGCAGTCCAATATGTCAATGGAGCCCATTGTGCATATTTAAAGAACCATCCCACTGATTTCACTGATCTTTGTTGCCTGCTCAGAAGACCAAGTTAAAATTGGTGTGAAGCTATGGGAAATTAGCACATGAATTACCTGTTTCATAAAAACATAGAAACATAGAAAATAAATGCTGGAGTAGGCCATTCGGCCCTTTGAGCCGCCTGCACCACCATTTAATATGATCATGGCTGATCATGCAAATTCAGTATCCCACTCCCACTTTCTCTCCATACCCCTTGATCCTTTTAGCTGCAAGGGCCACGTTGAATGTATCCAACAAACTGGCCCCAACAGCTATCTGAGGTAAAGAATTCCATAAGTTCTCAACTCTGAGAGAAGTTCTTTCTCACCTCAGTCTTGAATTACTTATCCGTTATTCTTAGGCTGTGACTCCTAGTTCCGGGCGTCCCCAACATCGGGAACATTCTTCCTGCACCTAGCCTGTCCAGTCCCATCGGGATTTTATATGTTTCTATGAGATCCCCTCCTCATTCTTCTAAACTCCAGTGAGTACAAGTCCAATCGATCCAATCTTTCTTCATTGGTCAGTCCTGCCATCCCGGGATTTAGTCTGGTGAACCTTCACTGGACACCATCAATAGCAAAAATGCCCTTCCTCAAACTAGGAGACCAAAACTGCACACAATACTCAAGGTGTGACCTCACCAAGGCCCTGTATAACTGCAATGAGCCATCCCTACTCCTATACTCAAATCCTCTCGCTATGAGGGCCAGCATGCCATTAGCTTTCCTCACCGCCTGCTGTGCCTGCTGCCAACCTTCAGCGACTGTTCCTCCAAAACACCCAGGTCTCGCTGCACTTCCCCTTTTCCTGAACTGCCACCATTCAGATAATAATCTGCCTTCCTGTTTTTGCCACCAAAGTGGGTAACCTAACATTTGCCCACATTATATTGCATTTGCCAAGTATTTGCCCACTCAGCCAGCCTGTCGATGTCACCCTGCAGCCTCTTTGCATCCTCCTCACAGCACATACTGCCACCCAGCTTAGTATCGTCAGCAAATTTGGAGATGTTGCAAGCAATTCCTTTGTCCAAATCATTAATGTATATTGTGAACAGTTGGGTTCCCAGCGCTAGTCACTGCCTGCCACTTTGAAAAGGATCCATTTGTTCCCACTGTCTACTTCCTGTTTGTCAACCAGTTCTCTATCCACGTCAATACACTACCCCCAATACCATGAGCTTTAATTTTGCTCACTAATCTCTTGTGTCGGACCTTGTCAAAAGCCCTTTGGAAGTCCGATACACAATATCCACTGTTTCACCCAGTCCACTTTAATAGTCACATCCTTAGAAAATTCCAGAAGATTTGTCCAGCATGATTTCCCTTCAGTGAATCCATGCTGACTTGGACTGATCCTGCCCCCACTTTCCAAATGCTCAGTTAGTTATCTTTTATAGGGCAGCACAGTACCACGGTGGGAGCACTGTTGCTTCACAGCGCCAGGATCCCAGGTTTGATTCCCGGCTTGGGTCACTGTCTGTGCGGAGTCTGCACGTTCTCCCCGTGTCTGCGTGGGTTTCCCCCGGGTGCTCCGGTTCCTCCCACAGTCCAAAGATGTGCAGGTTGGGTGGATTGGCCATGATAAATTGTCCTTAGTGTCCAAAATTCTATGATCTATGATTAACCTAGGACAAAAGTTTGGCACAACATCGTGGGCCAAAGGGCCTGTTGTGTGCTGTATTTCTCTATGTTCTATGGTCTGCCATCTCTTTGCTGCCCATTATGAATTCACCTGATTCTAACTGTAAGGGGCCTACATTTGTTTTCACAAGTCTTTTTCTCTTCACATATCTATAGAAGCTTTTGCAGTCAGTTTTTATATTTCCTGCAATCTCGTATTCTCTTATCCCCTTCCAAATTAAATCCTTTGTCCTCCCAGTCCTCAGGCTTGCTGCTTTGTCTGACCAATTTGGATGCCTCCTCTTTGGCTTTAACACTAACATTATCCCTGATTTCCCTTGTTAGCCATGTTGAGCCACCTTCCCGTCTTACTCTTGCGCCAGACATGGATGTACAATTATTCAAGCTCATCTATGCGTTCGTTAAATATTTGACATTGCCTATCCACCATCAACCCCTTAAGTATCCTTTGCCACCTTATCCTAGCCAGTGCATGTCTCATACCATCAAAGTTAGCTTTCTTTAAGTTCAGGACCTTAGTCTCAGACTTAACTTTGTCACTCTCCACCTTAATGAAGAATTCTACCATATTATCGTCACTCTTTCCTAAAGTATGTCACACCACATAATTGATAATTAATCCTCTCACATTGCGCAATACCCAGTCTAGGATGGCCAGCTCTCTAGTTGGTTCCTTGACATATTAGTCAAGAAAACCATCCCCTATGCATTCCAGTAAATCCTTCTCCATCGCTTTGCTAACAGTTTGATTAGCCCAATCAATGTCTACATTGACGTGACCCATAATAATTGCTGTATCCTTGCTGCACTCATCTCTAATTTCCTGTTTGATGCCATCCCCAACCTCACAACTACTGTTTGGTGGTCTGTACACATCTCCCACTTACGTTTTTTGCTCTTTGGTGCTCCGCAGTTCCACCCATACAGATTGCACATCATCCAGGTTAATGTCCTTCCTTACCATTGTGTTAATCTCTTCTTTAGCCATCAATGCTACCCATCTCCCTGATGCACTAACAATTACGATGAGACGAGAGTAGAATGTAATCGAGGCTTTATTAAGCAGAGATGTGTTGCCTCCTACAGCTGCTGCCGAAATGGCTGCAGCTCAGTGAGCACACACATTTATACTCCGCCTACTGGGCGGAGCCAGCAGGCAGGGATCTACCCCCGTACCTGTAGTACAGGAGCCTTCCCGTAATACACCTCATATGCGATATATACAACAGTGGTGACTACCACATTCACACCCTGTTAAAAAGGAGTCCAGTGGGGGTGATGCAAAACTATTGACATGCATTTTAAGGTTAACATTTTGGAGAAAGTTCACAAATTCAGCCGATCGGGTGCCTTGATCCTCCGTTGCGAGCACCGCAGTGGCGATGCAGGCGTCGGCTCGGCTTGCCGGTGATTCCGGGAGCGTGTAGACCTCATCTTCATCCCCGGGTGGGACCAAGGGAAGGATGGATCGTCCTGGAGCGGGGGCTGTGGTGAGGTGCGCTGGGGGGAGGAAGGGTGGCGCCGGGGCAGTGGGGGGGATTCAGGACCCAGCTGGTGCCAGGTCCCTGAGGGAGACTGTGTCTTGGTGGCCGTCGGGGTATGCCACCTAGGCGGACTGTGGGTTTGCATGGAGTAACTGTACCCTCTCGACCAACGGGTCCGCCTTGTGGAGCCGCACATGCTTGCGAAGGAGAACAGGTCCTGGAGCTGCCAGCCACATTGGGAGTGAAACCCCGGAGGTGGACTTCCTGGGGAAGGCAAGGAGACGTTCATGGGGGGTTGCATTAGTCACAGTGCAAAGTAGCGATCGGATGGAGTGAAGGGCGTCGGGGAGGACTTCCTGCCAGCAGGAGGCCGGGAGATTTTTGGACTGTAGGGCCAGCTGGATGGCCTTCCAGACCGTCCCATTCTCCTGCTCCACCTGCCCGTTTCCCCTGGGGTTGTAGCTGGTCGTCCTGCTCGAGGCAATGCCCTTGCTGAGCAGGTACTGGCGCAGCTCATCGCTCATAAATGACGATCCCCGGTCGCTGTGGATGTAGGCGAGGAAACTGAACAGGGCGAAGATGGTGTTGAGGGCTTTGATGACAGTGGCAGACGTCATATCGGGGCATGGAACGGTGAAGGAGAATCTGGAGTATTCGTCGACCACGTTAAGGAAGTACGTGTTTCGGTCGGCAGAGGGGAGGGGCCCTTTGAAGTCTACGCTGAGGCGTTCAAAGGGGCGGGAGGGCTTCATCAGGCGCGCACAGTCTGGCCGGTATAAGTGCAGTTTACACTCCGCGCAGACCTGGCAGTCTCTGGTGATAGCCCTGACTTCCTCAATGGAGTAGGGCAGATTGCGGGCCTTTATGAAATGAAAGAACCGGGTGACCCCTGGGTGACAGAGACCTGATGAAGGTCCTGTGCTGGGCGCTGTACCGTCTGCTCCTGGTGGCGACGGGTTTGTAATCTGGGGTGAGGTTTGCAAACAGGGAAGGTGGGTCGACCTTAAGGGTCGTGAGGCCGCAGACAGTAAGGGGTGGTAGGGGCCCGCCGAATTTCAGGGTTAGGCTCTGGAGGTTGCACTGGAAGTCCAGGCCGAGTAGCAAGGCAGCGCAGAGGTTGGGGAGGACGTAGAGCCGGAAGCCGTTGAACTCTCCACCCTGGACAGTGAGGGTGGCGATGCAGTACCCCCGGATCGCCACGGAGTGGGATCCGGAGGCCAGGGAGATTCTCTGGTTAATGGGGTGTACCGCGAGGGAGCAGCGCCTTACCATATCGGGGTGGATGAAGCTCTCTGTGCTCCCGTAGTCAAGAAGGCAGGATGTCTTGTGGCCATCGACCTTTACTGTCGTCGAAGCGGTTGCGAGGTTGAGCGGCCGGGACTGGTCGATCGTGATGGAGGTGAGTTGTAGCTGGTGTTGCAAAGCGGTTGCAGGTGATGAGCAACCTAATGAGGTGCCAGATGAGCAGTGGTCCTGAGGCAAGCAAGATGGCGGAGCCCACAGGCCGCAAGTGTCCTGAGGCAAGCAAGATGGCGGAGCCCACAGGCCGCACGTGTCCTGAGGCGGGGAAGATTGGCGGAGCCCACAGGCCGCACGTGTCCTGAGGCGGGGAAGATTGGCGGAGCCCACAGGTCACACGTGTCCTGAGGTGGGGAAGGTGGCGGAGCCCACAGGTCGCACGTGTCCTGAGGCAAGCAAGATGGCGGAGCCCACAGGCCGCACGTGTCCTGAGGCGGGGAAGATTGGCGGAGCCCACAGGCTGCACGTGTCCTGAGGCGGGGAAGATTGGCGGAGCCCACAGGTCACATGTGTCCTGAGGCGGGGAAGATGGTGGCGCCCACGGGCTGCACGTGTCCTGAGGTGGGGAAGATGGCGGAGCCCACGGGCTGCACGTGTCCTGAGGTGGGGAAGGTGGCGGAGCCCACGGGCTGCACGTGTCCTGAGGTGGGGAAGATGGCGGAGCCCACAGGCCGCACATGTTCTGAGGCAGGGAAGATGGTGGCACCCATGGGTCGCACGTGGGTTGAAGGGGCGAAAATGGCGGCACCCACGGGTTGCACGTGGGGGGTGCAGGTAAAATGGCCCTAGTCACCGCAGCGATCGAGCGGGCCTGGCACATAGCTAGACCCATTAACCAAGGGTTTGAGAATTGGAGTCAGTGCATCAAACTGCTCCATTTTCTTTTACCGTGAACAAGATCACAGGCAAGGACAAGGAATAGGTGATACGTCTGAACGTTTGCGGGCCCAAAACCTATAATGTGATTAGGGACCTCATGCCCCCGGAAGGTGTGAGGTTTGACTTGAAGAACTTTGACCAGATAGTGAAATTGGTTGGAGAATATTTCAACCCAAGGCTTTATCCTCACACATTATGGGCTGGATTCTCCATAAATGGGGCTATGAGCCATGCCTGCGTTAAAAACGCTGGAGTTTTACTCTGGAGATTCCTCAAAAATATTAGCAGCTATTCACTTACCTGCAGGGGGCTGGCAGGGCCACGGAGTGCTTCTCCCAGCTTCAGCTGCGGATACATGCTCCCGCTCTTCCAGTTGTGAGACCGCGCACGCGCATGGCGGCGGCCTCAAGAGGCCACGCCGTCACCTATGGCAGACTCAGCTGGCGGAAATGGACGAGGAAAGAAGGTCCCGACGATTGGCCCCGCGTCACTACATCACATGCCCGATCGCCCCCCCCCCCTCCCCCGGGCTCAATCTGCCCGCCCCCTACCAGGGCGACCGCAGACTGAGTCCGCAGTCACCGCACGAGAGTCCCGCCCGGCCAGACGCGGTTAGAACCATGCCATCGGGAATTCGGCCTGTCGGGACCGGAGCATCGCTGGGAGGGTCTCTGGCAATGCCCCCCCCCCCCCCCACTCTGGCCCGTCGCGTAAATCGCATCCAATTGATTCTCCGGGGACCGGGAGTGGTGCCAGACATGATCCTGGCGTAAAAGTGGATTCTCCGCTCCCCCCACCAAACACGATTTTGACGCGGGGCTGCGGAGCATCCAGCCCTATAAGTTTAACTCTGCAGTGAGGCACTATGGTGAATCTATCTCAGCCTTCATGGCCAGGCTTCACCAGCTCGTTGAGCACTGGAAGACTGGGACCACACTGAGTGACATGTTGCACAATCGGCTGGTTTGTGGGATCCATAATCTTAATATCAAGAAGAAGCTTCTGGTGGAGACTACGATTATGTTGGAAAAAGTGATTGAGATAACTCAGGTGATAGAGTGTGCCAAAAAAGGCGCCACTGAGCTGAGCTTCAAAGTGTGGCTGAAGGGGAGGTGAGCTAGATATGGGGCTGTATGGCTGTGAGGTCTGCAGTGGAATCAATAGGCGCAGCGCAGAAGTAGGTATATTCCTCCAGACAGGACCAGAACCCAAGAAGCGGGAAGGGGTTGTGGTGTAATAAAAGCAAATTACTGCAGATGCTGGAATCTCAAACCAAAAGAGAAACTACTGGAAAATCTCAGCAGGTCTGGCAGCATCTGTGGGGAGAGAAAAGAGCTAACGTTTCAAGTCCAGATGACCCTTTGTCAAAGCTAAAAGACATAGAAAGTGAGAGATATTGATACTGTAGGGCGAGGGAATGAAAGATGAGTCATAGCCACAGAAACCAAGGGAAAGAGTGCTAATGGCTGTCCCCAGAGATAATAATAGGTGTGAAAGGCCAAACAGCAGAGGAACCAAAATCAGAGGGTAAACTGTGACAGATGTAGATGTGGGGGGAGGGGAGACATGGGTGGGAGAGAGGTAAAATGAAAAAAGGGGGGAAGGGGGAAGCAAAGGGGAGAAAGGTAAGGAAAGGGGGATAAGAAAGGGGGAAACAGTGTGGGTGGGGGAATATATAAAGAAAGAAGAGAAAGAAATAAAAGTTAAAAGACAGTTGAAATGAAATGGAATGAAAACAAAGGGGTTGAGGTGGGGTGGAGCTAATCATCTGAAGTTGTTGAATTCGATGTTGAGACCGGACGGCTGTAGCGTGCCTAACCGGAAGATGAGATGTTCCTCCAATTTGCATTGAGCTTCACTGGAACATTGCAGCAGGCCAAGGATAGGCATGTGGGCTTGGGAGCAGGGTCTTATGTTAAAATGACAAGCAACAGGAAGGTCAGGATCCTGAATGCACACAGACCGAAGATGCTCAGCAAAGCGATCACCCAGTCTGCGTTTGGTCTCTCCGATATAGAGGAGACCACATTAGGAGCAGCGAATGCAGTAGACCAAATTGGAAGTGAAATGCTGCTTAACCTGGAATGAGTGTTTTGGGCCTGGGATATTAAGCATGGAAGGGGTAAAGGGGCAGATGTTACACCTTCTGCGATTGCATGGGAAGGTGTCATGGGCGATGGGAGAGGTACTGGAGGAGTGTACTAGATTATTCCGGAGGGAATGGTCTCTGTGGAATGCTGACAGAGGGAGTGAAGGGAAGATGTGTTTGGTGGTGGCATCGCGCTGGAGTTGGCGAAAATGGCGGAGGATTATGCTTTGCATACGGAGGCTGGTGGGGTGAAATGTGCGAACGAGGGGGACTCTATCCTTGTTCTGGGAGGGAGTGGAGGGGGTGAGGGCTTGAGATGGACTGCACACTGTTTTTTAAAATAAATTTAGAATACCCAATTATTTTTCCAATTAAGGGGCAATTTAGCGTGATCAATCCACCTAACCTGCACATCTTTGGGTTGTGGGGGTGAAACCCTCGCAAACACGGGGAGAATGTGCAAACTCCACACGGACAGTGACCCAGGGCCGGGATTCAAACCCAGGTCCTCAGCGCCGTAGGCAGCAATGCTAATCACTGTGCCACCGTGCTGCCGACCGCACACTGTTGAGGGCTCTGTCAACAACTGGAGGTGGGAAATCACGGTTAAGGAAGAAGGAACACATTTTCGAAGCAACATTTTGGAAAATGGCATCATCGGAACAACTGCAACGGAGGCGAAGGAGCTGAGAGAAAGGGATGGAGTCCTTACAGGGTGTAGGGTGCGAAGAGCTGTAGTCCAGATAGCTGTGGGAGTCAGTGGGCTTGTAGTGGATATTAGTAGATAGTTTATTGCCGGAAATGGAGACAGAAAGGTCAAAGAAGGGAAGGGAAGTGTCTGAGATGGACCAGGTGAAAGTGATGGAGGGCTGGAAACGGGAAGTGAAGTTGCTGAATTTTTCCAGGTCTGGATGAGAGCATGAAGTGCCACCAAAATAGCAATCACTGTATCAGTAAAGGAGATGTGGGAGGGGACCCGGCCTTTAACAAGGAATGTTCCACCTACCCTATAAAAAGGCAAGCGTAGCTCGGACCCATGCAGGTACCCATTGCTACACCTTTGATTTGGAGAAAGTAGGATAACTTAAAGGAGAAGTTGTTGAGAGATAGAACGAGTTCAGCCAAGCGGAGGAGAGTGGTGGTGCACGGGAATTGTCCAGGGCTCTTTTTGAGAAAGAAGCAAAGAGCTCTCAGGCCATCCTGGTGTGGGATGGAGGTATAGAGGGATTGCACATCCATGGTGAATAGGAGGCGGTTAGGGTCTGCGAACTGGAAGCTGTCAATATGACGCAGGGCAACAGGAATCCTGGATGTAGGTGAGGAGGGAATGGACCAGAGGAGTGAGGATGGAGTCAAGGTAAGAGGAAATAAATTTGGTGGGGCAGAAGCATGCTGACACAATGGGCCTACCGGTACAGTCCTTTTTGTGGATTATGGGAAGTAGGTAAAAGCGGGCTGTCCTGGTCTCTCCAGCGTATATTACACCAGGTCCCTACCAGCGGTACCTGACTCTGTGGGTGGCCTGCGGTGTCCTCGGGGGGATGCGGGGGATCTGGCCCCGGGTTGGGGGGGGGGGGGGGCCACAGTGACCTGGCTTGTGATCGGGGCCCACCGATCCACGGGTGGACCTGTGCCGTAGGGGCACTCTTTCCATCCGCGCCGGTCGGTGCAACGGTCCGCCATGGCCGGCGCGGAGTAGAACCCCCCTGCGCATGTGCTAGGATGATGCCAGCACACGCTGGCGCACCTGCGCATGCGCCAACTCACGCCAGCTGCGGAGACCCTTCGCCGCCAGTTGGTGCGGCGCCAAGCCCTTCGGCTCCAGCTTAGACCCTGAAGGTGCGGACGATTCCACACCTTCCGGGCAGCCCGACACCGGAGTGGTTCACGCCACTCCTTGGCGCCGGTACGGCCCGTCCCTCCGGTTAGGGGACTATCCCGCCCCTGGTCTCACACTCTTCTGCATAGTTACGAGGCTATGCTCCTTTAGTTTTGAAAATATGACTTTTCAAATGACTGGAACGTTTGCAATTTGAACTGAGACAGAGCAAACTGCTTAAAAATGGAAGGCTACATTCCAAGGTGGAGATGAATGTACTGTTTTCATAATTATATAAAGGCACCAATTACTCATAAGGAATTGGGTAAACATATTGTGGGTTAGTTTATTGAGACTCGGCATGTGGAAACAATTGTGCTGACGTGTAAAACTTGAAGACACATCAGCAGCATTGCCGGGTGCTGAAAAGCAAAAGTGGAACTAAAACTGTCTCGCATGACAGCCATGTAATGCTGCAACCCCTTCAAGGCATATTACTGTGAGAAACCAACAAAACACTTCAAGGGAGTGTGAAGTGAGAGACACTTCTTATAATCCAGACACTCATCGAAACTTGTAACTGTCAAAGGAAGATACATAAAAAATGCAGAGTATTAGATACCGAAACAGTGGCTGGCACAGACAGACGCACCCAGAACTTCTTGGAAATACACAGTGGGTGAAGTATTTCAAGGCAAGTCTGCCAGCCACGAGGCAGATATTGCAGGTGACGCAGGCAGTGTCCAGAAAGGCTTCAGCAGAGGAAACGAGCTGAGGACTTCTCGTTCTTTATCCCTCTCTTGTTTTGCATAAAGTATGTTACCTGGTTCGAGAAGCCAACTCTATCAGTAACCTACCAGCGAACTGAGATCTGATAATAATTGCAACATCTTCGACATCTGATCACATCCGAGAAGCTAGCTAACCTGAACCTTCAGCGTTGTTTAACATCTACACCCTCGGGAAAATCAACTGGCACTTAACCATTTATTCTTTCACCTTTTTGTCATTGGACTTGAACTCCCCTTATTTCTGATACCTGTGTGTGTGTGAGGGCTGAATGTCTGACGTTGCATTTTTATTATTTTTCTCAGGTTTAGTGGTTAATAAATTTGCTCTTTCTTTGACTCAGGGAAACCTTGTTTTTGATTGGCTTTTTATTTCTCACAGGTTAAATAATTCAATACATTCTGAATTGGAAAAGGCATATCCTTGGAAAAAGCAACAAACTTTTGCTGTGACCAATCGAGGAGGTTGAATGCAGGGAAGCCAATTAACCCCTTCTCACCTGGTCATTAACAGCATTTACAATCCCTCCCAGGAATAACCAAAGAAATATGTTTGTATATTGGTGATTGACTCTGTTTGTAAAATAAAGAAGTAATATTTCACTTAATGCAGGTCAGAAGTTAGTAGAGTGAATAAAGAAGTAATATTACACTTAATACAGACGTTAGTAGAGCAAAGTCCAGTACTATATATACCTCATTCCCTGTGAAGCAGCTTGCAAAGAATAGTTTTTATATCATTAACTGTTACATGAGAGTGCAGTATATTTTATAATACCATTTATTTGTCTGAGGCCAAAGGAACATAGATGTATTTAATTATTTATTAATAATCAAGACTATTATGTGCCTGCTTGCTAACTCCCTCAATTATCATGGAACTGGAGACCAATCTGCCTTCTGGTTGACAATGAAAACTATTTGGGTAAATTAGAGTTTTTAATCAGTCAGTAATGATCGTAAATATGTATTTGCAAGGCTTGTGGGTGACGTGCGCCTTTTGCCATTGCCGCTATACAATAACAGCTCAGCTGGATTGAAGAATGCAGTGAACAATAAAAGGGTGCAGTGTTCATGTTTTGCCACTTGATGTCACTATCAGATAAATAACTAAACACAACACCACATTACAACAATGGCCTGACAAAATCAACTGCAACAGGTTAAAAAAAGAACTTGCAAGTTGACATACTGTTGTTGGAAAGCATGTGAAAGTCCCAGAGAAGTCATGTTTGTAATGAGTCTTCCACAACGTCATGCATGATTCAGGAATTATAAACAGTGTTAAATATTAGATTGCACCATTATATGAAATGAAACGAAATGAAAATCGCTTATTGTCACGAGTAGGCTTCAATGAAGTTACTGTGAAAAGCCCCTAGTCGCCACATTCCGGCGCCTGTTCGGGGAGGCCGGTACGGGAATCGAACCGTGCTGCTGGCCTGCTTGGTCTGCTTTCAAAGCCAGCGATTTAGCCCTGTGCTAAACAGCCTTCTGACTGCATTATTTCTGTGAATGTTGATGCACCCAAAATTAATACCACCGTCTTATTTGCCCGATTGCAGACTCAGGCTCAGTATCTTCAAAACTGCTGGCTACTTTTGTGCGCAGCAGGGGGCCCGAGTAGTGTTCACTAATAGCACACAGCCAGTTTTCTGTTCATAAAAAAAGTCTAAGCCCCTAAAAGGGCAGTTGCACTGAACTGACAAGTGGCTACTGCTGAATATTATTGCTGCACTTCTAAAGAAAGAAAATGGAATAGGGATGATGGGTCATGGGTGTGGTGCTGGAAGCCTTTGTGGTAGAGTTGGACACGAGGAGAGACACCCTGGTTCTATTGGGGGCCAGAAAACCCTCAGAAACTACCCATAGAAAGGACTGAGAACAGGTGGCCAGGGAGGTCAACTCCCAGCGTCTGGACCCGAGGACCTGGCAGTAATGCTACAACGCGTCTAATGGCCTAACGCAGGTAGTCAAGGTCAGTGAATGCATCTTCACATGACATTACCTAAACACTAGCCTCTCTCACTATTCAATGCACTACAATCCCAATACTCACCCAGCAACACTCCCTGGCACTCAGCACTCACGTGTAATATCCAGATATTTGAACCTCATGCTGGTGTAGAGGCATTGACGCTGGACTATTAATCCTGAGACCACAAGACATGCTTTGGCAACCCGAGTTCCAATCCCACCACAACTTGTTGTGGAATTTGAATTCAATGAAAAATCTGGAATTATGAGTCTGATTCGATGACCATAAAACTACTGTTCAAGAAAAAGTACCATGGAAACTAAGGGGGATAAAGGTCAATATGTCCCCTGGGCCTGGTGGGTTGCAACCCAGGGAATTAAAGAGAGTAGCTATAGAGATAGTGGATGCATAGGTGGTAATCTACCACAAATCCTTAAATTCTGGAAAAGTCCCAGAGGATTGGGAAACGGCCAATGTAACACCCTTATTCAAAATAGAAGGAGACAAAAAAACTGGTTAGCATAGCTTAACAACTGTCATTTGGAAACTGTTAGAGTCCATTCTAAAGGATATAATAACAGCCTCCCCGAACAGGCGCCGGAATGTGGCGACTAGGGGCTTTTCACAGTAACTTCATTTGAAGCCTACTCGTGACAATAAGCAATTTTCATTTCATTTCATTTTTCAGAGCATTTAGAAATACAGAATATAATCAAGTAGAGTCAGCATGGCTTCAAAGGGCAATTATGCTTGAGAAATATATTAGAATTCTTTAAGGTGCTAATGCGCAGAATAGATAAAGGGGAACCAGCCGATGTAATATACTTGGATTTCCAAAAAGCATTCAATAAGGTACTGCACAAAAGGCTACTGAATAAGGTACAAACCCACAGTGTTGGCGGTAGTATTTTAGCATAGGTAGATGTTTGGCCAACTAATAGAAGACAGAGAGTTGGGATAAGAGAGGTATTTTCAGGATGGCAATCTATAATTGGTGGAGTGGCACAGGGATCAATGTTGGGGCCACAATTATTTACAACATACAAATGTTAACAACATATTGATGACTTGGATGAGGGCAGTGAATGTACCATTGCCAAGTTTTCACAGAAATAGGTGGGAAAGTAAGTGGTGCGGATGACAAGAGTCTACAGGGGGGTATTAGCAGGTTAAGTGAATGGGCAAAAACTTAGCAGGTGGAATAGAAAATAGAAAAATGTGAAATTATGCACTTTGAAAAGAAGGATAAAGGAGATGAATATTATTTAAATGGAGAAAGACTGCAGAAAGTTATATCTCAGGGATTTGGGGGTCCTCGTGCATTAATCACAAAAAGCTACCATGCAAGTTCAACAGGTAATAGGGAATGGAGTATAAAGATAGGGAAGACCACACCTGTATTACTGTAAATGGTTTAGGCCCCTTTATCTAAGGAAAGATATACTAGCATTGGCGGTAATCCAGGGGAGGTTCACTAGGTTGATCCCAGGTATGGAGGGATTTTCTTATGAGGAGAGGTTGAGTAGGTTTGTCCTGTAGATTGGAGTTTAGAAGAATGAGAAACAACATTATTGAGACGTAAATGATTCTCAGGGTCTTGATAGGATAGATGCTGAGAGATTGTTTCCCCTTTTGGCAGAGGCTAGGACTAGAGGGCATAATCTCAGAGTAAGGGGTCATGCATTTAAGACAGAGATGAGGAGGAATTTCCTCTCTCAGAGGGGAGTGAATCTGTGGAATTCTTTAACACTGATAGAAGTTAGGTCATTAAGTATGTCCAAGGTTTTAATCAGTAACGCAATGAAGGGTTATGGGATAAGGCAGGAAGGTGGAGTTAAGTATTATTGCATCAGATCAGTAATGATCTCATTGAATGGCGGAGCAGACTTGATGGGCCAAAGGGATTATCTCAGCTCCTCTGTCTTATGGTCACACTTACTGCTGTAGCCAACTTCACATTCACTTCTAATTAATTCCACATACTTCTAGCTGCTCAGCTATGACATACAAACACAGTGCCCTTCTCAAGGGCAATGATGGATGGACAGAAAGCGCTGACCTTACCAGCAAATCTCACATCCCATAAAAGAATAAAAATAAAATCTGCGCTTTCTCTGGCCAGACAAGGTAGCACACATTAGAAGAGGGCAGAGTAGAAGCGGCGAGGGACAAGGATATCTGCATCATTTCAGTCCATGGAAAAGATGATTCTACGTTTCACGGGACAGGCTGACACTTTGGTTTTTGGCATCACTGAGAAGATTGAGGATGAGTATGTGCCCCTCTTAACTCCCAACTCACCCTCATCCTGCTATCTGCATGAAGGACAGGTTTCTGATAATGTGACCGGAGACCTTTTGCTTCCCCTCACATCTATCAAGCCCTTCTAACTTTCTGCTTTCAGACACACGGGCCGGGATTCTCCCTTTTGGAGACTAAGTCCCCATGCCCGCTGGAAAACGGGCGAGAATCAGTCCGGACTTTTCCCACGAAAGTCCGGGGTGATTCTCTGTTTTCCAGGGGGCTAGCAGGGCCCCGGCGTCCAGACCGTGCATCCGTGCATGGGCGCGGCAGCCCACCTTGGCGCGGTCACTGCCGACATGGTGAAGCCACACAGCGGGCCCACGTGGAGTTAGGTACGTTTCCCCAAGATTGCGATGGCCCGCGAATCAGTGGCCCCCGATTGCAGGCCTGGCCACCGCTGTGCCCCCCCCCCCCCCCCCTCCCCCCCCCCCCCCCCCCCCCTGGATTCAGGCCGCTCGACTGCGGAAAATCGCCGCTGGGGCCTATTTCATCCAGACTAGGAGCAGCTTCTTCCCCACAGCTACTAGACTCCTCAACGACTGTCCCTCGGACTGATCAGTTCCCTGTAAGAACATTATTCACAACGCCCTGTGCTGCTCTCCAATCACTATTTGTTGATGTCCCATTTGTCAATGTACTCTGGCGATTATTCTTTTGCCTACTATGTACGTATTGTGTACATTCCCTTGGCCACAGAAAAATACTTTTCACTGTACCTTGGTGCATGTGACAATAAATATCAATCAATCAAGAACTGCCACCAGCCCAGTTAAAAACCACCTCGAAAAGTGACGGAACAAAAGCATAGCCTAATGAAGAGGCCACAGCAGCTGATCTGACGCTCACAGCCACCAGCTCAGATACTGACGCTGCACATGCCTTGGAGGCCAGTCAGTGCCAGATTTATCAATCAGCTACACAAGTTACAATAAGGACCCCATATTTTGAGGAGTTTCTAAATATGAAAAAAGGACAAAAGGTGGGATTCTCCAGTCCTCTGGCCGTGTGTTTCTGGACGGCGTACCGTTCGCTGGCAGCGGGATTCCTTCTTCCTGCTGCTTGTCAATGGGATTTCCCACTGAAGCACCCCATACCGCTGGGAAATCCATGGGCGGGGGTAAGCTGCCAGTGGGAAAAGAGAATCCCAACAATGGGAGAATTCCGGCCAAAATTGTAACTTTTACATGATTGGTTGTAAAACAAGGGAGATGGGGGAAAGATACTCGAAAACGGATACTTTGGTTCCGATATGGCAAAAACATATTCATATGGCTACACTATTATTTGCCGTATTGAGTTCATAAATCTGTGCCGGAATAACTATGATTCATATCTACGGTGCCGCCCTATCCCTGACCTCCGACAGGCACATGATCCATCACTAAATAAAGTGCCTGTATGGCTTTTTCAAGAAAATAATAAATAGAAAAGTATATATTTTTAATTTTAAATATTATGCCTTTAAAAAAAATTCTAAAAACTAATAAAGTGTGAAAAACACAGATGATGCGGTCACAATCGGCGACACAGATGTCTTCAGAATATTTTGTGCAGTGGCATCAGTTATGCCTGTTTCAAGAGGTACATGTCTCTCCCTCCTCTCTTCGGCACCAAGCAAATATATAAATAATTGAAATATTATATGTATTATATTTTTTACTTCTACTTGTAAACATAAAGGACTAAGTTCAAAGGATGTCTCAGATTTAATTGTCTCATTATTACAGATATGTCTGTCAAAAATGAAAAGAACATTTGAAATGGGGTGTTAGAGATGTAAAAAGAAGCTGCAGCTTGAAGGGCGGATAAATCGATTGCCGAAAATTGGCAGTTATTCCAGTGTGAAAAAGGAGGGACCTCATGTTCAAGACAGTCAGCCGTGCCCACAGCAACCACAAGTATTTATCCACCTCTTCTACTGAGATACCATAGAAAGGTTATGGTGCAGAAAGAGGCCATTCAGTCCATTGTGTCTGTGACGGCCAAACGAGAGTAAAAACTAGCCCCTCATTTTAATCCCACTTTCCAGCACCTGGTCCATAGTCTTACAGATTACAGCACTTCAGATTCAGATCCAGGTACTTTTTAAAAATGTTGAGCGTTTCAAATTCAACTCCCAATTCTGGCAATGAATTCCAGACACCCACCAACTTCTGGGTGAAAAGGTTTGCCCTTATGTGCCTTCTAATCCTTTCCTAATCACTTTAAATCAATTACCCTCAGCTAGGGGGAAGCTGGTCTTTCCTGTCGACCCGGAAAACAACCCTAGCCTATCCAATCTTTCCTCATAACTGCAATTTTCAAGCCCTGGCAACATTCTTGTAAATCACCTCAGTCCCCTCTCCAGAGCAATTATGTCCTTCCTGTTATGTGGTGACAAGAACTGTACACAAAATTCCAGCTGTGGCTTAACCAGTGTTTTGTACATTAACAGCATTCCGTCCCTGATTTTGTATTAAACCCCTCGTCCAATGAAGGAAATCATTCCATCTGCTTTCTTTACCAACTTATTCACCTGTCCTGCCACTTTCAGGAACGTGTGGACATGCACTTTTTTAAGAGAAGCAAAATGGACGCTTGCATCAACGTCTCGGGCAGGGGGCCCCGTGTTAATGATTCCTTGATCAGCTCCACCAGTAGCGATGTCAACTGTCCTGCAAACATTTAATAAAATTCCACCGGGAATGCATCAGGCCCTGGGGCCTTACCAGTCTGCATTCGCACAATAGCTGTCAGCACCTCTCCCGCACCCAAAGGCTCCTCCAACCCTTCCTCCTCTTCCTCTCCACCTTGGGATACTCCAAGCCTTCCAAAAACTCTACCATATCCAACCCTTCCCCCGCAGCTCCTAACTATAAAGGTTCTTATAGAAGGCCTCAAAAGCCCCATTGACTTTATCTGGCATGGACACCAACCCACCACCCGAGTTTCGAACCTGAATAATCTGTCAAGAGGCCGCTTGCTGTCTTAACTGGCAAGCCAAGAAACGACTGGCATTCTCCTCATATAGCATGGTGGTTAAGCACTGTTGCTTCACCGCACCAGGGACCCGGGTTTGACACCCGGCTTGGGTCACTGTCTGTTCGGAGTCTGCACGTTCTCCCCGTGTCTGCGTGGGTTTCCTCCAGGCTCTCCAGTTTCTTCCCACAAGTCCCGAAAGACGTGCTTGTTAGGTGAATTGGGCATCCCGAATTCTCCCTCAGTGGACCCGAATAGGTGCCGTAGTGCGACTTGGGGATTTTCACATTAACTTCATTGCAGTGTTAATGCAAGCCTACTTGTGACAATAATAAAGATTATTATTATCATTATTATTATTCGTACATAAACCCTCTCAGGCGCCGTAGCTGATGCACTGCCTTATCTGTGAACAGTAACTCAAACTGCATTTGCAGCTTCTTCCCGCTGGCCAGGAGCTCTGGAGTGGGATCACTCGAATATCTACCTCCAGGATTTCATCTACCAACCTTTGGCATTCCTCCCTCGCCTCCCTATCTGCGCCTTATGCGAGATGGCACAGTGGTTAGCACTGTTGCCTCACAGCTCCGGGGACCCACGTTCAAATCCGGCCTCGGGTGACTGTCTGTGCGGAGTTTTGCACTTTCTCCCCGTGTCTGCGTGGGTTTCCTCTGGGCGCTCCCACAGTCCAAAGATGTGCAGGTTAGGTGGATTGACATGCTAAAATTTCCCCTTGTGTCCAAAAGGTTGGGTGGGGTTACTGGTTTATGGGGATAGGGTGGAGGTGTGGGCTTAAGTATGGTGCTCTTTCCAAGGCCAGTGAAGACTCGATGGGCTGAATGGCCTCTTTCTGCACTGTAAATTCTATGATTCTATGACTTCCCTTTCATCACTGCCTTCAGGCCTCCCACCGCACCGAGGGCGAAATCTTCCCATTCTTATTAAACCCCACATAATCATCGATCACCCTTGATATCTTTACACAAAACCCCAAATCTGCCAACAGCCACACATCCAAACTCCATGCCAGTCGTTGAACCAGCCTTGTCTCCAATACCACATCTACCAGGTGTGGAGGCTGTTCCGAAATAACTAGCGCGGAATATTTTGCGTTCCTCACCCTTGGCAGCAGAGACCTCCCCATCATGAAGAAGTCAATGGGTGAATATACTTTGTGCACTGAAGAAAAGAAGGAGACTTCCCTACTCACCCGGGTGCAGAAACCCCACGGATCTACTCCTCCCATCTCCTTCATAAACACTGTTGATAACTTTACTATCCCCAAAGTGGGCAATGACTTCGGCTTAGTCCGATCTAGCTTTGGATTCCAAACACAGTTCAAATCCTTACACCCCCAAGATCAACTGGTGCGCGTCCAAGTCTGGAATGGCGGGCAACATCCTCTTCATAAATGCTACGTCATCCCAGTTTGTAATGTACATATTTGCCAACACCACTGATTGCCTTCCAACGTCCTAGTAACTATTACGTACCTATCACCCTGATCCGATACAGCGCTCCTCACCTAAAACCGGATTCTGTTATTAATTAAAATGGCCACCCCTGGGCCCTGCTACCAGAGCTCGAGTGGAACATCTGGCTCACCCTGCTCTTCTGAAGCCTAGTCTGGTCCCTCACCCATAGGAGAGTCTCCTGCAAAAGTACCACATCAGCCCTTAAATTCTTCAAATGAGAGAAAACTCTCACTCACTTCACTGGACCCCCAAGCCCCAACACATTCCACATGGCCAATCTAATCAGGGCTCTCTCAACCCCTTTCCCCTCAAGTCAGCCATTTACACAGTGAGGGATTGTTCCCCCCCACCTTCCAAGCTCCCAATACGTGGGCAGCACGGTAGCATTGTGGATAGCACAATGGCTTCAAAGCTCCAGGGTCCCAGGTTCAATTCCGGCTTGGGTCACTGTCTGTGCGGAGTCTGCACATCCTCCCCATGTGTGCGTGGGTTTCCTCCGGGTGCTCCGGTTTCCTCCCACAGTCCAAAGATGTGCAGGTTAAGTGGATTGGCCATGATAAATTGCCCTTAGTGTCCAAAATTGCCCTTAATGTTGGGTGGGGTTACTGGGTTATGGGTATAGGCTGGAGGTATTGACCTTGGGTAGGGTGCTCTTTCCAAGAGCCGGTGCAGACTCGATGGGCCGAATGGCCTCCTTCTGCACTGTAAATTCCATTAAAATTCTATGAAATACCAGGGTCCACGCAAGATGGCCACCAGCCCCACCCATAGAATCAGACAAAGGAAAAAACCCTGGTCACCGTCAGCAATCTACCCTCGCCCTCATCCAATGAGTCAAAGAAAAGAACCAAAACTCCTTCAGCCCCTCCCTCTGCAAAGTAATAACTGAAACCCGAACCCTTAAACATCTCATCCTCCATTTTTGGCCACATATTCCTCGGATTCCTACCTTAACCCGACCCTCCCCCCTCGCCCAAAAGCATATACTTTCTCAATACAGAATCATAAATTTCAATTAACTATATTTATGTACAAAAAAGAAAAACATTACAACATCCCCAAACAGTCCCATCCAAACCTCCAAAAACGTCCCATTCAAATCCCCTCAGGTCAGTCCCAAGCCCTTGTAGTTTAACAAAAGCCTCCGCTTCCTCCGTCATCTGGAAAAGATGGCCTTTGGAATTGTGTGTGACTGTCAGCCTCACTGGGTAGACCACGCCAAAACGCAACCACTCTTATACAGTGCTGACTTCGTCCTGTTACAGGTCACACGCCTCTTTGCCGACTCTGCCGCGTCACCTTGGTTTATTCAAATACTGCTGCCTTTCCACCGCACCACTCGATTTTCTTTGGCCCATTTCAGGACCCTCTCCTTCATCCGATAGCTGTGAAAGCACCGCTCGCGGTGGCTCATTCTCCTTTGACCTCACCCGGAGCGTTCGATGGGCCCTGTCCAGCTAGGGTGGAGGGCGGGGGGAGGGGGGGGGGGGGGGGGGCTCTGATCCTCCTCACCGTCAACTTTGCAAACATTGCAGCAAAGTATTCAGTCAGCCTTGGGCCCTCCACCCACTCTGGCAACCCCATGATCCTGAGGTTCTGCCTCTTTGACCTATTCTTCAGATCCTCAACCTTAGACTTCAGGCCGTTGATCCTGTCCTCCATCATCAACAGCTCAGCTTCCAGTGAGGCTACCTGGTCACTGTGTCATGACAGGGTCCCCTCCATCCCCTTTAGCACCTTTCCGTGCTCCCACATCATCTCCAAGGTCTTTCCCAATGGCTCCATTATCGGCCCCAACGTGTCCTTCACAGACGTTTCGAGGGTCTCCATCAATGTGTTCCCTTGCCTCTCAAAATGCTTGCCGAATTGTCACTCAAACTCGGCTGCCATTACCTCCGTCAGCTTATCCACAGTGATTGATGCGGGCCCACCCAACGAGCCTGCCTCCGCCATCTTTGTTCCCAACGGACTCCGCACCTTCCCCAGCTCCTCCAAAGGGCTATTGCTCGTACCCTTCTTTCCAGTTTTATTTTTTGCGGTCTTTGACATCTTCTTGTAAAGAACTATTAAATGGGACAGGTGTTCCCAGGAACTGGTCTAAAAGGATTAAAAACCAAGGACTCTAGCTGGAGATGCCTCGCGTGCAACTTCCTTCTATCTGCTGCCACAAGCAGCATGGTAGCACAGTGGTTAACACAGTTGCTTCATAGCTCCAGGATCCCAGGTTCGATTCCCGGCTGGGTCACTGTCTGTGCAGTGTTTGCACGTTCTCCCCGTGTGTGTGTGGGTTTCCTCCGGGTGCTCTGGTTTCCACCCACAATCCAAAGATGTGCAGGTTAGGTGGATTGGCCATGATAAATGCCCTTAGTGTCCAAAAAAGTTAGCAGGGGTTACTGGGTTATGGGGATAGGGTGGTGGCGTGGCCTTAAGGAGGGTGCTCTTTCGAAGAGCCGGTGCAGACTCGATGGGCCGAATCGCCTCCTTCTGCACTGTAAATTCTATGATTCTACATGGCCTTATCTGATGTTTCATTTGGTAAATCATTCCTTGTCACAGCTGTAATTGATTCTTGAACCAATAAGTCTGCATCCCGCCTTTTCTATCCAGCGTAAAATTTGCACCAATATTTCTATTTTCATTGTGCTTTCAATTATAATAATATGCTTTTCTTTGGTAATGCTAAGCTGCCTCTTAAGCTTCACATAGCTTCGGGCCTCTGCATGACAAAATCTTGCCCTGAGGCCAGTAGAGAGTTGGGGTTAGCAGATGATGAGGCACCAGGCATGAAAGGGCCGCAGCCTAGCCAGAGTTAATGGATGGTAATGACCGTCCTGAAATCATATCACGTGAGCTCACCAAAACTCCAAATGAACAATGATACCCTCAGTGAGAATCAGCCTCCCCGGAGGGACAGCTGAAGGGACAAGGAGGGGAACATACATTCTACTGGAAGGAAAAGGCCGACAGTGACTCTCATGTCCACGGAGTTGGTTTTGCTTTCCAAAATAGGCTCTTGGATGCACTGTCAGATCCCCAATTGTCTAAATGAATGACTCATGACACCACCTAAAGCTCAGCCAAAATCGATATGCCGCCATCACCAGCGGTTTTGCCCCGACCCTTGACTTTGTTGACGATGTTAAGGAAAAGTTTTATTCAGAGGCTGGAAATCCTGCTGAGAATCCTGGCTCCCCAAAGCCTGCCTGCAATCTACAAGGAATATCCTCCCCATGTCCGGATGAGTGCAGCGCTAACAATACTCAAGAAGCTTGAAACCATCCAGGCCAAAACAGCCCACTCTATTGGCACCCCATCCACAAGCATTCTCTCCCTCCACCACCAACGTACAGTAGCAACAGTGTGAACCATCTGCAAGATTAACTGCAGGAACTCACCAAGGCTCCTTCGACCAAACCGACGGCCACTACCATCTAGGACAAGAGCAGCGGACGCATGGGAACACCACTACCTGGAGGATTCCCTCCAAGCTACTCACCATCCTGAATTGGAAATATATCGGCGTTCCTTCACTGTCGCTGGGTCAAAATCCTGGAACTCTCTCTAACAGCACTGTGGGTGCACCCACACCATATGGACTGCAGTGGTTCAAAAAGACTGCTCAACACCACCATCTCAAGGGCAATTACAAATGGGCAATGAATGCTGGTCTCACCATCAATGCTAGGATTGGCTGTGACTCTAATGTCTGGAGAGGAACCATTGAGTAAAATGGGGTGGGAAAAGCTGAAGCAAATGGCGTTCTCTGCTGTCAAAACGTGCTCTGCATGGCTTCTTTATAACAAACAGTTTGTTTTCACCACTTGTGTGCACTCCTCTGTGACCGCAATACTGGCGATGAAGATTGGAGCTGCAGACGGCGCCGCTAGTCATTGATGCTCCTCCGCTGAGGAGCGGGGCCCTTCAGTGGAGCAATGGACACTATGTATAAAAGCTCGGCCCAATGGGAGTTGAGCAAGAAAATCCCAACTGGGATCTGTGTATAATGTGTAAATAGTTTCTTGTTCAATGAACAAACAGTTTGTTTTCACCACTTGTGTGTTCTCCTCTGTGGATGCAATACTGGCGATGAGGATAAAGTGGAGCTGCAGACGGTGCCGCTAGTCATTGAAGCTCCCCACTGAGGGGCGGGGCCCATCAACGGCACCGGATACTATGTATAAAAACGTGGCCCAAATGGGAGCTGAGCAAGGAAGTACCAACTGGGACCTGTGAATAACATGTAAACAGTTTCTTGTTCAATAAGCAAACAGTTTCTTATAGGCTCTCGTGTGGACTCCTCTGTGGACACAATACATTACCAACTGTTCAAAATGGCAACAACTTGTGAATCCACAGTAGCAGCTAATACTTTCCAGGCTATTCCCGAGAACTCTGTGGTAGAATCCCTGGGTGAATCACCATTGATGGGAGAGCTGCAACAAACAATCAAACAGGTGAAAGTCAAGCCTGCCGCTCCGATGGTATTCCAGCCGAGGTCAAAGTTGGTAGGCCTTTGCTCACACCAAGACTTCATTCACTCATCCCACAGAATTGGAGGAGAAAGAACTCTCCTCCCCCAACCCCAAATCAGGAATGTGACAATTGCAATTATCTTCAAGAAGGGAGATGAATCACGTTGGGGAAACTGTCTTGTCCATGGCATGGGAAATCCTGACACGTTCTCTTGAATCGCCTACTCCCTGTGGATGAAGAAACCCTCCCAAAGACACAATGTGGTTTTAAATTTTCCAGAGGATCGGTCTTTGTTCCAGATAAATCCAAGAAGCATGTTGAGAACAACACCAGGAACTCATCATTGCATTCATTGACCTGACCAAAGCATTTGACTCAGTAAATCGTGACGGACCTCAGTAAAGACTTTCCGAGTGTTGCCAAAAAACTCATATCAGCCCACACCTGGTCAGCCAAATATTCCACTTCCCATTTATATTGAAGGAGGGACTCTGGAAAATGTGCAGCACTTCGTATACCTTGGCGGCCATCTTCACCTCTCACGAAAGGTGAATGAGGAGATCCAACATTGGATCAGCTGCATGAGCTCAGCCTTCTACAAATTACAACGATGAGAGTTTCACTGCAAAGACCTGCACAAGTCAACAAAAATCCAAGTGTACAGAGAAATTGGAGTGGCCACACCCCTGTATTGCAGTGAAGACTGAACTGTGCACCAGTGACATGTAAGAGCACTAGAGAAATTTCACTACCAATGCCTCCAGCACTTCGTCTGGATTCAATGGGAGGACTGAGTAAATATTAGTGTCCCTCTTCAACCCCACAAGCATTCAAGCAAAACCCCTGCAAAAAGTAACAACAATAGACTGGACGCTGTGTCCAGATGGCCATAAAGCATGTTTTATAAAAAGTTATTCTTTTATGTGGTGTGGACATCGCTGGCTAGGCCAACATTGATTACCCATCACGAATTGCCTTTGAGAAGGTGGTGGCGAGCCACATTCGTGAACCGCTGGAGTCCATATGGTGTAGGTATTCCCACAGTGTTGTTACAGGGAAGTTCCAGGATTTTCACCCAACAAAGTGAAGGAATGATGATATATTTCCAAATCAGGATAGTGTGTAGCTAGGGCAGCACGGTGGCGCAGTGGGTTAGCCCTGCTGCCTCACGGCGCTGAGGTCCCAGGTTCGATCCCGGCTCTGGGTCACTGTCCGTGTGGAGTTTGCACATTCTCCCCGTGTCTGCGTGGGTTTCGCCCCCACAACCCAAAAATGTGCAGAGTAGGTGGATTGGCCACGCTAAATTGCCCCTTAATTGCAAAAAATAATTGGGTAATCTAAATTTATAAAAAAAAAGGATAGTGTGTAGCTTGAGGGAAACATCCAGGTGATGGTGTTCCCATGAATCTGCTGCCCTTGTCCTTCTTGGTGGTAGAGGTTGCAGGTTTGGAAGTGCTGCTGAAGGAGCTTTGGCGAGTGGCTGAAGTGCATCTTGTGGATGCCACTGTGGAGAGAGTGAACATTGAAGATGGTGGATGGGGTGCCAATCAATTGGGCTGCTTTTGTCCAGGATGGTGTCAATCTTCTCGAGTGTTGTTGCAGCTGCACTCGTACAGGCAAGTGGAGGGTTTTCCATCAAACTCTTGCCTTGAGTCTTGTACCTGCCAGGTCCTGTTTTCTCAACGCTCAAGTGGCCAACATTCCTGTGGAGGACAAAGACACTCTGAAGCTCAACCTGAAATGTTACAGCATTGACATTGATGACCAGGAGGAGCTTGTCACCAATTTCAAAATGGCGACATATTATCCATTAAGCTTTGAATCCCGATCTCTTGATGATGAGGCAGCAGAGAAGGAAAGAACAGAAAGCATTCCCTGCCCTCCAGATCGCACTACCTCATGGGAAATTGTACCCCATGTGTCCAAAGTTCTGCAGGACGAGAGTCAGCCTGTTCACTCACATGATGGCCTATGGTAAAAACTTAACCCTGAGTAGACGGCATCCTTGAGTGACAGCTGATGCTGAGTGCGTGGTTTGTGTGCCAGCTCACAGAGGACAAGGTCAAAGACAAGTTCTGCGACAGGGGATTCAGATGAAGACCTTGATGAGAATACATACAGCAGAGGAGTGATGGGCATTCACACTCAGACATGGATGACTCCTGTCACTGTCAAGGAGCATGAGGGAGTCTGGCTCCAAGTTGGAAGAGAACATGGCACAGAGCTCACCCTGTCTGCAACCTCTGCTCCACCTTCCTGTCATGTTGCAAACCCAGAAACACTGCAACTGCTGCCAATATACCTGTTGCAGGACAGATTACCTACTCCTCTGCCCTCCCTGTGGGGATACATCAACAATCCCTGCCAATTCCAAGAAATCAGTTTTCTTTTTCTTGTACAGTCCCTCAGGGTCGAGGATGACTTGCTTTCACTCCAGGGAGCTGGCTTCTGCGGTGGTTGAATAATCCAATCCTGGATCCGCAGACTCTGCTGCAGGTTTGGCAGCTGGTGTCTGATGAGGTGGGTGAAACGCTCTGGATCTTGTGCTCTCCTTCCGCTGTTTATGCTTGCCCTCTGCATGCTCCATTCTATGACGCTCGAGGTGATTGATGCCCTCGTGGATTCTTTGTCTGCAGTTTGTGTGTTCGAAGGCAAGCGATTCCCATGTGTCAATGGGGATGTTGCATTTATTTAGGAAGGCTTTCAGAATGTCCTTGTAACATTACTTCTGCCCTCCGAGTGATTGCTTGCAATTGTAAAGCTCGGAGTACAGCATTTATTTCAGACGTCTTGTGTCAGGCACTGGGGCAATGTGGCCCGCCCATCGCAGCTGGTCAAGCATGACCAGTGCCTCGATACTGAGGATATTGGCCTAGGAAAGGATGCTCACATTGGTACAACTATCCTGTCAGTGGCTTTGCAGGATTTTGCGGAGGCAGCATTGGTGATGGGCTGGATTCTCTACACCCCGATGCCGAAATCGCGTTCTGCGACAGGGCGGAGAACCCAGTTTATCGCATTAAATCGGTTCCACGATTCTCCGCCTCCCCGAAAAGCTCGTGGAGTATGCCACGCCGATTATCCAATACCTGAGGCCATTGTCTGACACCTGCCCCGCTTTTCTCCATCCCCGACCGGCTGAATTCCCAACGGCTTGGTCCACTCATGGTCCCACCATCCGTGATACCCGCGTAGCGTCTGCGGACTCTTGGGGGAGGGCCAATCGGAGGGCAGGGGGGGGGCCTCATTTGGGACTGGGTTTTTTTTTGCGGGCAGCCCGGGTAGGGCGAGCGGCCAATCAGGCGGTCCAGGTCCGTGGGCTGAGTCCGCCATGGAGCATAGCGAGGCCGCTGGAGGCCAACACCATGAGCATGCGCGGCCTCTGACCCAGAAGTGCGGGGGGGGGGCGTATTGGCAGCTGAAGCTGTGAGCTCCACAACAGCTCCCTGCTAGCTCCCTGCAAGGTTGTGAATCTGTGGCCTTTTGACTGCAGTTTTCTTGGCGTAAAAAACAGTTTTCACGACGGCGTGGGGACATAATCCCAAAATTGAAGAATCCATCCCAATATCTCTCCAGCAATTTGATGTGTCTGTTGTACATTGTCCATGTTTCTGATACATACAGGAGGGCAGGGACTACGGCTGCTCTGCAGACCATGAGCTTGGTGCTGAATTTGAGGTCGGGATCTTTGAAAACTCTGGGCGCGATTCTCCGGACTCACGACGGGTCGGAGAATAGCGGGCGTCGGAAATGTTTACGGCGACGCTGTTCCGACGCCCTCCCGCTATTCTCCGAACCCCGCAAAATGTTGGAGTCGCCATTCCCGACAAACGCCTCCTTCCCGCCCCTGACACGACCAGAATCGCCACTGATAGCCCCCCCCGCTATTCACCGGCCCGGATGGGCCGAAGCCCCGACGTCATGGCGCCCTGTTTGCACGTTGTGAAACACACCTGCTTTTTAAATTCGTCAACCAGTCGGCCTGGCTGACGACAGCTTGGAGGAGGTCAGGGCACCACTCTGCGCACCGCTCGAGTCTGGCCACAACGGGGAAGGCATCCCTGAGAACGGGAGGGGGTCCAGAGCGGGGGGAGTGGGGGAGACGGGGGAGGCAGTGGGGGGCGACGGGGGAGCGACGGGGGAGGCAGTTGGGGAGACGGGGGAGGCAGTTGGGGAGACGGGGGAGGCAGTGGGGGAGACGGAGGGGGCAGTGGGGGAGACGGAGGGGGCAGTGGGGGAGACGGAGGGGGCAGTGGGGGAGACGGAGGGGGCAGTGGGGGAGACGGAGGGGGCAGTGGGGGAGACGGAGGGGGCAGTGGGGGAGACGGAGGGGGCAGTGGGGGAGACGGAGGGGGCAGTGGGGGGCGACGGGGGAGGCAATTGGGGAGACGGGGGAGGCAGTGGGGGGGCGACGGAGGGGGGGGGGTTAGGTAGAGAGTGAGCCGTCCAACCCCGTAACAAAATGTCTGCCAGCATGCCATGGTGTGCCGGTCACGAGGACACGGCCGCTGGTTCCCCTGTGGCTTCCGGACACAGGCCACTGACGCACCCGCGAGGAGGCCATAGTTTAGAACATAGAACATAGAACATAGAACGATATAGCGCAGTACAGGCCCTTCGGCCCTCGATGTTGCACCGACATGGAAAAAAAAACTAAAGGCCATCTAACCTACACTATGCCCTTATCATCCATATGCTTATCCAATAAATTTTTAAATGCCCTCAATGTTGGCGAGTTCACTACTGTTGCAGGTAGGGCATTCCACGGCCTCACCACTCTTTGCGTAAAAAACCCACCTCTGACCTCTGTCCTATATCTATTACCCCTCAATTTAAGGCCATGTCCCCTCGTGCTAGCCACCTCCATCCGCGGGAGAAGGCTCTCGCTGTCCACCCTATCTAACCCTCTGATCATTTTGTATGCCTCTATTAAGTCACCTCTTAACCTTCTTCTCTCTAACGAAAACAACCTCAAGTCCATCAGCCTTTCCTCATAAGATTTTCCCTCCATACCAGGCAACATCCTGGTAAATCTCCTCTGCACCCGTTCCAAAGCTTCCACGTCCTTCCTATAATGAGGCGACCAGAACTGTACGCAATACTCCAAATGCGGCCGTACTAGAGTTTTGTACAACTGCAACATGACCTCATGGCTCCGGAACTCAATCCCTCTACCAATAAAGGCCAACACACCATAGGCCTTCTTCACAACCCTATCAACCTGGGTGGCAACTTTCAGGGATCTATGTACATGGACACCGAGATCCCTCTCCTCATCCACACTACCAAGAATTTTACCATTAGCCAAATATTCCGCATTCCTGTTATTCTTTCCAAAGTGAATCACCTCACACTTCTCCACATTAAACTCCATTTGCCACCTCTCAGCCCAGGTCTGCAGCTTATCTATGTCCCTCTGTAACCTGCAACATCCTTCCGCACTGTCTACAACTCCACCGACTTTAGTGTCATCTGCAAATTTACTCACCCATCCTTCTGCGCCCTCCTCTAGGTCATTTATAAAAATGACAAACAGCAACGGCCCCAGAACAGATCCTTGTGGTACGCCACTCGTAACTGAACTCCATTCTGAACATTTCCCATTAACTACCACTCTCTGTCTTCTTTCAACTAGCCAATTTCTGATCTACATCTCTAAATCACCCTCAATCCCCAGCCTCCGTATTTTCTGCAATAGCCGACCGTGGGGAACCTTATCAAACGCTTTACTGAAATCCATATACACCACATCAACTGCTCTACCCTCGTCTACCTGTTCAGTCACCTTCTCAAAGAACTCGATAAGGTTTGTGAGGCATGACCTACCCTTCACAAAACCATGCTGACTATCCATAATCATATTATTCCTATCTAGATGATTATAAATCGTATCTTTTATAATCCTCTCCAAGACCTTACCCACCACAGACGTTAGGCTCACCGGCCTATAGTTACTGGGGTTATCTCTACTCCCCTTCTTGAACAAAGGGACCACATTTGCTATCCTCCAGTCCTCTGGCACTATTCCTGTAGCCAATGATGACCTAAAAATCAAAGCCAAAGGCTCAGCAATCTCTTCCCTGGCTTCCCAGAGAATCCTAGGATAAATCCCATCCGGCCCCGGGGACTTATCTATTTTCACCTTGTCCAATATTGCCAACACTTCTTCCCTACGCACCTCAATGCCATCTATTCTAATAGCCTGGGTCTCAGCATTCTCCTCCACAATATTATCTTTTTCTTGAGTGAATACTGACGAAAAGTATTCATTTAGTATCTCGCTTATCTCCTCAGCCTCCACACACAACTTCCCACCACTGTCCTTGACTGGCCCTACTCTTACCCTAGTCATTCTTTTATTCCTGACATACCTATAGAAAGCTTTTGGGTTTTCCTTGATCCTACCTGCCAAAGACTTCTCATGTCCCCTCCTTGCTCGTCTCAGCTCTCTCTTTAGATCCTTCCTCGCTTCCTTGTAACTATCAAGCGCCCCAACTGAAACTTCACGCCTCATCTTCACATAGGCCTCCTTCTTCCTCTTAACAAGAGATTCCACTTCTTTGGTAAACCACGGTTCCCTCGCTCGACCCCTTCCTCCCTGCCTGACTGGTACGTACTTATCAAGAACATGCAATAGCTGTTCCTTGAACAAGCTCCACATATCCAGTGTGCCCAACCCTTGCAGCCTACTTCTCCAACCAACACATCCTAAGTCATGTCTAATGGCATCATAATTGCCCTTCCCCCAGCTATAACTCTTGCCCTGCGGGGTATACTTATCCCTTTCCATCACTAATGTAAAGGTCACCGAATTGTGGTCACTGTTTCCAAAGTGCTCACCTACCTCCAGATCTAACACCTGGCCTGGTTCATTACCCAAAACCAAATCCAATGTGGCCTCGCCTCTTGTTGGCCTGTCAACATATTGTGTCAGGAAACCCTCCTGCACACATTGTACAAAGAATGACCCATCTAATGTACTCGAACTATATCTTTTCCAGTCAATATTTGGAAAGTTAAAGTCTCCCATAACAACTACCCTGTTACTTTCGCTCTTTTCCAGAATCATTTTCGCCATCCTTTCCTCTACATCCCTAGAACTATTAGGTGGCCTATAGAAAACTCCCAACAGGGTGACCTCTCCTTTCCTGTTTCTAACCTCAGCCCATACTACCTCAGAAGAAGAGTCCCCATCTAGCATCCTTTCCGCCACCGTAATACTGTCCTTGACTAGCAGCGCCACACCTCCCCCTCTTTTGCCCCCTTCTCTGAGCTTACTAAAACACCTAAACCCCGGAACCTGCAACAACCATTCCTGTCCCTGCTCTATCCATGTCTCTGAAATGGCCACAACGTCGAAGTCCCAGGTACCAACCCATGCTGCCAGTTCCCCTACCTTATTTCGTATACTCCTGGCATTGAAGTAGACACACTTCAAACCACCTACCTGAACACTGGCACCCTCCTGCGAAGTCAAATCTGTGCTCCTGACCTCTATACTCTCAATCTCCCGTACCCCAAAACTACAATCCAGGTTTCCATGCCCCTGCTGAATTAGTTTAAACCCCCCCAAAGAGCACTAACAAATCTCCCCCCCAGGATATTGGTGCCCCTCAGGTTCAGATGTAGACCATCCTGTCTATAGAGGTCCCACCTTCCCCAGAAAGAGCCCCAGTTATCCAGAAATCTGAATCCCTCCCGCCTGCACCATCCCTGTAGCCACGTGTTTAATTGCTCTCTCTCCCTATTCCTCATCTCACTATCACGTGGCACGGGCAACAACCCAGAGATAACAACTCTGTTTGTTCTCGCTCTGAGCTTCCATCCTAGCTCCCTAAAGGCCTGCCTGACATCCTTGTCCCCTTTCCTACCTATGTCGTTAGTGCCAATGTGGACTACGACTTGGGGCTGCTCCCCCTCCCCCTTAAGGACCTGGAAAACACGATCCGAGACATCACTTACCCTTGCACCTGGGAGGCAACATACCAAACGTGAGTCTCTCTCGCTCCCACAAAATCTCCTATCTGTGCCCCTGACTATTGAGTCCCCAATTACTAATGTTCTACTCCTTTACCCCCTTCCCTTCTGAGCAACAGGGACAGACTCCGTGCCAGAGGCCCGTACCCCATGGCTTACCCCTGGTAAGTCGTCCCCCCCACAAGTATCCAAAACGGTATACTTGTTACTCAGGGGAACGACCGCAGGGGGTCCCTGCACTGACTGCTTCTTCCCAGTCCCTCTCACAGTTACCCATCTATCTCCAGTCTTTGGTGGAACTACTTCCCTGAAGCTCCTATCTATGACCCCCTCTGCCTCCCGAATGATCCGAAGTTCATCCAGCTCAAGCTCCAGGTCCCTAACACGGTTTTTGAGGAGCTGGAGTTGGGTGCACTTCCCACAGATGAAATCAGCAGGGACACTGACGGCGTCCCTCACCTCAAACATTCTGCAGGAGGAGCATTGTACTGCCTTCCCTGACATCACCTCTAGATTTTTAAAAAAAACAAGAAAAAAAAAGAAAGGAAGAGCTTACCTGATATTACCTCAAACCCTGCTCCCGCTGAAAGTTAAGCAAATTTAAAGGCACTCACTCACCTTCACGACAGGCTCCCACTTCCCAACTACCGTGGGGTGGGGGGGTTGGTTAGAGGAGGAGGTAGGGTGGGAAACACTGATGAAGTGTTTCGGGTTTAACTGTCACTTGCCAACAGCCCCTCCACAAACCACCTTCAACTTAGGCTGACCGCACTGCACGTATGCAAATTCCCCCAGAACAGCTGATCAGTAGCTCTGCTCTGCTGCCCTCTGCTGGATGCTTGTCTTCACTCAAACTCCTTGGGTCTCCTTCGCCGGTTCCCCTTCAACTTAGGCTGACCGCACTGCACGTATGCAAATTCCCCCAGAACAGCTGATCAGTAGCTCTGCTCTGCTGCCCTCTGCTGGATGCTTGTCTTCACTCAAACTCCTTGGGTCTCCTTCGCCGGTTCCCCTTCAACTTAGGCTGACCGCACTGCACGTATGCAAATTCCCCCAGAACAGCTGATCAGTAGCTCTGCTCTGCTGCCCTCTGCTGGATCTTTACTGGCCGTTGGATGCAGAAAGTGACCAGGGGTTAGGCTGACCGCGTGTCAGCAGCGCGACCAGACCACCGGGACACACAGGTATCCCATGGCTGGCGGCTGCCGAGGTGTCGACTAACCTCCGTCTAACATGTCCCGTTTCTCTGCCTCCCACCACCCTTCTGTAGGTTAGCACGATGTATGGGAACAGAACGGCGATGTTCTGCGCAGTGGTTGGGGCCGCTCTACTGGATTTGGAGATGCAGCAGCATCCACACCCACAACCCGCAGTGGATGCAGGGCCAGCTGCAGCAGCAGAGGGAAGGGCCGAGGAGTTGCCAGTCGTCGAGCAGCATGGGGGGGAGGAGGAGGAGGAAGAGGAAGAGGAGAGAGTGAGGGTGCAGCCAAGGCGCCAGAGGCGACGACCAAAGCCGAGGGTGTACCGTGTCCGGGTCTCTTTCCTAACAATGCCGGACATCACCTGCAGGAGAAGACTCCGGCTGAGTAGGCAGACGGTGATACATATCTGCCAACTCCTGTCGCACCTCGCCCCACGTGGAACGGGGGGAGGACACGCGATCCCGGTTGCCATCAAGGTGACAGTCGCTCTGAACTTCTATGCTACCGGCTCCTTCCAGTCTCCGAGCGGGGACGTCTCCGGGATCTCCCAGTCATCGGTGCACAGGTGCATCCGGGATGTGACCGACGCCCTCTATGCCATCGCGGACCGCTACATCACCTTTCCCGAGGACCAAGCAAGTCAAGACTCACGAGCCCGTGGATTTGCCAGTGTGGCCGGGATACCAAGGGTTCAGGGGTCAATCGACTGTGTTCACGTCCCCATGCGCCCGCCTGCTGTGGACAAGGAAGTGTTCACAAACAGAAGGGGGACATACTCCATTAATGTCCAGGTGGTATGCGACCCCCACATGAGGTTCATGAACGTCTGTGCAAGGTTCCCAGGGAGTGTGCATGACTCCTACATACTAGCGCAGTTGTTTATCCCTGCGATGTTTGAGGGACGTCCCCCCCGGCTGAGGGGCTGGTTGCTAGGCGACAGGGGTTATCCGCTGAGGTCTTGGCTGATGATGCCTATACGGAGGCCTCAGACCAATGCGGAAACACGATACAACGAGGCCCATGCAGCAACCAGGGGTGTGGTGGAGCGCTGCCTTGGCCTCCTGAAGATGAGATTCAGGTGCCTGGACCGCTCCGGAGGGGCCCTGCAGTACCAGGCCGACAGGGTCGCTCGCATTGTAGTGGTCTGCTGTGCGCTGCACAACATCGCGATGCAGAGGGGAGATGGCCTGCTGCAGGAGGCGGAGGGAGAAGCTAGTGGCAGTGGTGCCAGCACAGAGGAGGAGGAGGAGGAGGAGGAGGAGGAGGAGGCGAGGGAGGAGGAGGAGGAGGAGGAGGAGGAGGCTGGCGGAGTGGCGGGCGCAGAACGCAGACGCGACCCAGGTGCTGGTGATGTCCAGGAGGCGGCACGACGGACCCCGCAAGGACGGCGGGCACGCGACGCCCTGGTGGCAGCACGGTTCACGCATCGCATGTGACGTCCCCGATGAACACCAAACCACCACCTGCATCGCTAGTCATGCAGAGGGTCACCACACAACTGCCACCACCACAACCCCCGCCCTCCCCCCCCCCCTCAGTGTACACTGCTCCACTTCGACATCACCCTTACCACTGGGACCAGACGGTATGGCACAACATTGATGGCTGTGTCAGCGGGTGTGATCAGTGCCATGTGGAATGATGACAGCCCGCTCTGCGATGAGCTGTGAGCTCAGAATCGTTAGAGAGAGTCTGACCCATGGCAATAGCTGAACCATCCACCTTGGTGGCCGCTGAGTTCGTCACTGACACTCCATCACGTGCCCGCGTGGGCTAGCTGTGGGAGGGGGTAGGGGCAGGGACTGCACACCCGGCACCGAGGTTTCACCACCCGTCACCCCCAGCGACACTCGGTCACCATCACGATTCCTGTGGCTGTGGAACAATCACACGGTATTACAAGTAAGGTGGAACAGTGCGTTTAATATTAACAATTATTTACAGGTGCCCTAGCCCCTACAACTAAACTGTGCCCTTCACCCGTGCCAACTTACTCAGTGTCTATCTTAGTTGCCTTACGGGACCTACCACTACGTCTAAGTGAATCCCCAGATGATACAGCAGGAGTGGAGGAGGATTGCTGCGAATCGCCCCCCTCGACTCGTTTCTCCTTGGCTAAGCATTTCCTGGGGCGACCAGGCCTTGATGGGCCAGGCTGCTCTGCGGGCGTCTCGGGTGACATTGTGCCACCCTGCTCTGCCTGCTGCCCACCCGATGCACCAGGGATGGGACGGGGGGAGGCCGAGAATTCCGGGACGTCCCGTGATGGAGTTAATGGGACGGGCCCCGAAACCTCCTCCTCCCTCGGGGAGCCCGGTGGCCCCCGGGCCTCACTTTGGGACAGAGGTGCGAGCGGGGAGGTGCCCCGTCGCACCACCGACACCTGGCGCTGCCAGTCCTGGAGGCCTGCAACGGTATCCACCAGGATCCGAAGGTTTGCAGAGACGGAGTCCAGGGAGTTAAACATTCCCACCAGGGACTGTGCGACCTCAACCTGTGTGTGCACAACGCCATCCAGCACATGTGTCAGGCGGTTGATGGTCTCCGCGACCGACTGCTGGGACTGTGCTATCGACTGCTGGGACTGTGCTATCGACTGCTGGGACTGTGCCATGGCGTGCTGCGACTGGGCCATGACCTGCTGAGACTCGGCCATGGCCCGCAGGGCGCCGGCAATGTCGTTTTGGCTCTGGCACATTGCTGCCTGTGAGAGGGCAACCTTGTCCAGGGCCGAGGATGACGCGTGCACATTAACCCCAACGTCTTGCATAACCTGACCCATTGCCTCCACCGCGGATGCCACCCGTGCGGTGTCGGACTGGGTCTCTGCCATGAGCGGCACCACTCCCTGCTCTTGGACGCGGTTCGACTCCTCTAACAGCGTCTGCAGAGCCAGGAAGGCAGCCCTCCTCCCGCCATTGTTTCCCTGGGTTTCCTGAGGCATCGGCTGTGCGGGTGGGTTGATAAACTCCAGGAACTCAGAAACGTCTGGGAGCCAGCTGCATCCTGGGCCTGGTCTGGCCTCCGCGAGTCCGGGCCCTCTGTTGCTCCGACCTCCACCTGCTGTACCTGCTCAGCTGTGATGTGCCAACCAGACTGTGCCCCAGGAGACTCATCACTAAATAGGCCCGCCGGGGTGTGTGTCTCTGGGATGATGGATGTGGTGGGAGAAAGCAGTGCCGCAAGCCCGACGCTCTCAATGTTTAGGGCCTCCTCCAGGGTGTGGGGCTGCTCAGCGACAGGAGGGTTGTCCCTGGCCATTTCTGGTGGTAGTGGACTTCAAACACTCTGTGCGTCCTGGTCCGCAGATTGGGTTGGGGCGGATGGGGCTGCCCGCTGATCGGGCACCCTCTGTTGTGAGGCCCCGGGTGAGGTGGCGGCAGATTCCTGTGTCCGTCTGGAGGCAGACGGCCCTGGTCGTTCGGCATCACGTCCTAAGGAAGAGAATTTCAATTTGCTCGGCAGGCCGCTGGACGGTCCCAGTGGACAGGGTTTGTGAAGGGACAGAGGATGGGGGAGGTGTCCCAGTGGGCAGGTTGTGTGAAGAGACAGAGGATGGGGGAGGTGTCCCAGTGGGCAGGGTGTGTGAAGGGACAGAGGATGGGGGAGGTGTCCCAGTGGGCAGGGTTTGTGAAGGGACAGAGGATGGGGGAGGTGTCCCAGTGGGCAGGGTGTGTGAAGGGACAGAGGATGGGGGAGGTGTCCCAGTGGGCAGGGTGTGAAGGGACAGAGGATGGGGGAGGTGTCCCAGTGGGCAGGGTGTGAAGGGACAGAGGATGGGGGAGGTATCCCAGTGGGCAGGGTGTGTGAAGGGACAGAGGATGGGGGAGGGGTGAGTGTTTGTCAGGGAGGGTTGTCTCACTTGCTGCAGTTCCGCCAACCTCGCATAGCGCGATATCGCGGCTGGCAGACCCCCCAACAAGGTCCAGGGCCCTCTGTTCAAAGGTGCTGAGGGGGTGCAGGTTGGGCGAACCCCCTCCAGTCTTGTGCCGCTCACGGTGGTTGTGAGCGGCCTTGGCCTGTTGGGGGAGGGAACATAGGTAGATCATTACAAAACGGTAGGTATCAGCAGTCCGTTCAGATACTGGCACAGTTTGGGGGGGGCAAGTTGTCATAAGATGATTGCATCTCTCCTCGGGGCCAGAACGCTGGGTCTGCGACAACTTTGTGAACCATCCTCAAATAACTCTGCCCCAATCCCTCTCCCCCCCCCCCTCCCGTGCCGGGGGGGGTGCTTAAGTTAAGGGGGAGGGATGGTTGTGACTAGGGGGCACCCTCATGGCACTTACCCTGGCAGACCTGGTGAGGTCGTGTAGCTTCTTCCTACATTGCTCAGCTGAGCGAGGGGTCTGCCCCACAGCACTGACGGCAGCAGCCACGTCACGCCAGGCCTGGCGCACCGCGCTGGCAGGTTGGCGATGCCCTCTCCGCGGGTGGATGATGCCCCTCCTCTGCTCCACGGCATCGAGCAGCGCCTCGACGTCAGCATCAACAAAGCGAGGAGCAGCTCTCCTCGGCTCCGACATCCTGCCCGACAGATTCTGTGGTCGCCCGTGCCTTTTTACGGCGTCGGGCGGCGTCACGTGGGCGTGATCGTGTCGTCGCCGCGTTCCGTCGTCATCACGCACGTAATTGACGCGGCCGCGCTACTAGCCCATTTCCAGGAAGTGAATCCGTCGGGAAATGAAGCCCTCGCGACCGTCGTAAAACGCTCCCGATTTTTACGACGGTTTTACGACTTTCCGCGGGTGCGGAGAATTTCGCCCTCTGTTCCTCAGGTGTCTGAAGACTGAACTGGTGCATTGGAGTCGATGCTGGATTTCATCATCAATGTCTGCTCGTACTGAAAGGAGTCTCCGAAGTATGGGAAATGATCCGCATTATCAAAGGGCTCACCACGGATCTTGATGGTTGGGGGTAGTTTTGCATAGTAGGAATGGGCTGGTAGATAACAACACTTCCAATTACATTTCAGAACACTTCCAGAGACTTTGCACCAGCAGAAATTCTTCAAAACTACCTTACCTGCAAATTGGGGGCTGGACCATGAAATAACTTTCTTGTTGCTGATTGCTTGATCTATGCTGTGTGATATGCAAATTAGTTGAATGGGGCTGTTTGGTCCAAATTTGGAAAAAGGTATCACATATTACCCGGTTGAGGCTGTGTGATTTAATGACAGAACTCGTTCAGTTGCTTCCAGTGCTCACAGGGGAAGTGGCTGGTGGCACAGCACCCAATGCCAGGACAGTGATGAACCTCAGTAGCATTGTCTGCAGCAGCGTTATAGATTTTGAATTTCACAGCCCTTCATTTTTTTTGTTTTTAATTAAGGTTCTCAGGGTCTGGAATATTTTGCTGTGGCATGATTCAGCAATTCCAATTTTAACAACTCCTGGAACCAAGAGATTGGAGATTGGAATTCAAAGGGGTACAAAATGGATGGTAATGAATTGGCCATTCAATAAACAGACTCTACAATTTCCCTTTTTGTTGAAGGTAAGGTTTATAATGAACAGCCAACTTGCTTCTCTCCATACCCAAGTTGACTTCCACCCCCACTGACGTATTTCTTCAATTTCTTGCCCACAAGTTGTGTGGTGGTATGATTTGCATAGCTGTCTGCCATTGGTGCAGAACACCTGCTTACCATTGGCCCTGGTCGGTCATGTGCCTCTCGACCGATTGGTTGAGATCAGTCATGTGACGGCTGTCCGATTGGTCGAGAGGCTGAGTTAACCACGCCTCCATACTGTGGTATAAATGGTCAGAACGCCCGGCGGTCGTCCATTTATTGTAGTCGACCGCAGGGCTAAGTTCTAGCTTATTAAAGCCTAACTTTTGTACAGCAACTCGTCTCGCGTTCAATTGATGGCTCATCAAGGTGGCGATGAGACAACGTGGTACGATTCTCACTCGTTGCTTCGATCCAACTGTGAGTTTAATCTGTTTTTCCTGGATTGTGATTCATGGATGTGCAGTGTGGGCTCCATCACCAGGTAAGATCCTGCCGCAGTGACACCCACCCTGATGCATCTGAAGAAGCCGAGGGGATTTAAAGGGGAACTGGAGGGAAGGGGATTTATATTTAGGCCTCTACCGAATCAGGAGTCTAGGAAGCTACCCTAAGGTCCATTCCGTCTGTCCAGTGATTTGGAGGGCTTAGCCACTGCTAAGGGATTAGAGTCACTCTTCTTCTATTCATCCTTGGGATTAGTAACAATGGCGCTAACAAGTGTAATTCTGCATCTCAGTGGGCTCCATCTTTCCACCGGAACTTAAGTGCAGAAAGTAGGAGAGAGGCAGGCAGCCAGTAGATATCCTCTGTCGATGGGGCAGAGAAAAACACAGGTTGTTATTGAAATATGGCAGCCGACTCTATCTGTAACGATATCGCTTGAGTTCACTTGGAATACGGGAGGAAAATGCAGCTCCTTATGTCTACCCATATGAATATACAGCCCTTAATGTTAACCTTCGGCTTTACAAAGTCATGAACAAATCATGCCACATGTCTATCTGACAAGAAAATTGTTTGTGACTTAATTCAGACAAAACCTTCATTATCTAACGATCACAAAGGCCTGCATTGTCACTGTCAGTGGGCGTTAAAGTAACTGCTGTGCCCACATTTTATGCCACGAAGATTTTTCACAGACCCTGAGAAGATGATGCAGGAGTAGGCCTGAGGTACAAGTGTACAAGCTTTATTTTTAGTTAGTAGGATTTGTGACACATCCGTAAACCGATTAAATACATTATCCGATAGAACAGATTTAATTTAGAAAATAAATAGGTGGTTTGCAAATCTACACAGACACGTCCTGTGGAGACTTGAGTATTCAGGACACTAACATAATATGGCTTATCATATTTCTTACAAGACCGAGAATAAAATTTCCTGTTTGCTATAGTGATCACCAAGATTGAGCTATAATCGAGGGTCTTAATTGATTAAACAGTATTACAGAATTTGGGTCTGTCTTTGATATTCTCTCAGGTTAGCATTACCAGTCTCACTCTGAATTGTTCCTATTATAATCCCAGGCCAGACCAAACAGTTGCTGGGATACAGAAACCCCATTATTTTATTTTATTTGTAAGACTCTGAGGAAAAGATACCTCACTCCAGGAGGGATTCCATGCAGAAATAGGGATAAGGTATATTAAAAAAAACTTTATTAACACAGTATTAATAACTTCAACATATTACAAGAAATATCTTCCAACCACCAGTTAAACAATGCTTAACAATAAAATGAAACACTTTAATTCGTAATGGTTATATTTTTTATCTCCAATCAAGCAAACCCCATCTCAGGTCAAAATCCACTTTTAAATACAGTTAGCAAACAAAGGAAGATAGAGATGGCTTGGAGAAACTGCTATGAGAGGAGAGATCCTTCAGCAAACAGCCTGCAGATTCTTGCCTGTGTCAAACTACTGTTTAATTCTCAGCATTTGGCAAAAAGCTCCGGATCTGTTTGCATTCAAGTCTAAACTGAAATTCAACACCTGACTGCATCAGCCCCTGTCTCCTCCCATTAACTACATCAGGCGGAATTATCCGCCTCGCCACTCCGCAAAAGCAAACTGCGATCAGGCGGAGAATCCGACGTCCGACCAAAACGAGGTCCACACCCGATGCCGATTCAGGCACCATGCCGGTCCCTCCCTGGTGGCGATAACGAGGTTTGCACCCCATGCCGGTGAGGGGATGCAAGACTGCCATTTGAATGCTTTTAATGTGATTAGTGGATTGGATACAATATGCTCTGCCCTTCGGCGATGCTGCGTCCCGCTCACATGGAGGTCTCGCGGGTGTGAATTACTGCAAGTATTTACAAATGTGGACTGGGCACCATGGCTGTGGAGGAGGAGCAGGAGGCTAGAAAAACACTGACAAACCCATGAAAACTGTCAGGCTTACTGGGTGTTGCTTCACATGCTGGGGGCAGTAGCGGGTAGTGACTTGGTGCCAAGGTAGTGATAAGGTCGGCACGGTAGCACAGTGGTTAGCACGGTTGCTTCACAGCTCCAGGGTCCCAGGTTCAATTCCCCGCTGGGTCACTGTCTGTGCGGAGTCTGCACGTTCTCCCCGTGTCTGTGTGGGTTTCCTCTGGGTGCTCCGGTTTCCTCCCACAGTCCAAAGACGTGCTGGTTAGGTGGATTGGCCATGATAAATTATCCTTAGTTACCAAAAAGATTAGGTGGAGTTACTGGATTACAGGGATAGGGTAAAGGAGTGGGCTTAGGTAGGGTGCTCTTTCCAATGACTGGTACAGACTCAATGGGGCGAATGACCTCCTTCTGTACTGTAAATTCTATGATTCTATGATTCTATGTCTGTGGACTTGGGCTGTCCCCCTCGAGATCAGGGTGGTCTCGTTCAGACCCCGATTCCTGCAGCCTGTCTTTTAAAAGCAGTGCTTTGGTGCTACCTACATGCTCCTGGCTGTTCACACTGCTGAGTGCTGCCTGTGTCCCCACCCTCCACCAGCGCAGCTCCTGCACCTCGGTGGGACGTATTAGTGGTCAGGCTTCTGGGGCACAACTGGTGGGTGTCATAATATACATCTGTATATCATAGTGCAGACCCACACTGATGGACACACACAGGGACCAATCAACATGTACAAACACCGCAGCCAATCACCAGTTAGAATGCACACACTATAAAGGCAGAGGGCACCACGGTTCCCGCTCATTCTGGGTGCTGCCTCTGAGTGTAACAGGAACTCATCCAGCCCAGCACAGACTCACACCACGTGCTGAGAGAATCAACTGGTTCGGACAAGGCTTAGGTCTCCAGTTTAAGTTAGCATTATTTAGACCCACAGTCATCGTGTGTTAGTTAGTTAGAAGTAGTTAATAAAATTGAGTTGAACATTCAACAGTGTTGGAAGTGTCTGTTCATCTCTCAAGTCTACACTAGCCAACACTTCAGTGAGCACCACACATATTGCTGATGTATATCAGGTGGAGGCAGGAACCCCCAGGCGAGACAGCAGTCGGAGATCTGCTCGATCCCAGGGCCCAGCTGGGTCCCAGCCTGATGCTGAGCCTGTGGAACAGAGTTACCCGGAGCTGATGGCGATGTTAGGGAGTGGCAGGGATATTCAGAGGGGGATGTTGGCGACACTCCAGCCGATCCATAGCCGCTTTGAGGAGTCCCAGAGGCTACGGAGGCAGGAGATGTCACCGGCAATGCGTGGCACTGCGGACAACACTGCTCGGGTGGCGACTGCAGTGGAGAGCCTGGTGCACGACGTCAGCACCATTAGTGACGGTATCCAAGGCATTGCGCTGTTGGTTACGTCCATGCCTGAGGGTCTCGGCAGGATGTCCAACTCGCTGGGGGATGTCACCCAGCACCGGGCTGACCTTGATGAGGTTCTGCGGGACATGTCCTGCTCTCAGGTGGGCATGGCCGAGGTGCTGCAGAGCATGGCCCAGTCACTGAGGAGCATCGCTGAGGGCATTGACACCATCCTGCGGACCATGGGGAACCATCAAGGCTGGCAGAGCCAGACGATGCAGGGGCAGCCAGGGCTTGAACCAGCTGCCCCTCCATTCCAAGGTGAACCCCCGGGGCCTTTGGGCACCAACCGGGAGTTGGCGCTGGGTGTTAAACTGACTCGTCCCAAGGAATGGGGATGATGGCCATCAGCTCCCCCAAGTTCCACCCCTCTGATGAGGCCGCATCTCAAAGTCAGCACATGGGGCAGGGCGGCCCGGCTATGCATGAACCAGGGCCCTCTGGCCCCAGATCCCCCAGAAGATGCCCATCAGGGGCATCAGATGCCACGGGATGAGGTAAGCAGCTGGCTGCCTCTACCTCTGATGAGCATCCCGGGGAGACACCTAGTGTTGCAGTAGAGCTAGGATGGCCAAGCAGATCACTGGGGGCACTGGGGGAGGGTGGGGGGATGGGAGGGGCACCATCGGGAGAGTGGGGAATTTTATTACACATTAAACACCTTTATGCATGACCAGTATGATGCCTCCGTCACTTTCTTCTGCAATGTGGACCGACCTCCAAACCCTTGCCCCACCTCTCCAGATATCCCCTCGTCCCTGGGCACACCGCGTGCAGGTGATGGGTGTGAGCGAGCACTCAGCAGCCAGGCAGGGGTCAGGCTATGGCATAGACCGAGGAGCACTGGCACTCAGCACTCTGCGGGTTATCATCACCCACCTGCCCTCGGCAGTGACCCGCTGACAGTGTCAACACAATCCCAGCACCCTGGAATGATGTTACATAGACCCTGGGAGGGTGGGAAATGGGGGTGGGGGGTGGCAGACCAGGCCACGCCCTAAGTGAATCGGGCAGGTATGAGGGCCTCCCTGGTCCTCTGGGCTTGCCAGATCCTCGCCGCTGCCACCTCCGGCTTGTCCTCAGGTTCCTCCCCGGCTTCATCCTCTAGCCCCTATTGGTCCGGCAACACGTCATCGTCTTCCTCCTCCGCCCCCTCCTCCTCAGAGATGGCCACATTTTCCTCATCACCAACCCCCAGCTCGTCACCACGCTGCTGTGGGCGAGGTTGTGGAGGACACAGCAGACCACCACAAAGTGGACGACCCTTTGGGAGGGCACCACCAGAGCAGTAGGGGCATCAGAACTGCATTTTGAGAAGTCCGATGCACCGCTCAATGACAGCCCGGGTGGCCACATGGGCCTCGTTATACCGGGTCTCCGCTTGGGTCTCCGGCCTCTGTACTGGCGTCAATAGCCAGGTCCTTAGCGGGTATCTGTTAACCCACAAGAGCCAGCCATCCATCCTGGGGTGCTCCTCAAAAAGGGCGAGGATGACCAACTGCCCCAGGACGTAGCTGTCGTGCACACTTCCCGGTAAACATCTGCATTATCTTCATCCCCATATGAGATGGCCTGATTGAGCACAGGGCGACATGTGTGGCATCTATGACCCCTGGGCCTGGGGCATCCCGGTGATGGCGGAGAAACTTGCTGCCCGGGCATCTTATTGGACTTGCTCCATGTCAAAGATGATGTCATTTTCCACATGGGCAAACAGGGCAACCGTGACATGCCGGACGCACCTGTGGGCTGTGAAATACCCACAGGTCCCCCCTCAATACCTGAAATGATCCCGAGGCGTAAAGGTTCAGGGCTGCATTGACCATGATGGGCACCGGGAGCGGGTGTCCTCCTCCTCCACGTGATGCCAAGTCTGCAAGGACATGGCACAGGTGCCGCACTGTTTCCTTGTTAAAGCGGAGCCTCCTGCGTCACGCACTGTCTGTCATCGGTTCTAATGACCAGCGACGCCTGTACTCCCTGGGCCGTCATGGGACACCCTCTCTGGGTCCCTCCCTGGCCTGGTCTGGCTGCCTGGCCTAGCAGCAGCGCCACTAGAGCATGTTCTGCATCCAATGTCCCTTCCATAGCGTTTAATATCTGTAAGGATTAGGGAGAGGATGTTAGACTGACAAACAATTGTGGCTCCCACCCCGGGACCCTCCATTCCCCCATTGATACCCCCCCCACCACCCAGAACGCCTACCTACGCACTCCTGGCCGCAGCGGTTCGCACTTACCTGACCCCAGACCCTGTACCTCGGTCACCCGCTTATAATGTCACCTGGACCAGGTGCTGGTTCCCTCCCTGTTGCACTCACCCGCCATTTGGCCGTGGCAATGACCCCGGAGCTGTGTCCCACCCCTGGGTGTTTGGGTGTTGGCTGCTGTGTGTGGTGTTGCCTCCCGCAGTGTTCAGGCACAATGTCCATGCATCACAATCTGATTGAGATGCTAGGCAATAACTGCCACATGCTACATGGCCCGCCCACCCACAGGAATCCACTTGTGTTGTGTGAAGTGTTCACTTAACTACCATTTCCTATTAGCAATAGTCTTCAGACACACGCCTAGAGGCCTCGGCAGTTGGTGGGTATTATGGCTGATCAATGGGGTAGATGGCCAGAGACAAGGATTGCCCCTGGAATGGGTAAGCACAATCCAGGGGTTCACAAGGTGATGCTGCTAATGGTTCCCCCCCCCCCCAGTTGCCCCCCCTCCCAATGCCCCCCCTCCCCTTCCCATGGTGGCCCACCCCTGCAGAGGATCCCCCACCCCCCAGCCACGGGTCCCCCTGCCGAGCACTGGGGCAGAAGCCCAGCGCCCCCGGGTTCTTTGTTTGTGATCAAAGATGGCTACTCAGCTCCCCACAGAAGGCCTTCCGCCAGGTTCACATTTTTCATAACGAGTACTAATCAGCGGCAGGTAACCACTTGCTGGGGAGGCTGATGAATGATGGGAGGCGGTAGGACCAGGGATGGCTCCTGTTAATTGTATAGAAATAGGGCTTAAGTGGTGATAATTGGTTTCTCGCCATGCTAAGGTGATATCCCAATTTTGCCGAGGGGAATGGGCCGGTTGCATCGTAAACTGCTTGGCGCCTGGCAAGGTTCTCGTTTTCTGCCTCTCCCGCCATTCACCGACCTCGTTTCGCTTGAGCAAGAGCGTCAAGAGGCCAGAGAATCGTGCCCTTAGTCTTCCAAATGGAGAATTACGCCCATCATCTCTAACTGGGTAATAACCACCTTACTAAAGATACCCACAACCCCTCAATTATTCAAACCCCAGGCAACCTCCTTTCTAAACAAAATTCCATTATCCCTAATTAGGTAAACATTAGGTAAACCGGTTGCCTCACAGCGCTGAGGTCCCAGGTTCGAATCCCGGCTCCAGGTCACTGTCCTTGTGGAGTTTGTACATTCTCCCCGTGTTTGCGTGGGTTTCACCCCCACAACCCAAAGATGGGCAGGCTAGGTGGATTGGCCACGCTAAATTGCCCCTTAATTGGAAAAAAAATGAATTGGATGCTCTAAATTTTTTTCTTAATTAGGTAAACATTATACATGGTTGGAATGAATGATGACCTTACTTTTACGATGCTGTAATTGTACCTTCTGCAGCCCTAGTGTCTGCCTGCCTTTTGAATCAGAATTTTATAACTTTACTGCAGCAGTCATATGCACACCTATCCCAAGCTTTTAACTGCACCCTTACGGGCAATTAGGCAATAAATGCTGGCCCAGCTAGTAACAGACAGATCCCATGAACGAATAAAATAAATTTTAAAAACCATCACTGCATCAGCTCCATATAATACAATATATCTCTGAAATTTCTGCATTTATCACATTCCTCACAATCAGGCGTTTACTGTGTAGTATCAATACATGCAATAATAGCCAGGGGCTGGAATAATGAGACCCTGATGTTACATAGATGATTTGGAGTTGGGGACCAAGGGCAATGTGTCCAAGTTTGCAGACGACACTAAGATGAGTGGTAAAACGAAAAGTGCAGAGGATACTGGAAGTCTGCAGAGGGATTTGGATAGGTTAAGTGAATGGGCTCGGGTCTGGCAGATGGAATACAATGTTGACAAATGTGAGGTTATCCATTTTGGTAGGAATAACAGCAAACGGGATTATTATTTAAACGATAAAATATTAAAGCATGCCGCTGTTCAGAGAGACTTGGGTGTGCTAGTGCATGAGTCACAGAAGGTTGGTTTACAAGTGCAACAGGTGATTAAGAAGGCAAATGGAATTTTGTCCTTCATTGCTAGAGGGATGGAGTTTAAGACTAGGGAGGTTATGTTGCAATTGTATAAGGTGTTAGTGCGGCCACACCTGGAATATTGTGTTCAGTTTTGGTCTCCTTACTTGAGAAAGGACGTACTGGCGCTGGAGGATGTGCAGAGGAGATTCACTAGGTTAATCCCAGAGCTGAAGGGGTTGGATTATGAGGAGAGGTTGAGTAGACTGGGACTGTACTCGTTGGAATTTAGAAGGATGAGGGGGGATCTTATAGAAACATTTAAAATTATGAAGGGAATAGATAGGATAGATGCGGGCAGGTTGTTTCCACTGGCGGGTGAAAGCAGAACTAGGGGACATAGCCTCAAAATAAGGGGAAGTAGATTTAGGACTGAGTTTAGGAGGAACTTCTTCACCCAAAGGGTTGTGAATCTATGGAATTCCTTGCCCAGTGAAGCAGTTGAGGCTCCTTCATTACATGTTTTTAAGGTAAAGATAGATAGTTTTTTGAAGAATAAAGGGATTAAGGGTTATGGTGTTCGGGCCGGAAAGTGGAGCTGAGTCCACAAAAGATCAGCCATGATCTCATTGAATGGCGGAGCAGGCTCGAGGGGCCAGATGGCCTACTCCTGCTCCTAGTTCTTATGTTCTTATGCTCTTATATGTGCTCAGTAGCCTGATCCTCCTACATGGCTTCAATTGCACTTCTCCAATCTTTTGGAAGTTGGATTGACAAACATTCATGAAATGAAGTGTAGTGCCACACAGTGGAAAGATGCGTGGAGAGATCAGCTCAGTCCTTAAAAGGGCCATTCTGGAGTCTGGGGGCAGTGGGGAAGAAGCTGAATTTGAAAAGTCACAACTGATGCTTTATTTAGAGGGTGGATAGGTACTACAGGTACTGAAGCAGCCCATGTCCAAAGGCAACACGATCTGGACAATATCCAGGCATCTGCTGACAAATGATAAGTTTACACCATGCAAGTGCTAGGTAATGACCATCTCCAGCAAGAGGGAATCGAACCATCACCCCTTGATATGCAATGGCATTAACATTGCTGAATCCCCCACCATCGATTTTTTAAAATAATTAATTTAGGGGCTGTGGTTGACCTCTCCCTAATTGCCCTTGCTAGACCATTGAGAATCAACCACATTGCTGTGGATCTGGAGTCACATTGCTGTGGATCTGGAGTCACATTGCTGTGGATCTGGAGTCACATTGCTGTGGATCTGGAGTCACATTGCTGAGGATCTGGAGTCACATTTCTGTGGATCTAGAGTCACATTGCTGTGGATCTGGAGTCACCTTGCTGTGGATCTAGAGTCACATTGCTGTGGATCTAGAGTCACATTGCTCTGGATCTGGAGTCACATTGCTGTAGATCTGCAATCACATTGGTGAGGATCTGGAGTCACATTGCTGTGGATCTGGAGTCACATTGGTGAGGATCTGGAGTCACATTGCTGTGGATCTAGAGTCACATTGCTGTGGATCTGGAGTCACATTGCTGTGGATCTGGAGTCACATTGCTGAGGATCTGGATTCGCATTGCTGTAGATCTGGAGTCACATTGCTGAGGATCTGGAGTCACATTGCTGTGGATCTGGATGTCACATTGCTGTGGATCTGGAGTCACATTGCTGTGGATCTGGAGTCACATTGCTGTGGATCTGGAGTCACATTGCTCTGGATCTGGAGTCACATTGCTGAGGATCTGGAGTCACATTGCTGTGGATCTGGATTCACATTGCTGAGGATCTGAAGTCACATTGCTGAGGATCTGGAGTCACATTGCTGTGGATCTGGAGTCACATTGCTGTGGATCTGGATTCTCATTGCTGAGGATCTGGAGTCACATTGCTGTGGATCTGGATTCACATTGCTGAGGATCTGGAGTCACATTGCTGTGGATCTGGAGTCACATTGCTGAGGATCTGGAGTCACATTGCTGTGGATCTGGAGTCACATTGCTGAGGATCTGGATTCACATTGCTGTAGATCTGGAGTCACATTGCTGTAGATCTGGAGTCACATTGCTGAGGATCTGGAGTCACATTGCTGTGGATCTGGAGTCACATTGCTGTAGATCTGGAATCACATTGCTGAGGATCTGGAGTCACATTGCTGTGGATCTGGAGTCACATTGCTGTGGATCTGGAGTGACATTGCTCTGGATCTGGAGTCACATTGCTGTGGATCTGGAGTCACATTGCTGTGGATCTGGAGTCACATTGTTCTGGATCTGGAGTCACATTGCTGAGGATCTGGAGTCACATTGCTGTGGATCTGGATTCACATTACTGTGGATATGGAGTCACATTGCTGTGGATCTGGAGTCACATTGCTGTGGATCTGCAGTCACATTGCTGTGGATCTGGAGTCACATTGCTGTGGATCTGGAGTCACATTGCTGAGGATCTGGAGTCACATTTCTGTGGATCTAGAGTCACATTGCTGTGGATCTGGAGTCACATTGCTGTGGATCTAGAGTCACATTGCTGTGGATCTAGAGTCACATTGCTCTGGATCTGGAGTCACATTGCTGTAGATCTGCAATCACATTGGTGAGGATCTGGAGTCACATTGCTGTGGATCTAGAGTCACATTGCTGTGGATCTGGAGTCACATTGCTGTGGATCTGGAGTCACATTGCTGAGGATCTGGATTCGCATTGCTGTAGATCTGGAGTCACATTGCTGAGGATCTGGAGTCACATTGCTGTGGATCTGGATGTCACATTGCTGTGGATCTGGAGTCACATTGCTGTGGATCTGGAGTCACATTGCTGTGGATCTGGAGTCACATTGCTCTGGATCTGGAGTCACATTGCTGAGGATCTGGAGTCACATTGCTGTGGATCTGGATTCACATTGCTGAGGATCTGAAGTCACATTGCTGAGGATCTGGAGTCACATTGCTGTGGATCTGGAGTCACATTGCTGTGAATCTGGATTCACATTGCTGAGGATCTGGAGTCACATTGCTGTGGATCTGGATTCACATTGCTGAGGATCTGGAGTCACATTGCTGTGGATCTGGAGTCACATTGCTGAGGATCTGGAGTCACATTGCTGTGGATCTGGAGTCACATTGCTGAGGATCTGGATTCACATTGCTGTAGATCTGGAGTCACATTGCTGTAGATCTGGAGTCACATTGCTGAGGATCTGGAGTCACATTGCTGTGGATCTGGAGTCACATTGCTGTAGATCTGGAATCACATTGCTGAGGATCTGGAGTCACATTGCTGTGGATCTGGAGTCACATTGCTGTGGATCTGGAGTGACATTGCTCTGGATCTGGAGTCACATTGCTGTGGATCTGGAGTCACATTGCTGTGGATCTGGAGTCACATTGTTCTGGATCTGGAGTCACATTGCTGAGGATCTGGAGTCACATTGCTGTGGATCTGGATTCACATTACTGTGGATATGGAGTCACATTGCTGTGGATCTGGAGTCACATTGCTGTGGATCTGCAGTCACATTGCTGTGGATCTGGAGCCACATTGCTGAGGATCTGGAGTCACATTGTTGTGGATCTGGAGTCACATTGCTGTGGATCTGGAGTCACATTGCTCTGGATCTGGAGTCACATTGCTGTGGATCTGGATTCACATTGCTGAGGATCTGGAGTCACATTGCTGAGGATCTGGAGTCACATTGCTGTGGATCTGGAGTCACATTGCTGTAGATCTGGAGTCACATTGCTGTGGATCTGGAGCCACATTGCTGAGGATCTGGAGTCACATTGTTGTGGATCTGGAGTCACATTGCTGTGGATCTGGAGTCACATTGCTCTGGATCTGGAGTCACATTGCTGTGGATCTGGATTCACATTGCTGAGGATCTGAAGTCACAATGCTGTGGATCTGGAGTCACATTGCTGAGGATCTGGAGTCACATTGCTGTGGATCTGGAGTCACATTGCTGTAGATCTGGAGTCACATTGCTGTGGATCTGGAGTCACATTGGTCTGGATCTGGAGTCACATTGCTGTGGATCTGGAGTCACATTGCTGAGGATCTGGAGTCACATTGCTGTAGATCTGGAGTCACATTGCTGAGGATCTGGAGTCACATTGCTGTGGATCTGGAGTCACATTGCTCTGGATCTGGAGTCACATTGCTGTGGATCTGGAGCCACATTGCTGAGGATCTGGAGTCACATTGTTGTGGATCTGGAGTCACATTGCTGTGGATCTGGAGTCACATTGCTCTGGATCTGGAGTCACATTGCTGTGGATCTGGAGTCACATTGCTGTGGATCTGGAGTCACATTGGTCTGGATCTGGAGTCACATTGCTGAGGATCTGGAGTCACATTGCTGAGGATCTGGAGTCACATTGCTGTGGATCTGGATTCACATTGCTGTGGATCTGGAGTCACATTGCTGAAGATCTGGAGTCACATTGCTGAGGATCTGGAGTCACATTGCTGTGGATCTGGAGTCACATTGCTGTGGATCTGGAGTCACATTGCTGTGGATCTGGAGTCACATTGCTGTGGATCTGGAGTAGCATTGCTGAGGATCTGGAGTCACATTGCTGAGGATCTGGAGTCACATTGCTGAGGATCTGGAGTCACATTGCTGTAGATCTGGAGTCACATTGCTGTAGATCTGGAGTCACATTGCTGTGGATCTGGAGCCACATTGCTGTAGATCTGGAGCCACATTGCTGTGGATCTGGAGTCACATTGCTGTGGATCTGGAGTCACATTGCTGTGGATCTGGAGTCACATTGGTCTGGATCTGGAGTCACATTGCTGTGGATCTGGAGTCACATTGCTGAGGATCTGGAGTCACATTGCTGAGGATCTGGAGTCACATTGCTGTGGATCTGGATTCACATTGCTGTGGATCTGGAGTCACATTGCTGAAGATCTGGAGTCACATTGCTGAGGATCTGGAGTCACATTGCTGTGGATCTGGAGTCACATCGCTGTGGATCTAGAGTCACATTGCTGTGGATCTGGAGTCACATTGCTGTGGATCTGGAGTAACATTGCTGAGGATCTGGAGTCACATTGCTGTGGATCTGGAGTCACATTGCTGAGGATCTGGAGTCACATTGCTGTAGATCTGGAGTCACATTGCTGTGGATCTGGAGTCACATTGCTGTGGATCTGGAGCCACATTGCTGTGGATCTGGAGTCACATTGCTGAGGATCTGGAGTCACATTGCTGTGGATCTGGAGCCACATTGCTGTGGATCTGGAGTCACATTGCTGTGGATCTGGAGTCACATTGCTGTGGATCTGGAGCCACATTGCTGTGGATCTGGAGTCACATTGTTCTGGATCTGGAGTCACAATGCTGAGGATCTGGAGTCACATTGCTGAGGATCTGGAGTCACATTGCTGTAGATCTGGAGTCACATTGCTGTGGATCTGGAGCCACATTGCTGTGGATCTGGAGTCACATTGTTCTGGATCTGGAGTCACAATGCTGAGGATCTGGAGTCACATTGCTGAGGATCTGGAGTCACATTGCTGTAGATCTGGATTCACATTGCTGTAGATCTGGAGTCACATTGCTGAGGATCTGGAGTCACATTGCCCTGGATCTGGATTCACATTGCTGTAGATCTGGAGTCACATTGCTGTGGATCTGGAGTCACATTGCTCTGGATCTGGAGTCACATTGCTGTAGATCTGGAGTCACATTGCTGAGGATCTGGAGTCACATTGCTGTGGATCTGGAGTCACATTGCTGAGGATCTGGAGTCACATTGCTATGGATCTGGAGTCACATTGCTGTGGATCTGGAGTCACATTGCTGTGGATCTGGAGTCACATTGCTGAGGATCTGGAGTCACATTGCTATGGATCTGGAGTCACATTGCTCTGGATCTGGAGTGACATTGCTCTGGATCTGGAGTCACATTGCTGTGGATCTGGAGTCACATTGCTATGGATCTGGAGTCACATTGCTCTGGATCTGGAGTCACATTGCTGTGGATCTGGAGTCACATTGCTGTGGATCTGGAGTCACATTGCTCTGGATCTGGAGTCACATTGCTGTGGATTTGGAGTCACATTGCTGAGGATCTGGAGTCCCATTGCTGAGGATCTGGAGGTCCTGTAGACCCAGAGCAGGTAAAGACAGCAGATTTCCTTCCCTCAAGGACATTAGTGAACAAGATGTTTCTTTTACAATGGTTTCATGGTTATCATTAGACTTTTAATTCCAGATTTTATGGAATTCTATTCTCACCAGCTGCTGTGGTGGAATTCCAACTCAGGTCCTCAGAGCAGTATCCCCGGTCTCTGGATTAACTAGTCTATTGACAATACCACTACATCATACCTCCCTACGGGAAGGGGAGATGATGGTGCAGAGGCCTAATGCTCATGGGTTCAATCCCACCACGACAGTTGGTAGAATTTCAATTTAAATCGGTCAACATCCTGTGGGGGCGTGGGTGAGTTACCCTTGATCAGAAACTGAACTGGACGAGCCATATAAATATTGTGGCTACAAAAGCAGGTCAAAGGCTGGGAATCTTGCAGCGAGTAATTCATCTCCTGACTCCCCAAATCTTGTCCACAATCTACAAGCCACAAGTCAGGAGTGTGATGGAATAGTCTCCACTTGCCTGGATGAATGCAGCTCCAACAACACTTAAGAAGCTTGGCACCATCCAGAATAAAGCAACCACTTGTTTGGCACCCTTTCCACAAACATTCAATCCCTCCACTACCGATGCACAGTGGCAGCCATGTGTACCATGTACAAGATGCACTGCAGTAACTCGCCAAGGCTCCTTCGGTAGCATCTTCCAAACTGATGACTGCTACCACCTGGATGGACAAGGGCAGCAGGTACATGGGGACACCACCACCTGGGAGTTCCCCTCCAAGTCACTCACCATCCTGACTTGGAAATATATTGTTGTTCGTTCACTGTTGCTAGGTCAAAACTCCCTCCCTGAAAGCGCTGTGGATGCAACTACACCACATGGATTGTAGCACTTCAAGAAGGCAGCTCACCACCACCTTTAATTAGGGATGGGCAATAAATTCTGGACAAACCAGCGACACCCATATCCTGTAAATGAATTTGAAAAACACACCTCAGTACTCAAGAGCCTTGTTGGCACTGTGGCCATTTGTATACCAACATATACATATTTGACAGACATCTCCCAGCACTACCAGATGCATAGCTTCCCATATACATTTTCTACAAATGCTCAGTGACTTACTTATTCACTCTTAAAATGTAGACAGCCATTCACCCACTTCCAGTACTTCAGGCAGATCCAGCGAAGTGGCTGACCACACCTGCCATTTCTGTCCAGGCTCTCTTTAGCAAGAAGGTGAGATTTCCTCTTGCCACCCTGTGGGAGGAGAACCTCCTGCCACTTGCTGACAGTATGGAGAGGGACATTTAACAGGGCCTTTCCAGCAGCTGCCCTCCAAGCCCTCAACCTTTCTGTACTTGGTGACTGCCAGCGGCTCTGATCTAGTTCCCATCCTATTCCCTCCCTCCCTGTCCAATCTGGGCTTCTCCTCGGACAGATTGCATGTTGGCCGGTCCTTAGTCAGCTGGCCAGCAAGCGATTGAGTTGTTGGAAGCAGATGTTACGCCCAGTTCCACTTCCACCCACACACTGACTCATATTGCTGAAGATATTAGCACTGAGTGGTGTTGGAAATATACAGAGTAGGCAGATCGTGACTTCAAGTGTGTTACATTGATTTGACACAAGCACTGCCATTTTAACGCTGCAGCTAACACCATCTCTTAACAGCACAGAACTGAAAACACATTCAGCGGCAGAAAGGAATGGTCTTCCCTTCCCCCACAAGCGCTATTTCAAGGGATCACCAATGGCAAGTTGTAGAATCATAGAATCAAAGAATGGTTACAGCACAGAAGGTCATGTCTGGGTCGGCTCCCTGAAGGAACAATTCATCCAGTGCCCCTCCGCCACCTTCTGCCTCCACCAAACTCTCAGCCAGAGCGGAACCATTCGCTGCGTGAACAAGATTTTCCTCATGTCGTCATTGATTTTTTTTTTGCTGCTAACCTTAAATCTGTGCCCCGGCTTCTTAATCATTCCACCAATGGGAACAGATTCTCCATTGTATTCTGTCCAGACCATGAATACATCTATAAAATCTCCTCTAAACTTGCTCTTCTCCAAGCAGAACAGATTTAACCATGTTTCTACTGACCTGAAGTTCCTCATCCCTGGGACAATTCTCATTCATCTTTTCTGCACACTCTGTCTATTGCCTTCACATTATTCCTAAAGTATGGTGTCTGGAACTGGACATGATAAGGCCCAACTTGTGTTTAATACAAGCTCAACGTGACTTCCTGTTGCGGCTATGCGGAGCTAAGTCGTGCGTTCGGCAGCTCCTGCTAGGAATGGACCTTTGGGCTCTTTTTAGGGCCCCCAATGGAACTTTTTTCACGTCTCCCGGTGTGGGAAGGAGTCAGCAACATTTCCCCAGCAGTGTATGGCCTGGACCAGGAGTGGGGCGAGTAAAAAAGTGGTAGCAAAGCCAAAGCAGAAGCGAGGGAAGAACCACAAGATGGCGGCGGGCGGAGACCAGGCAGCATGGATGCAATGGGCGCAGGAGCAGTATGAGGCTCTTCAGCGCTGCTTCAGGGAGCTTAAAGCGGACCTGCTGGAGCCGATGAAGGCTTCAATTGGTAAGCTGCTGAAGACCCAGACGGCCCAGGGGGTGGTGATCACCGACAAAAGGTCTCCGAAAATGAGGACGAGATCTTAGGCCTCACGGTGAAGGTGGAGGCGCTCCATAAAAAATGGCAGGAGCGGTTCGAGGAGATGGAGAACCGTTTGAGGTGGAAAAACCTGCAGATCTGGAGGGGCTGGAGGGGTCGGACGTGGGGGCCTATGTGGTCACCATGTTAAATTCGCTGGTGGGAGCTGGGTCCTTCCAGGGGCCCCTGGAGCTGGAGGGGGCCCACAGAGTATTGGCAAGGAGGCTCAAGCCTAATGAGCCACCACGGGTGGTGCTGGTGCGGTTCCACCGGTTTGCTGACCGGGAGTGTGTGCTCAGGTGGGTCAAGAAGGAGCGGAGCAGCAGGTGGGAGAACGTGGAGGTGCGGATCTACCAGGACTGGAGTGCGGAGGTGGCAAAGAAGAGGGCCGGGTACAACCGGACGAAGGCGGTGCTACACAGGAAGGGAGTGAAGTTTGACATGCTGCAGCCGGCGCGTTTGTGGGTCACCTACAAGGACCGACACTTATACTTTGAGTCCCCGGAGGAGGCGTGGGCCTTCGTACAGGCCGAAAAATTGGACTCAAACTGAGGGTTGGGTACGAGGGTTTGCATGTAGCTGTGTTACATTTTGAGGGGGTGGTTTCTGTTTATTTCTGGTTCTTTGTTGCTTTTCGGGTGGGTGGGGTTCCGTTTTTGCTTGGGTCTGTCGGATGGGCTCGGGGAGGGGGGCGGACCTGCAATGTGGGGGGCCGATGGCGGGAAGGGAGGATGGGTCCCCTTGAGGGGACCGGGCCGGTAAAGGGAGCTGCGTCAGAGGAGGTGGGGTCGGGCAGGTGGAAAGCGCGGGTTTCTTCCCGTGCTGAGGGCTGAAGGGGGCGGGGCCGGAGCTGGGAAGCACGGGCTTCTTCCCGCGCTGAGAGCGGTAGGGGGAGGAGGAGAACCTGCTGGTGGGCAATGGGGAGGAGGGGAAGCCCCACGCTGGGAGGGGTCGAAGGAGTGGCGGAAGTGGCGGGGTCAGCAGGAGTCAGCTGACTTACGGGAGTGCAATGGAGGGAGCAATGCAGCTAGGGGGCATCCTAGCTTGGGGGGGGGGGGGGGGGGGGGGTACCGGGTTGCTGCTGTAATGGCCAAGAGGGAGCTGGAGCAGGTAGAGGAGGTCGGGATGGGGGTCTGCTGCCGTGGGGAACGGGCCGAGCAAGGGGCGCGGACACGTGGCTGGCTGAGGAAGGGTAATGGCTAGTCGGCGGGGGAGGGGGGCAGGTAGCCCCCTGATCCGGCTGATAACCTGGAATGTAAGGGGACTGAATAGGCCGGTCAAACGGGCCTTCGTGTTCGCACACCTGAAGGGGCTGAAGGCGGATGTGGTCATGCTTCAGGAGACGCACCTGAAGGTGGCGGATCAGGTTCGATTGAGGAAGGGATGGGTAGGCCAGGTGTTTCATTCGGGGCTGGATGCAAAAAATCGGGGGTGGCGATCCTGGTGGGAAAGAGGGTGTCGTTCGAGGCGTTGAACATTGTGGCAGACGGTGGCGGGAGGTATGTGATGGTAAGTGGCAAGCTGCAGGGGGAGCGGGTGCTGCTGGTCAATGTATACGACCCGAATTGGGACGATGCAGGTTTCATGCGGCACATGTTGGGCCGGATTCCAGACTTCGAGATGGGGGGGCCTGATAATGGGGGGGGATTTCAACACGGTGCTGGATCTGGCACTGGATCGGTCCAGATCCAGGACGGGTAGGAGGCCAGCGGTGGCTAAGGTGCTGAGGGGGTTTATGGACCAGATGGGAGGGGTTGACCCATGGAGGTTTGCGAGACCGAGGGCCAGGGAATTTTCATTCTTCTCCCATGTGCATAAGGCCTATTCCCGGATCGATTTGTTTGTTATGAGTAAGGCGCTGATTGCGAGAGTGGAGGATACTGAGTACTCGGCGATAGCCATTTCTGATCATGCCCCGCATTGGGTGGACCTCGAGCTGGGGGAGGAGAGGGACCAGCGCCCGTTGTGGCGCTTGGAGGTGGGGCTGCTGGCGGCCGAGGAGGTGGCGGGCGGGTCCGAGGATGTATTAAGAGGTACCTGGAGGCCAATGACAATGGGGAGGTCTGAGTGGGGACGGTCTGGGAGGCGCTGAAGGCGGTGGTTAGGGGAGAGTTGATCTCCATTCGGGCCCACAGGGACAAGAGAATGCAGAGAGAGGGGGAGAGGTTGGTGGGGGAGATGGTGAGGGTGGACAGGAGGTACACGGAGGTTCCGGAGGAGGGATTGCTTAGAGAGCGGCGTAGCCTCCAGGCCGAATTCGACCTGTTGACCACCAGGAAGGCGGACGTTCAGTGGAGGAAGGCACAGGGGGCGGTGTATGAATATGGGGAAAAGGCGAGCCGGATGCTGGCGCACCAGCTTCGGAAGCGGGATGCGGCCAGGGAGATCGGTGGAGTTAAGGATGGGGAGGGAATGTGGTGCGAAGTGGGGTTGGCATCAATGGGGTCTTCAGGGACTTCTATGAGGAACGGTATCGGTCCAAACCCCCAGTGGAGGAGGGGGGGATGGGGCATTTCCTGGACCAGCTGAGATTCCCGAGGGTGGAGGAGGGACAGGTGGAGGGACTGGGGGCGCCAGTTGGGCCGGAGGAGTTGGTCAAAGGGATAGTGAGCATGCAGCCGGGGAAGGCACCGGGGCCGGATGGGTTCTCAGTCAAATTTTATAAGACATGTGCGGACCTGCTGGGCTCTCTGTTGGTTAGGACCTTCAACAAGGCAGGGGAAGGAGGGGCTTTGCCTCCGACGATGTCTCGGGCGCTGATTTCCTTGATCCTTAAGCGGGACAAGGATCCCCTGCAGTGTGGGTCATACAGGCCGATCACACTCTTAAATGTAGACGCCAAGTTGTTGGCGAAGATTTTAACCACGAGGATAGAGGACTGTGTGCCGCAGGTTATCCACGAGGACCAAACGGGGTTCGTGAAGGGGAGGCAGTTGAATACTAACATACGGAGGCTTTTGAATGTTATAATGATGCCGGCGGTAGAGGGGGAGGCGGAGATAGTGGTGGCGATGGACACGGAGAAGGCCTTTGATAGGGTAGAGTGGGGGTACTTGTGGGAGGTGCTGAAAAGGTTCGGGTTTGGGGAGGGGTTTGTCAGGTGAGTGAGGCTGTTATATGAGGCCCCGGTGGCGAGTGTGGCCATGAATAGCAGGAGGTCGGAGTATTTTCGGTTATACCGAGGGACGAGACAGGGGTGTCCCTTGTCCCCCTACTTTTTGCGCTGGCAATTGAACCCCTGGCTATGGCACTGAGGGAGTCGGGGAACTGGAGGGGGCTGGTGCGAGGTGGGGAGGAACACCGAGTGTCGCTCTATGCGGATGACTTGTTGTTGTATGTGGCGGACCCGGTGGGGGGGGGATGCCGGAGGTAATGAGGATCCTCAGGGAGTTCGGGAATTTCTCAGGGTACAAGCTCAACATGGGGAAGAGCGAGCTGTTCGTTGTTCACCCAGGGGACCACGAGGGGGGGATTGGTAAGCTCCCATTAAAAAGGGCAGAGAGGAGCTTTAGGTACTTAGGGGTCCAGGTGGCCAGGAGCTGGGGGGCCTTGCACAAGCTTAACCTCACGAGGCTGGTGGAGCAAATGGAGGAGGAGTTTAAGAGGTGGGACATGCTGCCGCTGTCTTTGGCGGGTAGGGTGCAGTCAGTCAAGATGACGGTGCTCCCAAGATTTCTGTTCCTGTTCCAGTACCTCCCCATCCTTATCCCGAAGGCCTTCTTCAGGCGGGTTAATAGGAGCATTACAGGGTTTGTGTGGGCGCAGGGGACCCCGAGGGTGAGAAGGGTGTTCCTGGAGCGGGGCAGGGATAGGGGGGGCTGGCGCTGCCCAACCTCTGTGGGTATTACTGGGCTGCCAACGCAGCGATGGTGCGCAAGTGGGTGATGGAAGGGGAAGGGGCAGCATGGAAGAGGATGGAAGTGGCGCCCTGTGTGGGCACGAGCCTGGAGGCGCTGGTGACGGCGCCGCTGCCGCTCCCTCCAACGAGGTATACCACGAGCCGGGTGGTGGAGGCTACCCTCAAGATTTGGGGGCAATGGAGGTGGCACAGCGGGGAGGTGGGGGCTTCGGTGAGGTCCCCGATACGGGGGAACCATCGGTTTGTCCCGGGGAGAATTGACGGCGGGTTCCTGAGTTGGCACAGGGCAGGTATTAGGAGGATGGGGGACCTGTTTGTGGACGGGAAGTTCGCGAGCCTAGGTGAGCTGGAGGAGAAGTTCGGGGAACACCTTCAGATATATGCAGGTAAAGGCGTTTGCCAGGCGGCAGGTGGCCGAGTTCCCACTGTTGCTGCCGCGTGGGGTCCAGGACAGGGTGCTCTCGGGGGTGTGGGTTGGAGAGTGGAGGATCTCGGCAACGTACCAAGTGATGCAGGAGGAGGACGAGGCCTCGGTGGAGGAGCTGAAGGGTAAGTTGGAGGAGGAGCTGGGTGAGGAGATCGAGGCGGGGACGTGGGCGGACGCCCTGGGGAGGGTAAACTCCTCCTCTTCTTGTGCGAGGCTCAGCCTCATACAATTTAAGGTGTTGGATAGGGCTCACATGACCGGGACAAGGATGAGCCAGTTTTTTGGGAGTGAGGACAGGTGTGATAGGTGCTCAGGGAGCCCAGCAAACCATGCCCATATGTTCTGGGCATGCCCAGCGCTGGGGGAATTTTGGAAGGGCGTAGCAAGGACGGTGTCGAGGGTGATAGGATCCAGGGTCAAACCGAGCTGGGGGCTCGCAATATTTGGGGTTGCAGAGGAGCCGGGAGTGCAGGAGGCGAAAGAGGCCGGTATTCTGGCCTTTGCGCCCCTGGTAGCCCGGCGGAGGATTATTCTTCAGTGGAAGGATGCGCGGCCCCCGGGCGTGGAAACCTGGATCAATGACATGGCGGGGTTTATTAAATTGGAGAGGGTGAAATTTGCCCTAAGGGGATCGGTGCAGGGGTTTTTCAGGAGGTGGCAAACATTCCTAGATTTCCTGGCAGAGCGGTAGAAAAAGTCCAGCAGCAGCAGCAACCTGGGTGGGGGGGTTTGTCTCTGAAGGGGTGTGTATATTTGTTCAGTGTTGATGACAGGTGTTAATTTATTTCTTTTGTTTTGTATATATGGTGGAGGCGGGGGGGGGGGGGGGGGGTTGTTTCATCTTTTCTTTTTGTATTTTGTTATTGAAAATTTGAATAAAATTTTTTTTTTTTAACAATACAAGCTTAACGTAACGTCCTTGTTTTTGTATTCTGTCCCCCTGTTGATAAAGCCATCAGCTTTATTAACTCCGCTCTCAACCTCTCCTGCTAACTTCAATGATCTATGTGCAAATATACTCTGGTCCTTCTTTTCGTAAAAGAATTGTACCCTTAATTTTATAATGTCTTTCTACATTCTTCCCATATTTGCACACTCTGCGTGAAATTTCTTCTGCCACTTGTCTGCCCATTCCACCAACTTTCATTTGTCCTTTAGAGGCTCTACACTATCCACCTTACATTTCATAGATTTCATAGAATTTACAGTGCAGAAGGAGGCCATTCGGCCCATCGAGTCTGCACCGGCACTTGGAAAGAGCACCCTACCCAAGCCCATACCTCCACCCTATCCCCATAACCCAGTAACCCCACCCGACACTAAGGGCAATTTGGACCCTGAGGGCAATTTACATTGGCCAATCCACCTAACCTGCACATCTTTGGACTGTGGGAGGAAACCGGAGGACCCGGAGGAAACCCACGCACACACGGGGAGGACATGCAGACTCGGCACAGACAGTGACCCAGCCGGGAATCAAACCTGGGGCCCTGGAGCTGTGAAGCAACTGTGCTAACCACTATGCTACCGTGCTGCCCTTACGGTTGGCAATTATTTAGAAGTTTCAAATATTGAAATTGTGTCCTGTGCACCGAGACCTATGTCATTAATAATTGATTCATTGATTTGCACTCATAGTTGCTAGAATTGTAAAAATGTTTGGTGGTTTCCAGTGTTGTTTAAAGTTATTGAAGTCCAGGGGGATTGGTGCGGCACGTAATCTTTTAAAACATCTTTCACAGACGTTGACGTCGCTGACTGAGCCAGCATTTTTATTGCCCATTCCATTTTGCCCTTGAATTGAGGGTGCTGATCTGCCTTTTTGAATGGCTGCAGTCCACATTGTGTATGCCCAGTCACTGTGCTGTGAAGGAGTCCCAGAATTTTGACTCAGGGGAAATGCAGGAATGATGATACAGTTCCAGGTCAGGATGATTTGTGGCTTGGGGGCAAATTTCCAGGTGGTGATGTTCCCATGAATCTGCTGCACTTGTCCTTCTAGGTGGTAGAGGTTTTCGTTTTGGAAGGTGCTGCCTGAGGAACCTTGGTGAGTTGCTGCCCGCAACTGTAGACAACGCACACAGCTGCCACTGTGCGCCAATGGTGGAGAGAGCCAATGATGGTGTATGGGGTGCCAAGCAAGCAGGCTGTTTTGTCTTGGATGGTGTCAAGTTTCTTGAGTGTTGATGGTGTCAACCTCCATGATGCTCCAGCCCTCTGAGTTGGGATTCATGCGGGCATGGATTGGTTCAAGTATTTGCCAGCAAGGCACTGATGTGGTGGACATCACGGTGGTGCAGGGGGGGGGGGGGGGGGGGGGGGGGGTGGTTAGTAGTTAAGGTAAGTGCCCCCAAAGGCAGTTGCAGGGTCCCTCCCCTCACAATGGTAATTCTGACCATCCCCAGTTCCCCCATCAGACCACCCCACCAAACTTCACCAGACCCCCACCAGACACCCCATCAGCGACCCCCACCAGATGTATATCAAAGACCCCCAACAAAGACCCCCCCACCAGACCTAACATCAGAGACCCCCATCAGACCATTACCTGAAAAGGGTGGTCAGATGATACAGTAGGATATAGATCAGTTGGAGACTTGGGCATAGAAATGGCAGATGGAGTTTAATCAGGACAAATGTGTGTTACATAGAATTACATAGAACATACAGTGCAGAAGGAAGGCATTCGGCCCATCGAGTCTGCACCGAACCACTTAATCCCTCACTTCCACCCTATCCCCATAACCCAGTCATGAAGGGCAATTTATCATGGCCAATTCACCTAACCTGCACATCCTCGGACAGTGGGAGGAAACCGGAGCACCCGGAGGAAACCCACACAGACACGGGGAGAACGTGCAGACTCCGCACAGACAGCGACCCAGCGGGGAATCGAACCTGGGACGCTGGCGCTGTGAAGCCACAGTGCTAATCACTTGTGCTACCGTTCTGCCAATACCGTTATTGCATTTTTCAAGGTCTAATACAGATGGGAATGATACAGTAAATGGCAGAACCCTTAGGAGTATTAATCGGCAGAGAGGTCTTGCTGTACAAGTCCACAGGTCAGTGAAAGTGGCAACACAAGTGGAAAAGGTAGTCAAGAAGGCACACACCATGCTTCATCCGTTGCGGCTTTGAGTATAAAAATTGGTAAGTCATGCTGCAGCTGTATAGAACCATAGTTAGGCCACATTTTGTGTATTGGGTACAATTTTTGTCACCACACTACCAGAAGAATGTGGATGCTTTGGAGAGGGTACAGAAGATGTTACCTGGTATGGAGTGTATCAGCTATGAGAGGTTGGATCAACTCGGATTGTTTTGACTGGAACAAAGGAGGTTGAGGGGCAACCTGGAAGAGGTTTACAAAATTATGAGTGGCATGGACAGAGTAGATAGTCAGACACTTTTTCCCAGGGTGGAAAGGTCAATTGCCAGGGGAGGTGGTGGAAGCAGGTATAATAGCGACGTTTAAGAGGCATCTTTATGAATGCATGAATAGGATGGGAATAGAGGGATATGCATCCCGGAAGTGCAGAAGGTTTTAGTTTAGACAGGGATCACGATTGGCACAGGCTTAGAGGGCCGAAAAGCTTGTACCTGCGCTGTACTGTTCTTTGTTCAAAGATCCCAATCAGAGACCCCCACCAGAACCCCTATCAGAGACCGCCAACAGACCTCCCATAAGAGAATCCCCATATCAGAGAATTTCCCCATAACAGAGAATCCCCATATCCACAACCCCCATAACAGAGACACTCCCCATATCAGAGACCCCCCACCCTATCAGTCACCCTGCTGGAAGCTAAAGAGTAGTCCAGGCGGAAGCAGTGAAACAAAAATCCCTGCTTTTTCACTCACCTGTCCCTTACATCTGCTGCCTCAGACACATGTCTAGAAAGAAGCAGTTGTGACTTCATGGAAAGTCAAAACTACATCACAAGACTTTAAACTCCCTCAGATCCTTTGATCTGCAAGGTGTCATGTGAGAGTGCCTTTAAGACATGGATGTTTAAGCAATGTTCCTTTAAGAAATGCAGTGATGTCAGAATGTGTGTGGAGCTGGGCTTTTAGCTCAGCCATTTTGAAGTTTTTAGTTTCAGTTTGAGAGAGCAGCTGAAAAGTGCCTGTCTGGTTTGCTGAGAGCTACATGAAGGAAACGAGCTGGTCTAGTGATTTCTGCAAATCCAAAGACTATAAATATATTGAATGTAACCTGTTGTGCTCCTATTTTTTGAAGGGTTGAAGTCTTTTGGATGTTTAAAAGAACAGTTTGCAGGATTGGGTAGTGTTGTATTATTTTCGGGGTTATCTTTGAAGTAAGGGGTGTTAAGAGATCCAATGTTTATTTTAAAAGGTTACGTTGAGTTCATGGAAGAAACATTGTTTTGTTTTAAAAGCCACGTGTCCATAATTGTAATACCACACCGAGGGAACAAGCTGTGTGCTTCAAAAGCAACAATCCATTAAAGGGGGGAGGGGGGGGGGGTTGGTTGGACTCCATGATACATTTTGGGGTTCTGAAAACACCTCTCCCATAACAACAGCAACAGCTTCCATTCACTTCAAAGAGAAATAGCTTTTAATAGGGTGGAATTGACAGCTTTCTGGATTATTTATTTTCATATCCCTTCATGCTTGAATGCTTCTCAAATAGCCTGCTTTGAGCCTAAACTCAATATTTCTAAACATCTAGGAGTTAAATGTTTTCACTTCCTCTTTTTCTCAGAAGAAAGCACTTAATTGCTTTTGATGTGCAGGACATAGGACCAGGAGTAGGCCATTCAGCCCCTTGAGCCTGTCCCACAATTTAATGAGATCGTGGCTGATCGGTGGCCTAACTCCATATCCCTTAATATCTTTGGCCCATATCCCTTGATATCTTTGCTCAATATATTCTATCTTAGATTTAAAATTAACAACTGTTCTAGTTTCAACTGCTATTTGTGGGAGAGAGTTCCAAACCTCTTCTACCCTTTGGGTGAAACAGTACTTCCGAACACATCTCTGAATGGTCTATCCCTAATCTTTAGACTGTGACCTCTCCTTTAGAATCTCCAACCAGTGGTAATAGTTTATTTTTATCTACCTTGTCTTTCCCTGTTACTATCTTGACTACTTTGATCAAATCACCCCTTAACCTACTAAATTCAAGCAAAAACAGGTCTGATTTGTGCAATCTTTCCTCATAACTTAACCCCTGCAGTCCAGGTACCTACGTTTACAAAGTCCCTCCAAGGCCAAAGTATCTTTTCTAAGGTGTTGTGCCTGGAACTGCTCACAGTACTCCAAGTCGGGTCTAACCAGGGTTTTGTATAGCTGCAGCATAACATCTGTGTCTTTATAATCCAAACCATATAAAAGCTAACATTCCATTGGCCTTTTTGACTATTTTCTGCTCTTGTTCTTGGCATTATAAGGATTTATGCACCTGATCTCCCAAGTCTCTTTGGATATCACTGATTGTAACCTCTTACCATTTAGAAAGTATTCTGCTCTGTCCTTTTTTGGTCCAAAATGTATAGCCTCACACTTGCTTACATCAAATTCCATCTACCACAATTTTGCCCATTCACCTAGTCAATATCTCCTTGCAATGTTATGCTATCATCTAGGCTGTCTATAATGCCACCTAACTTTGTATCATCCGCACATTTGGATATATGAATTTCTATGCCATCATCCAAGCCATTCATGAATAATGTGAATAATAATAAGTGCTGGTCCACCACTAGTCACCTCCTGCCAATTCGAGTAATTGCCCATTATCCCCACTCTCTGTCACCTGCCACTAGAACAATTTCCTAACTGCGTCAATAATTTTGCCCTCAACTCTGTGGGCTTCCACCTTCGTTAAGTCTCTTATGTCAGGCATGACGTTCCCTTCATGAATCCATGCTGACCTTCCCTGATCGACCAAGATTTTTTGAGGTGTTCACTTACCCCATCACTAATTATAGACTCCAGCAATCTCCCCACCACAGATGTTGGACAGTTTGGTCTGTAATTCCCTGGTTTCTCCCTTACACTCTTCCGAAAAAGTGGAGTGAGATGTGCAATTTTCCAATCCAGAGGGACTGCTCATTAATCTAGAGAACTCTGAAAGATTATAGTTAGGGCATCTACAATTTGCTCCTTCACTTCCTTGAGCACTTTTGGATGAAAAGTGTCAGGTCCTGGGGATTTATTTAAACTTTAGTTGAATTAATTTCCTAGTTACTGATGCTGTACTTGTGTTAATTGTATGAAGTCTCTGTCCTCTATCAACGATTAATTTAGGACTTCTGGCAAGTTGACCTCTTTTTCAACTGTAATCTGAGGCAAAGTAATTGTTCAACATGTCTGCCATTTCCCCATTATCACTGACAGTATTTCCATTTTCAGCTTTTGAAGGGCTTACATTGCCCTTGACCACCCACCCGCTTTGCCTTTTTGTGACTAACATTTCTTCTTATTGATTTTGATGTTCCTTGCAAGATTCTTTTCACAATTCCTTTTAGTTGCTCTTCTAAGATGCTTTGTGACCTTTTGCTGGTCTTTGTGTCTATCCCATTCATCCGGATCTGTACTATGTTTGACAGATTTGTAAGCCCTTTCTTTTAGTTTTTTGCCGTCCCTAACTCATTAGTTGTCCATGGCTGTTTTTTCATGAAGTAGACCCTTTTCCTTTTGGGAGGTTGGGGGTGTATACTTGCTCTGTATCTTGTTAAATGTTTCTTTAAAAGGCAGCACGGTGGCCTAGTGGTTAGCACAACCGCCTCACGGCGCTGAGGTCCCAGGTTCGATCCCGGCTCTGGGTCACTGTCCGTGTGGAGTTTGCACATTCTCCCCGTGTCTGCGTGGGTTTCGCCCCCACAACCCAAAAATGTGCAGAGTAGGTCGATTGGCCACTCTAAATTGCCCCTTAATAGAAAAAATAATTGGGTAATCTAAATTTATAAAAAAAAAAAAAAATGTTTCTTTAAATATTCTCCACTGATCTTCGGTTGTTTGACCCATTAACAGATCTTCCCCATTTACCATGGACAGTCTCTGTCTCATCCCATTAAAGTCAGCCTTACACAAGTCTAAAATTCTAGTATCTGAATTGTACTTTTCACTTTCAAACACTACGCTGAATAACATCATGTTGTGATCACTTTTGATAAATGTTCACGTACAATTAGGCTATTAATTAAATTTGGCTCATTATTCATAACTAAATCAAATATTGCCTGTCCCCTTGTTGCATCTAGAACATATTGTTACAGGAAACTATCCCGGATACATTCCAGAAATTCACTACCTTTCTGACAATTATTTGTCTGCCTCTCCCAATCTATGTGTAAGTTGAAATCCCCCCATTAATACTACTCTGCCTTTTACATTTATATAATCTAGCACCTCAGAACTGCTAGCAGGGGTTGATGCACAACACCCATTACAGTTTTAGATCCTTTTTTGTTCCCCAGTTCCATCCATATGGTCTCCACTAGATGCTTTCCCCTCATTATATTCATTCTCGCCTTTGAGGTGATGGTATTTCTAATCAATAAGACTACTCCACCCCCTCTGCCATATTCCCTGTCCCTCCTGTAAACTTTATAACCGGGTATATTTAGTTCCCAGTACCGACCATCCTGCAGCCATGTCTCTGTAATAGCTACTACATCATAATCTTCAATTTGCATTTGTGCCTGATGTTTATCTAGTTCATTCCTTACACTCTGTGCATTTGTTTGTCGAATTCTTAATTGGGCTATTTCCCCTGACCTGTCCCTCAGCACCGATGCTTTGTTTGCTTGTTTATTATTTTCCCCTTTTCATTTCACCAGTATACTACGTCTAGTTTTGCCATTAGCTGCAGTTCCTAAAGTTAGGTTCCTGACTATTTCTTTATTTTCTGCCCTGCTAGTTGTGTGTGGAAGTGTATTGACATCCATGAGGCCTCCCCCTTCCCCCCATTTGCTAGTTTAAAGTCCTTGTCACCACCCTATTTACCCTTTGCACTGGAACCTTGGTCAAAGATTGGTTCAGGTGGAGACCATCCCTCCTATCCTAATACTGGTTTCACAGTATAGTTTCATAGTATTTACAGTGCAGAAGGAGGCCATTCGACCTATTGAGTCTGCACTGGCACTTGGAAAGAGCACCCCACTTAAGGCCATGCCTCCACCCCATCCCCGCAACCCAGTAATCCCACCTACCTTTTTTTTCTGGACACCAAGGGCAATTTAGCATGGCCAATCCACCTAACCTGCACATCTTTGGACTGTGGAAGGAAACCGGAGCACCCGGAGGAAACCCACACAGACACAGGGAGAACTTGCAAACTCCGCGCAGACAGTGATCCAAGCCGGGAATCGAACCTGGGACCCTGGAGCTAACCACTGGCCTACCGTGATGCCAGTGCCCCATGAAATGGAACCCCTCTTTCCTGCACCACTCCTTTAGCCACGTGTTTATTTCCCTTATTTTCTCATCCCTATGCCAATTTGCATGTGGCTTGGGTAATAATCCGCGGATTATAATTCTTTAATTCTGTTCCTAGTTCCTGATATTCCCCAAACAGGTCCTCTTTCCTAGTCTTGCCTGTGTTGTTTGTCTCAACACAGACCACAGCAAGTGGATCCTCCCTCCCTATCCAAGAACCTTTCCAACCAGTTAGAGATGGCCCTCACTCTGGCACTGGATAGGCAACATACCATGTGGGACTCCAGGTCCTGCATACAAAGGATGCTATCAGTTCCTCTAATTATAGAACCCCTTGCCACTATCACTTGTCTTTTTTCTCCCCCCCCCCCCCCCACTTGAATGGCCCTCTGTACCACGGTGCAGTGGTCAGCACCCTACATTCTTTTTTTAATTCACGCAGGAAGCTAGTGCCTTGTACCTGCTGAATAAGGTCAAGAGTTGAGGCTCCTCTGTTTCTGTATTCAGGATCTTTCTACATGCCTCACTCGCAGTCACACCCTGCTGCTCCTGACCACTGGCCGAATTTGAGATAATAAATCTACGGGGCATGACTGCCGCCTGAAACAAAGCGTCCCGGTAACTCTCCCCCAACTGGATGTGCTACAGTCTCTGAAACTCAGACTCCAACTCATCTACCAGCTCCGACATAATGCAGCTACAGCACATTGCCTGCCTAGCCATCTCCACTTGGTTCATTTTGCAAATTTCTTTCAAATTTAATGCAGATTCCCTACCAGCCAAACAGGTCATAGCTTTCCTGTGATATCACTTTTTTCTGATTTCCTTGTGTTCCAGCAAAATACCCGAGGTAAATTTTTTATACTTACAGCTCAGATGCTCCTCTCCTCCTGGCCCGCTCCAGCTCCACCCCCCAATGACTAGGCTGCGAATTACCCAAGGTAAGTTTTTTATATTTCAAGCACCGATGCTCCACCTCTCTGGGTCCGCTCCGACTCCGCTCACCAGTGACTAGGCCACAATTCCCCGAGTTAAGGTTTTTATACTTACAGCTCCGATGCTCCGTCTCTCTGGGTCTGCTCCAACTCCACTCCCCCGCTTGTCCTGACAATCATAGCCAGATGTTCACTGGTTTCTATGCAGACACAGCTGCTGCTCTCTAGTCATCTGTCTGAGGCAGCAGGTATGAGGGACAGGTGAGTGAAAATGCAGTGATGTTTTCACTGCTTCCACCTGAACTGCTCTTTAGCTTCCAGGCAGGGGCAACTGACTGAGGGGGGGGGGGATCTCTGTTATGGAGGAGGGGGTCTCCGTTATGGGGGTCTTTGATATGCGGGTTGTCTGTAATGGGGGGGGGGATCTGTGATATGGAGTGTCTCTGGTGGAGGTCTCTGGGGGGCTCTCTGGTGGAGCGCTCTGATGGGGGATCTGGTGGAGGGGTCTGATGGGGGCTTGGTTGGTGGGGGGTCATCGCCAGCAGCAAACAAACCACCCGCTGCCTGACCAAAGTGACCCCTTATTTTATTTCATACGAGTTGGTCACCCTGCACTGTGTGATATGCTACATAGTGGCTGTAATCTCTGCACAGTAAGAAATGGCAAACATCAGTTACTCTGGTGTTAGGTAGGATGTGGTATGATTGGAACAATATTACAACCTTCTCTTCTCAAGCACATTAATGAACCTTGGACAAAGAGAGCCATGGCATAAGGGGCTATAGCTCAGTGGTAGAGCATTTGACTGCAGATCAAGAGGCCGCTGGTTCAAATCCAGATGCCCACAATGCTGTTTGATGCCATGTCTCCTTCATTGCACCAGTTTAGAAAATACGTATAGGGGCTGGATTAGCTCACTGGGCTAAACAGCTGGCTTTTAAAGCAGACCAAGCAGGCCAGCAGCATGGTTCGATTCCCGTACCAGCCTCCCCGAACAGGAGCCGGAATGTGGCGACTAGGGGCTTTTCACAGTAACTTCATTGAAGCCTACTCGTGACAATAAGCGATTTTCATTCCATTTCATTTCATAGAAGTCAATTAGGTAGACTAAAGTCAGAGCGGCCTTGCTATGTGTATGATTGTACTTTGCTTTTACCTACTTTTTCTTTGCATTGTTCGTTCTGGATTGTCAGGTTACAACAGTCAAATGCCCATGGTGCACAGATTTTAATAGAGGAATTTAAAAAAAAACTATTTCCTCTCTTTGTGGAATCAATGATAAAACATCAATTACCACTAACAAAATAAGGGTTGATGTTTGGAAAAATGGCACTGTGGAATCAGCTATGGTGTATTTTGCCATAAGGATTACTTGAGGCAGATCCCATTGCACCTTTTAAGGAAAACTTAGATAAATATTGAAAGCATTGGAAGATATAGATTGACAGGGTGAGAATGATGTGACGGTTATGCCATGCCTGCAAAGATATTGGGTGGGATTCTCCCAACGGGAGCCTAAGTGCCAACGCCGGAGTGAAAACCGCAGTGTTTCACTCCGGCATTGGAGGCCGCTCCTCGCCCCCTATTCTCCCACCCCCGGGGGGCTAGGAGCGGCGCCGCGTAAAAGTGATGCCGCGTAAATTACGCGGCCAGCGCAGCGTAAATGGCGTCACCTGCGCATGCGCAGTTGCCGTCCTCCCCGCGGGCGCCCCGCAAGAAATGTCGGAGTGGTCTTGCGGGGCCGCTGAGGAAAGGAGTGCGTCCTTCAGAGAGGCCGGCCCGCCGATTGCGGGTCAGACCCCTTTTGAGCCCCCCCCCCCGGTGCTCGATCCCCCGTCCCCCCCCACAGCCCCCCCCCCCCCCCCCCCCCCCCCGTAGCGTTCCAGCGCTGTTCACGCCGGCAGTGGCCAGGTGTGTTTGCCGCCGGCGGGAACACGCGTATTGGGCAGGTCGCTCGGCCCATCCGGGCCGGAGAATCGCCGCTCGCCCGTTACAAACGGCGAGCGCCGATTCCCCGAGCGGCCAGCCGTAAATCTCGGCGTGCCGGTTTGGGGGGGTGGGAGAATTGCATGCGGGTGCTGGGGTGGTGTGGCGGGACTTGCCCGGCACCGCCGCACATTGTCCCACCCGGCGTGTGTTGGGGGGGGGGGGGGGGGGGGGGAGAATTGCGTCCATTAAATTCCTAACTTTCAAGATAGGGACTTCAGTCAATGCGGACTTTTGAAAATCGACTTTTAAAAGTGGCCAAAATGCCGTTAAGGTGGCCAGCGAAGGTCAGGTGGCCTACTGTGATTTTCAAAATGTAAAATGACCATAGATGGAGCACCCGCCCTTGAATACACATTTACAACATGAAACCACTTGTAAATTTGCACCTCCTATTGACTGATATTTACCAAAACTCTAAATGCTCCCAGGTGCAGCGTCTGCAAACCCGACTCTTAACAAAAAAAGATGCAGAGAAATCAATTCACCACAAGCAGGTGTGAACATCCATCATTAAAACCTAACTGTGTAGTAGTGGTTTCTAACTTCCAATCAGTTCTGTCGACAATGGATGTATCACTCATCTTGGGGGAGGTAGGGTCACATGACCAAAATTAACTTCAGATCACAAGTTAAGCTTTCTACTTAAAGGACTGATTAAGGACACATGATTTGTTCTTTGTATTCTGTTAATAATCTAGATTTATGTTTTGTTCTCTAGAATCTAGTTTGCTTGTGTGAGTGCATGAGAGAGTGATAGTGTTTCATTGCATTTAGATTTTGGGGTGTTGTGTGAATAAACATTATCTCTTCTTTTGATTTAAACCTACCGAAAGCCTGCTTCATGTTTATTACTGAAAATCACAACACTAACATTTAATCATTTTAAAAAATAATAATCATTATTGTCACAAGTAGGCTTACATTAACGCTACAAAGTTACTGTGAAAAGCCCCTAGTCGCCACACTCCGGTGCCTGTTCGGGTACACTGAGGGAGAATTCAGAAGATCCAATTCACCTAACAGCACATCTTTCGAGACTTGTGGGAGGAAACCGGAGCACCCGGAGGAAACCCACACAGCCGCAGGAAGAACATGCAGACTCCACACACAGTGACCCAAGCCGGGAATCGAACCTGGGACCCTGGAGTTGTGAAGCAATGGTGCTATCCACTGTGCTACAATGCCACCCACGGTGAGGAAATAGGATAAGAGTTATCCCACCACCTCTACTCATCCATGACAGTGTGGCTATAGGGTTAGTTTAAGATTGTTTCAATAATGGTTACGTTGGGTTAAATGCCCTTCTCCTGTGCTGTCTGCTTCTGTTCTTCCAGGGAAGTTATATGGGATGGAATTAATTCCAGCTTTCTTTCCCATTAGTTAAGCTTGCCTGCGCTTGCTAGTGCCGATCAAACGATATAAGGATTTGTTCCGGCTGGGAAATTCAAATTTAAGGACTTGGGCACGAAGCGAATGAGGCTGTTTGGTAAACGATTAACACAGACCCTTGACATTGCTTGTAAGGAGAGGTTTGTACATTGCATGAGATAGCTTGCATTCAGAGATGTAAATGATGCAGTGTGACTGTTCTGCATGAGGCTTAACTATTGATGTTTGATTTCAGATTGGGAAAGGACACCCAATTGTCACGGTTAGTAATTTAAAACTAAGATGTGCCTTGGGCCGACTTCTGTGTGGAGGCCCATTCGTAGCTGTGTGCAAACCAAATCAATTCATCAACAGCTTATATTTATACGGCAGCTATAATGTAGTTAAAGGTCCCAAGGCATTTCCAGGAGCGTTTTCAAACAAGACCACACAAGAAGATATCAGAAATTAAAACAGAAAATGCCAGAAACACTTCTCAGGCCAGACAGCACCAATGGAGAGAGAAACAAAGTTAATGATACAGAAGAAGATCTTGCAACAGATGAGCAAATGTTTGGCTAAAGAAGAAACATTCTTTTGGAGGAAAGAGTGAAAACCATGATCCTTCTAAATTGTGGGCAGCACGGTAGCATGGTGGTTAGCATAAATGCTTCACAGCTCCAGGGTTCCAGGTTTGATTCCCGGCTGGGTCACTGTCTGTGCGGAGTCTGCACGTCCTCCCCGTGTGTGCGTGGGTTTCCTCCGGGTGCTCCGGTTTCCTCCCACAGTCCAAAGATGTGCAGGTTAGGTGGATTGGCCATGCTAAATTGCCCGTAGTGTCCTAAAAAGTAAGGGGGGGGGTGTTGTTGGGTTACGGGTATGGGGTGGATACGTGGGTTTGAGTAGGGTGATCATTGCTCGGCACAACATCGAAGGCCAAAGGGCCTGTTCTGTGCTGTACTGTTCTATGTTCTATGTTCTATGTGCACCACAATTGGAAATGTGCCGTGAAGGAGACATACAGGCACCACAAAAGCAATGGTCCCTTTAAGATGTGGATATGAGGGGTGGAATTCTCTGTTTGAGAGACTAAGGGCGGGATTCTCCGTAAGCTGATGCTGAAATCAGGAAGTGCGATCAGGCGGAGAATAGCTTCCGACGCCAAAATCGGGGTAGGCGCCGGTTTGATGCCAAATCGGGATGATCCAGCTTCCCGAAAATGGCGTAAATGCGTCGCTCGTCGCTCGGGGTTAATGTACAGTAGGCATATCATTAACGGGCCTAGCACCCTATTCTCCAGCGCCTCTGAGATTCACCGCCTCCGATGGGCCGAGTTCCCGACTGCGTGCTTCACTTGTGGTCTCACAAATTGTGAATCTGGCGTCGTGGCTGCTGAGCGAGAGAAGAGGTAGGAAATGGCTTGGCATGACTGCGGGCTGCCGGCCCGGACACCAGGAGTGCTGCCTCGGTGGGGGGCCCCCTGCCAGTGCCGGGGGAGGGAAGGGGGAAGACAGGCCGAGCAGCTGGGGCGCACCCCCCAACAGGACTGGGGCAGTGCCCAGGCACCGACCGCCATTACATTGGCCATCTTGCTGCACACCCACTGACCACCCACCTTGGCCCCTGGTACAACACACTGACACCGGCCGTATGGGTGTGCCCGCCCCCGCACCCCATCCCCTGCCACAGTGTGCCCCCCAACCTTTGATGTCAACAGGGCTTGGGTGGCAGAGGCCGTGTGCACCTTGGGCTCCACTGCAAGGACCAGGCAGCACTGCCGAAACATAGAAACATAGAAAATAGGAGCAGGAGGAGGCCATTCGGCCCTTCGAGCCTGCTCTGACATTCATTATGATCATGGCTGATCATCAAGTTCAAGATCCTGATCCCACATTCTCCCTTTATCCCTTTAGCCCCTAGAGTTATATTTAATTGCTTCTTAAAATTACACAACGTTTTTGGCCTCAACTACTTTCTGTGGCAGTGAATTCCAGTGATTCAACATTCTCTGGGTGAAGAAATTTCTCCTCACCTCAGTCCTAAAAGGTTTACCCTTTATCATCAAACTATGACCCCTAGTTCTAGACACCCCACCATCAGGAACATTCTCTAGAACTCGGTTAGAATCCTGAAAGAAGCTGTACCACCCCCTCAGCGTGCCCCAGGTGAGTCTCTGTGTCCCTGCCACCACCCCTGTCCCACACATCCACACCCCTCACCACCCCCAAGCCCTCCGCTCCCATATGGCCCCCACCAGTTGGCTGGCGGGCATTGTTGGGTTAGTGTAGACAATCCCACTGGCCAGATCAGGTGAGTCGCCAGCTCCCTGCTCCTGGCACCACCCCACCCCTGTTCTACACACCCTCACTACACACCCCACAGACGACAACCCCCATAGAGGGCAACCGCACCCCACCCACCAGTAGGTCCCTTACACCCCACCCGTACTGCCCACCGTAGCCAGGTGCCCTGTGCTCTCAGCCAACCAGCCGCGGACCCCCTGTGCTGCACGTGTCCAAGTATCTCACACTGTGCATTATTTGTCCCCCAGGATAAGGCAGTCCATCCCGCAGGGAGTGGGAGGAGGCCAGAGCGGGCCCGCCGGACCTACAGCCTCTCACCGTCGCGGAGCAGAGGCTTTGAACCTGGTCAGTGGGATGGGTAAGCGGGCAGTTGCAAAGGCGGAGGTCAGCATGGGATAGCCAGGTAATCCCCCAATGCGGTGCTATGTCCCTATGGCACCTGAATCACCACCCCCCACCACCCCCACAATGACCTAACCATATGTCTTGTCTTGTGTCTTGCAGGGTCACCACCAAACGATGAGGAACCGTCTGGAGCCCCGCCTCCCAACTGCAGCCCTGCAGCCCACCGGGCAACGAGGCGCGGATGTCCGGGATGCCCCCCCCCAACAAGTCCCCTGCCATAATCCCGTGATACCCCGGAGCACATGTCCGGGGATGACACCAACTTTTTGTCACTGCTGTCACCGGCTCCTCCACTATCCAGAGTCACCCACCTCGGCTGGGTATTTGAGTGAAGAAAATCCTGGGGCACTATCTGCTGTGCACTACACACATGTGCAGCAGTACAACAGGTGGAGGTAGGAATCCTCGAGGAGATGGACAGTTGGAGGGCTGCCATCCAATCAGGTCTAGCATTTCTGGAAAGGGTGGTCCCATCGATGTTGAAGATGCAGCCGCAGAGCCGGGGACTTCAGGAGGGGGTGTCAGCAACCATGCAGCGCCTGCAGGTGCAGTTGGAGGAATCCAACTGCCTGTAGGAGCCGGAGGCTGTGATGCGTGCTCCCCTGGCCAACATCGCACGGGTGGTGTCCGTGGTGGAGGCCTTGGGTGCAAAGGATCGACCTTGTGTCAGGATGTCCAAGGCCTGGGACAAAACGTGCGGGCGGTGGCTGAGGCACAGGACAGGGCAGCCCTGTCTCAGGCAGCCATGTACCAGGGCACATGGAGAATGCTGGGGCGCTCCAGAGCGAAGCCCAGTCGCAATGGGCCATAGCTGCAGACATCGAGGACATTGGCCTGCCGCTGGCTGACCTGAGCCAGACTCAGAGGGACCTGGCATGGTCCCAGAGGGACATGGCCCAGTCGCAGAGGGACATGACACATGGCTGGTGGGACGCTCAAAGTGGGAGGGAGTGCTGGGGTAGAGGCGCTAGCGTGGGGTTGCTGGGTGAAGGGGGTGGGGTGTGCGCTATGGGGTGCAGGGGGAAGCTGCTGGGTTTGGGGGGGGATTTGTGGGGATGGAATGGGACAGTTGAGCTGTCAGTGGCTTGCCCCCTAGTCAGCGAACCTGGAGGTGATTAGATTGCCCTTGGTGCAAACATCATGTGGACGCCTGTGCCTGGCCACGCCCCATTTCCTGCCAATCCTGGCCCCTCTCCACATCCTCTTGGTCAGACGAGTTACGTTGTTCCGCCACCTCCTCCCCCTGCATGTTGCCCCTCTGCTGCACAATATTGTGGAGGACGCAGAATGGCCACCATGATGCGGGAGACCGTCCCAGGGCTGAATTGGGGACCCTTCCAGAGTAGTCCAGGCACCTGAAGCGCACCTTCAGGTCACCGACGCACCACTCCATAGGCATCATTATAGCGGGTCCCCGTGTCGGTCTGAGGCATCTGGACAGGTGTCATCAGACACAGACGCTGCAGATAGCCCCTGCCACCAAAGTGCCAGCTTCTCACTCGGGGGAGCACCTCAAAGGTGTTGGGCACTGTCGAGTGCGTTGGGACAAAGGCGTTGTGCATGCTGCCTGGATAGTGGGCGCACACACATGCACAATGTGCTGCCAGTGGTCACTCCATTGACGGAGTGGAATCCTTTCCAATTAATGAAGGGCACCCCCTCATGTGACGGTGCCCCTAGGAGGACATGTGTCCCTTTGATCACCCCATTGACCTGGGCATTCCAGCGATGGTGGCCAATCCTGCTGCCCGGGCATCATGGTGGGCTCAGTCCACACCGAAGGCAATGTGTTGCAGAGGGCAGACATGTTAACGTGGTGAGTACACAGTGCCCAACCAGGCTCAACAAACTACACAGTGACCCTGGCCTGCAATGCAGCCCCTGCCCTCATATGTCCCCTTCCCCCCTCCCAGTTCTAGCCCTACCTCCCACCCATTATCCCCCCCCCCAAAGCTCTTCCCTCCACACCGCACCCCTGCCCCCACCAATGACTGTCACCAGGGGGCCTCCTGCCCCGCCATCTATCCCTGCCAGTGTTACACTCTGCGGTCCCTGTCCCACACCCTCCTGTGGGGCCAACTGTGGGTGCCTTCCTTGGGTGGGCCACATGCTACCCCACTATCATGGTGCCACCTGTTGCAGTGGGCACCATGTGCCACCGACTGGTGCCATGCCTGGTGGCATGCGTGTGGGCAGGGACCACGGATGGGTCTGGGCGAGGGGGCTGGACACCTGATGGCACCAGAGCTGTAGTGTGCCATGGGTCTTGTGTACCACGCACGGAATGTGCCTCCCTGTTTGGGGCAAGATGGATGAGGACAGGGGCGCTGTGGGCAGGGGGAGCCTGGTGACTGTCGGGGGTCCTGCAGGCAGGGCTGGCTGATGGTGCCACCAGTGGGGCATCCGCCCTGGGGAGCAGTGGGCTAGGGAGGGTGGCAAGGGACATGATGTCCACTGTTCGGGGTGTGCTCTGCTCCCCCATCCCTTCTCCTGCAGTGGGTCTGCGTCTCGGATGGGCACACTGAAGGGAGCAGCCCCTCGTGGGCTAATGGCTACACTGGGTCACGCACATCCTGTTGGTGTGTTTGCTGGGGTGGGGGGTTCCTGAGGGATGGCCTGGGAGGACGGGGCACCCATATGGCCGGTGGCGTTCTGCACATTTATAGGACACGGTGGGAGGTCAGTGGGGTGCAAATCCAGATGGCTGCCTTGCAGGCCACGGCAATGGCAACCCGTACTCAGCCACCCCGTCCCAGGGAGGGGCACCCCAAACCCACCACCCGTCTCCTGGTTGTCCCCATTCTACTCCGCTTGCCATTTACAGATGCCTCACCCCCCCCCCAGCCAAGGGCACAACTGACAGCCCACCAGGAATCTTTTCTCACCTCCTCTCTCACCCTCAGAAGCCACGTTTTTAAATACCACAAGTAAACGTCGCCGGTGTCACATCCACTTGGCAGAGCATTGCAGGAGGCTGGAGAATACCGGGTCGGGCCCATTAATGACATGCTAACAGGCGTTACTGTACAGTTTGCATGCCCACACAAACAGGCCGCATGGGACAAATTCACGCAGCTATCGAAGCGCGGAGCACGGAGTTAGGTTAGGCGCCCAACACCGACCTCCATTTTCAGCTGATGCGCGATTCTCTGCCCGATTGCGATTCCGGAGTCACTGGACAGAGAATCCCATCTAAGCAGTTGCTTGTCAATTGTAATGGGACCGCAAACCGCAACAAGCTAGCCTCACATTACAAACACAAATTATAGGGAACATTGGTAGAGGTGGAGAGGTTTGTGAAAGGAATTCCTGAGCTCAGGATCAGGGAGGTTGAAAAGCAAGGGGCGGGATTCTCTGGTCCCCCCGACGCGTGTTTTTCGGCGATGCAAGATTCGCTGGTGGAAGGATTCTAACTTCCGGCTGATTGTCAATGGGATTTGCCATTGTAACCACCCCACATCACCAGGAACCTGCAGGAGGGGATGTGTTGTCAGTGGGGAAAGTGAATCGCAATGACTGGAGAATTCCAGTCAAGGGTGCCAGCGATACAATGATCAAAATGACCGAAGTGCAAAAGGTTGTACCTGAATCCTGTTGCACAGGTGCCAGACTGAATGGAAGCTAGATGTTGGTGCCAGTGTTTGTGGGAGCCAGATGTTGGGGCCAGTGTGGGTGGAACCATGATGTTGAGGCCAGTGTTTGTTGGACCATGATGTTGGTGCCAGTGTGTGAGGAAACATGATGTTGGTTCCAGTGTTTGTTGGACCCAGATGTTGGTGCCAGTGTGTGAGGAAACATGATGTTGGTTCCAGTGTTTGTTGGACCCAGATGTTGGTGCCCATGTGTGTGGGACCATGATGTTGGTGCCAGTGTGTGTGGGACCCAGATGTTGGTGCCAGTGTGTGAGGAAACATGATGTTGGTTCCAGTGTTTGTTGGACCAGGATGTTGGTGTCTCTGTGTGTTGGACCCGTATATTGGTGCCTGTGGGTGTGGAACCAGGATATTGGTGCGAGTTTGTGTTGGACCCATGTATTGGTGCCATTGTGTTTGGGACCCGGATGTTGGTGTCAGTGTGTGTGGGACCCGGATGTTGGTGTCAGTGTGTGTGGGACCCGGATGTTGGTGTCAGTGTGTGTGGGACCCGGATGTTGGTGTCAGTGTGTGTGGGACCCGGATGTTGTTGCCAGTGTTTGTGGGACCCAGATGTTGGTACCAGTATGTGTGGGACCCGGATGTTGGTGTCAGTGTGTGTGGGACCAGGATGTTGTTGCCAGTGTTTGTGGGACCCAGATGTTGGTACCAGTATGTGTGGGACCCGGATGTTGGTGTCAGTGTGTGTGGGACCCGGATGTTGGTGTCAGTGTGTGTGGGACCCGGATGTTGGTACCAGTATGTGTGGGACCCAGATGTTGGTGTCAGTGTGTGTGGGACCAGGATGTTGGTGTCAGTGTGTGTGGGACCAGGATGTTGTTGCCAGTGTTTGTGGGACCCAGATGTTGGTACCAGTATGTGTGGGACCCAGATGTTGGTGTCAGTTTGTGTGGGACCAGGATGTTGGTACCAGTATGTGTGGGACCAGGATGTTGGTGCCAGTGTGTGTGGGACACAGATGTTGGTGCCAGTGTGTGTGGGACCAGGATGTTGGTGGCAGTTTTTGTGGGACCCGGATGTTGGTGCCAGTGTTTGTGGCACGAGGATGTTGGTGCCAGTGTTTGTGGGACAAGGATGTTGGTGCCAGTGTGCGTGGCACGAGGATGTTGGTGCCAGTGTTTGTGGGACAAGGATGTTGGTGCCAGTGTGCGTGGCACAAGGATGTTGGTGCCAGTGTGCGTGGGACCCTGTGTTGGTGCCAGTGTGCGTGGGACCCAGTGTTGGTGCCAGTGTGCGTGGGGCCTAGATGTTGGCACCACTGTGTGCGGGATACAGATGTTGGTGCCAGTGTTTGAGGGGCCTGAATGTTGGTGTCGGTGTTTGTGGGACTTGGATGTTGGTGTCAGTATGTGTAAGACCAAGATGTTGGTGTCAGTATTTAAAAGAGACAGTGTGACCAGAACCCGGATATTGATGCTAGTGTGTGGACCTTGCTGTTGGTGCCAGTGTGACCAAGGCTCAGGTGTTGCTTCCAGACTGTGAGACATGGATGTTTCCAGCCATGTGTGTTAGACACGTAGGTTGGTGCGTGTGTGTGTAGTAATCGGATGTTGGTGCCAGTGTGTTTCAAACCCATATTTTAGTGCCAGTGTGTGAGGGACCCAAATGTTGATGCCAGTGTGTGTTGGTCTCGGATGTTGGGGCTAGTGTGACCAGAGCCCATATGTTGGTGCCATTGTGTCCGGAAACCTGATGTTGGTCCTTGTATTTGTGCGGGACCAGATGTTGGTGTCAGTATGTACTGCAGCTGGATATTGGTGCCATGTGACCGGGACCCATATGTTGGTGTCGGTGTGTGTGGGACCCGGATGTTGGTGCCATTGTGTGTGGGACCCGGATGTTGGTGCCAGTGTGTGTGGGACCCGGATATTGGTGGCAGCGTGTGTGGTCCCGGACGTTGGTGCCAGTATGTATGGGACCAGGATGTTGATGCCAGCTTGTCCTTGACCCAGATGTTGGTGCCAGTGTGTGGGAAGCAGATGTTGGTGTCAGTGTGCGGGAAACAGCTTTGGTGCCAGTGTGCGAGACCCAGATGTTGGTGTCAGTGTGCGTTAAGCAGATGTTGCTGCCAGTGTGCGAGAACAGGTGTTGCTGCCAGTGTGCGGTAAGCAGATGTTGGTGCCAGTGTGTGAGGCCCGCTGTTGGTTCCAGTGTGGGGGTAGCAGATGTTGCTGCCAGTGTGCAAGACCTAGGTGTTGGTACCAGTGTGCAAGACCCGGATGTTGGTGCCAGTGTGCGAGACCTGGATGTTGGTGCCAGTGTGCGAGACCTGGGTGTTGGTGCCAGTGTGCGAGACCTGGGTGTTGGTGCCAGTGTGCGAGACCTGGGTGTTGGTGCCAGTGTGCAAGACCCGGATGTTGGTGCCAGTGTGCAAGACCCGGATGTTGGTGCCAGTGTGCAAGACCTGGGTGTTGGGGCCATTGTGCGAGACCTGGGTGTTGGTGCCAGTGTGCGAGACCTGGGTGTTGGTGCCAGTGTGCGAGACCTGGGTGTTGCTGCCAGTGTGCGAGACCTGGGTGTTGGTGCCAGTGTGCGAGACCTGGGTGTTGCTGCCAGTGTGCGAGACCTGGGTGTTGGTGCCAGTGTGCGAGACCCGGGTGTTGGTGCCAGTGTGCAGGAAGCAATGTTGGTGCTAATGTGTTATGATGAATGCAGGAAATTGTTGTGTGTTTTATTTTGGGCATGATTCACCCAAATCATTTTGAAGTATCATTGTGGGCGCGTTTGGCAGGGTGCCTCACGTCAGCTGAAATGGTGAGATCGCAGCCTGGAATCACCCGCACTTACTGTTAAAAAGGAACCCCCCATGTGAACCTTACCATGTTGTCTCTTTCACCCGACTCGTGCCTCAGCTGCTGGTCGCTAACAAGGGGGAGGTGCTTTAAATGCTCCCTCAGTATTCACGCCCAGTTAAGAAACGAGGATGGCAGTGTGAAGACCTGCTCCTCGCTTTGGGGATGTCGGCCTGGTCAGGCTTCTCAACGCCGTGGATGAGAGGCGGGGCCACCCTGCCCCCCCCATGGGGGTCGGAGAACGGCAGCAGGATCAACAAAGCCCAACCTGGGGCCGACAAGGAGACTAGGGCAGTCTCCAGTTCTTCTGAATCCCTACGCCTGACAATGGTGCATCTCAAGGGCAGCGGGCTGAACAAGGAGGCATGGTAATGCCTGTGACACCGGTAAGTTAGCCGGTGCCCTCTGGCTCTAGGCCCCTCAGAGGACGCCTGTCAAGGGCATCAGAGGCCACAGGGCATGGAAGTCAGCAGGTTGCCTCCACCTTTGATGTGCATCATGGGGACACACTGATGCACTATCAATTATGACAAGACGAGAGTAGAGAGTAGTCGAGGCTTTATTACACAGAGATGTGTGGCCTACAGCAGCTGGTGAAATGGCTGTTGCTCAGAGAGCCCACACATTTATACTCCGCCTACTGGGCGGAGCCAGCAGGCAGGGATCTACCCCGTACCTGTAGTCCAGGCGCCTTATCGTAATCCCAATATATACAATATAATACATGAGTGGTGACGAGCACATTCACCCCCTGTTAAAAATGAGTCCAGCGGGGGTGGTGGGATCCTATACACATACAGATTGGTTTTAAAATTACAGAGAAGGTTACAAATTTATACTATCGGGCGCCTTGATGTGTCGTTGAGAGCGCCGCAGTGCTGGTGGCAACTCAGGCGTCGGCTTGGTCTTCAGTGACTCCGGGAGCGTGTCAAAATCCTCTTCATCCCCGGGTGGGAACAAGGGGAGGATGGATTATCCTGGAGCAGGGGCTGCGGTGGGGTGAGCTGGGGGGAGGGAGGGTGGCGCCGGGGCAGGGGGGGGGGTGGTGTGGGGACCCAGCTGGCGCCAGGACCCTGAGGGAGACCGTGTCTTGGTGGCCATCGGGGTATGGCACGTAGGCGTACTGCGGGTTTGCATGGAGGAGCTGTACCCTCTCAACCAACGGGTCCGCCTTGTGGAGCCGTACGTGCTTGGGGAGGAGAATGGGTCCTGTCATAATATACATCCATGTATATGATGGAGTGCAGACAGCCAGTGATTGACACACAGGATGACCAGTGAGCACACAGAACACAGCAGCCAATCACCAGACAGGACACGACCATTATAAAGCCAGAGGGCACCAGTTTCCTCGCTCTCTTTGGGATCTTGGGTTCCAGCCTCTGAGACAGTCAGAGCTTGTGACCAGCAGCCAGTGCAAACACCATGTGGTAGTCAGTAAGTCTGGTCAGGCTAGCCTCAGGTCTCCAGTCAAGTCAGCATCGTGTCAACCCACAGTTAAGCATGTAATATAGTTAGATGTTAAATAAAATCGTGTTGCATCTCATCAAGTGTTGGAAGTCTGTCTCTCTCTACACTGCATCAAACGCAGTCCACATAGACCCAGTTTACTCAACACATCATGGTACCAGATCTGGATGTTGAGAATTGACGGACTCACCTTGAGTGAATCAGCGTTGACCAGCAAGCAGCCATCCGGTGACATGGAAAACGTCCGCCCTTCTCCGCAGCTCCGCATCGCCGGCAACCTCGGTGCAAACTGGAAGATTTTCAAACAGAAATTCCAACTCTACCTTGAAGCCACCGACCTCGAGGCTGCATCAGATGCCAGGAAGATCGCACTATTCCTCTCCACAGCCGGGGACCACGCCATCCACATCTACAACTCCCTTACATTCTCTGAAGGCGAAGACAAGACAAAATTTAAAACAGTCCTGCTGAAGTTCGACAGCCACTGCAACATTGAGGTGAACAAGAGCTTTGAATGGTACGTTTTCCAGCAGAGGCTTCAGGGTAAGGATGAACCTTTCTAATCCTTTTTGACCCATCTCCGCATCCTTGCGCAGTCATGTCACTATGACTCGACAACTGATTCCATGATCCGGGATCAAATCGTTTTCGGGGTCCACTCCGATTCCCTTCGCCAGCAGCTCCTGAAAGTCAAGCAGCTCACCCTTACCATCGCTATCGAAACCTGCGTCCTCCATGAGCACGCTAACAACCGGTATTCCCATATCAGGGCGGCAGAAATGGCAAAGCTAACCTCCCACGAGGTGGAACGGGTGCAGGCTATCGCACAAATGCAGGGCCTGAGTCTTGATGAGAGTGGCCATTTCGCACACTTTTCCCAGGCTCCAGTGCATGTGCGCCGCAACTGAGGGGACGGCGAGACCCATGACCAGCCTGCGCAGGTGCATACGTCATTCGACCACACTGCGCATGCGCGTTGGCACATGGAACACGCTGACGTCGGCGTCATGATGTGTCCGAATTGTGGCTCCGCCCATTTAAAGCGCCAATGTCCGGCAAAATCACGACGGTGTCTACAGTGTGGCAAGCTTGGCCACTACGCAGCCCTTTGCAGATCTGCTCCACTGCCCAGCATCCAGCAATCCCAGCCACAGTGCAGGAGCGTCCGTTCGGTACAGCAGGCCATGCCAGACTCCGACCCCGACAGCCCACCAGATCCTGACGCCGAGTGCCTCAAATCCCCATTCCGGGTGAGCATCATTACTAAGCATGCGCTGCCTCTCAAAGATGGTGAAACACCTCCCAATCATTTTCATTTCAATCAATGATTTTCATTTCATTTCATTTCATTTCAATCCTGAGCGTTGACGAGCATCCGTTTCAAGCTGGACACCGGCGCTTCAGCGAACCTCATTTCAAAATTTGACCTCGACACCATCCGCGTCAGACCAAGCATTCTTCCACCGGCCTGCCAGCTCCTCGACTACAATGGCAATGCCATTGCTGCCAGTGGCTCACACACCTCAATATTTATTACCTGAACACACTTTTTTTTTAAAGAAAAGGGGGAGATGTCATAATATACACCCATGTCTATGATGGAGTACAGACAGGCAGTGATTGACACACAGGATGACCAGTGAGCACACAGCACACAGCAGCCAATCACCAGACAGGACACGACCACTATAAAGCCAGAGGGCACCAGTTTTCCCGCTCTCTCGGGATCCAACCTCTGAGACAGTCAGAGTTCATGAGCAGCGACTAGAACGTCCACCATGTGGTAGTCAGTTAGTCTGGTCAGGCTAGCCTCAGGTCTCCAGTCAAGTCAGCATAGTGTCAACCCACAGTTGAACATGTAAAATAGTTAGATGTTAAATAAAATCGTGTTGCATCTCATCAAGTGTTGGAAGCCTGTCTCTTTCTACACTGCATCAAACACAGTCCACATATACCCAGCTTACCCAACACATCAGGTCCTGGAGCTGCCAGCCACGTTGAGAGCGAAACCCCGGAGGTAGACTTCCTGGGGAAGGCAAAGAGATGTTCATGGGGGGTTTTGTTAGTCGCAGTGCAAAGGAGCGACCAAATGGAGTGAAGTGCGTCGGAGAGGACCTCCTGCCAGCGGAAGGCCGGGAGATCTCTGGACCGTAGGGCCAGATGGACGGCCTTCCAGATCGTCCCATTATCCCGTTCTACCTGCCCGTTTCCCCGGGGGTTGCAGCTGGTCGTCCTGCTGGAGGCAATGCCCCTGTTGAGCAGGTACTGGCGCAGCTCATCGCTCATAAATGAGGATCCCCGGTCACTGTGGACGTAGGCAGGGAAACCAAACAGAACGGAGATGGTGTTGAGGGCTTTGATGACGGTGGCAGACGTCATATCGGGGCATGGGACGGCGAAGGGGAATCGGGAATACTCGTCGACCACATTAAGAAGTGTTGCGGTCGGAGGAGTGGAGGGGCCCTTTGAAGTCCATGCTGAGATGTTCAAAGGGGCGAGAGGCCTTCACCAGTCGCGCACGGTCTGGCCGGTAGAAGTGCGGTTTGCACTCCGCGCAGACCTGGCAGTCTCTGGTGATAGCCCTGACTTCCTCGATGGAGTAGGGCAGATTGCAGGCCTTAATGAAGTGGTAAAAGCGGGTGACTCCTGGGTGATAGAGATCATCATGCAGGGTCTAGAGTCGGTCTACTTGTGCGCTGGCACATGTACCTCGGGGCAGGGCATCGGGGGGCTCGTTGAGCTTACCGGGGCGATACAAAATCTCGTAATTAAAGGTGGCAAGCTCAATCTCCCTGTTGTAAGTTAGGTTGAGGAGAGTGGCGGTGTGGAGAAATTTGGAACGGTCAGTGTCATGGTCCTGCTGGTCGTGGCCGCAGATAGTGATGTTGTCCAGGTATGGGAAAGTGGCTCGCAGCCCGTACCAGTCAACCATTCGGTCCATCTCCCGTTGGAAGACCGAGACCCCGTTGGTGATGCCGAAGGGAACCCTAAGGAAATGGTAAAGGCTGCCGTCTGCTTCAAGCGCAGTGTATAGGCGGTTTGCCTTACGGATGGGGAGCTGGTGGAAGGCACATTTCAGGTCCACTATCGAGAAGACCTGGTTCTGTGCAGTCTGATTAACCATATCAGATATGTGTGGGGGGGGGGGGGGGGGGGGGGTAACGCATCAAGCTGCGTGTACCGATTAATGGTCTGACTGGTCAACGACCATCCTGTTTTTCTCCCCGGTTTTCACAACTACCACTTGTGCTCGCCAGGGCTGTTGCTGGCCTCGATAATACCTTCCTGCAGCAGCCGCTGGACCTCGGACCTGATGAAGGTCCTGTCCTGGGCGCTGTACCGTCTGCTCTGGTGGCGACGGGTTTGTAATCCGGGGTGAGGTTTGCAAACAGGGAAGGTGGGTCGACCTTAAGGGTCGTGAGGCCGCAGACAGTAAGGGAGGTAGGGGCCCGTCGAATTTCAGGGTTAGACTCTGGAGGTTGCACTGGAAGTCCAGGCCGAGTAGCATGGCAGTGCAGAGGTTGGGGAGGACGTAGAGCCGGAAGCCACTGAACTCTCCACCCTGGACAGTGAGGGTGGCAATGCAGTACCCCCGGATCGCCACGGAGTGGGATCCGGAGGCCAGGGAGATTCTCTGGTTAATGGGGTGTACCGTGAGGGAGCAGCGCCTTACCGTATTGGGGTGGATGAAGCCCTCAGTCTTCCCGGAGTCCAGAAGGCAGGATATCTCATGCCCGTTTACCTTCACCTTTGTCAACGCTGTCACGAGGTTGTGTGGTCGAGACTGGTCGATCGTGACCGAGGCGAGACGCGGCTGGTCGTCGGCGGTTGCAGACGATGAGCGGCCCGATGAGGTGCTGGACAGGCAGGGGTCCTGAGGCGGGTAAGATGGCAGCGCCCACTGGCCACACGTGGGGGGGGGTGCAGGGACAATAGCGGTGATTGAGTGGGCCTGGCACACTGCATCCAAATGTCCCTTCTTGCCACAGGCCTTGCAGAGTGCGCTCCGCACCGGGCAGCGCTGCCGGGGGTGTTTTGTCTGTCCGCAGAAGTAGCAATTGGGTCCCCCGGGGTTGGTTGGCTGCCGTGCGGCACAGGCGTGGGGTTGGCTGGGGGCGGTCCCTGATGGGGTCCACGATGCACAGGGGGGTTGGGCCGTGCGGTTGGGGGAATAAGCCTGTACGTTGCGTGAGGCAACCGTGAGCGAGAGTGCAAGTTTCTTGGTCACCGCGACGTCAAGTGTGGCCCCTTCTAAGGGGCGCTGGCGGATGGAGTCAGACCCTATGCCCGTAACCAACGCGTCTCTCATTAGCAGGTTTGAATGTTCAGTGGCCGAAACGGCCTGGCAATTGCAGTCTCTCACCAGGGCGAGCAGGGCACGGCAGAAATCTTCCACAGACTCTCTGGGAAGTTGGTGCCGTGTGGACAGGAGGTGCCTGGCATAGATCGTGTTGGTCTGCTGAGCGTAATTCTCCTTCAGTAGCGTTATGGCCTCTGCATAGGTTGGCGCGTCCTGGATGAGGGGAAAGACGTTGGAGCTCAGCCGTGTGTAGAGAATATGGAGCTCCTGTGCTTCTGGGATTGGGTCTGGCGCAGACCCAATGTACGCTTCAAAGCAAGCTAGCCAGTGTTCAAAGTCCTTTTTGGCGTTGTCTGCTTGAGGATGCAGCTGCAGGCAATCCGGCTTCATGCGGAGGTCCATCTCTGAAAGATCCCTGTGTAATAAATTGATGCACTATCAATTATGACGAGACGAGAGTAGAGAGTAATCGAGGCTTTATTACACAGAGATGTGTGGCCTCCTACAGCAGCTGGCGAAATGGCTGCAGCTTGGAGAGCACACACATTTATACTCCGCCTTCTGGGCGGAGCCAGCAGGCAGGGATCTACCCCCGTACCTGTAGTACAGGGGCCTTACCGTAAAACCCATATATACAATATAATACAACAGTGGTGACTACCACACACACCTAGATGTAACTCTAGGCCATGGAAGATCAAGAAGAGTGAGGAGCGATGAGTGGGCACTGGTAAGGCCACTGTCCGTAGCTGGAGGAATGGAAGCCTGCCACAATAAAATGTTCGTCATTAAAACATTTCACACCTAATACATGTGAAGCCTCTGTCACTTTAATCTTCACAGCGGGCGTGGCCACACGCCAACCCCCTACTCCCCCTGCTCCCCCCCACCCTGCCCGTCCGCCCCCCGCCCCCCGGCACAGTGGGCCAAGATCAAAAACCCCCGATGCAGACTCCATGTTGAGGATGAGTGGATGAGTGTGAGCACGCTGCCAACTGAGAGTCGGGAGTCAGACTTTTTGTTAATAAATTTTGAGTACCTAATTCTTTTTTATTCCAATTGAGGGGAATATTAGCGTGGCCAATCCATCTACTCTGCAGTTCTGTGGGTTGTGGAAGTGAGACCCACACAGACCCACGGGGAGAATGTGCAAACTCCACACGGACAGTGACCCAGGGCCGGGAACGAACCTGGGTCCTCAGCGCCGTGAGGCAGCAGTGCTAACCACTGCACCACCGTGTCACCCGGGGAGTCAGATCCTGAGGTCCACCAGAGCTTTCCTCACAGCGCGTGGTCATCACTTTGCTGCCTCTTATTTTTTTTTTAAAGTATTTTTATGAAGGTTTTGCAGATTTTTTCATAATAAAACAGTAGTAACCATGATAACAAAACAAACTAGAGTGAACATTAACATAGTGTAAAAAGAGAATATACAATAACAATTAAATAGACATTACCCCACGCGACCCAGTCTTCCCACACCATCCCAATGATGCACTCGCGCGCCCCCCCACCCCTTACGGATTGCTGCTGCTGCTGACATTTTAATTTTCCCTGAGAAAGTCGACGAACGGCTGCCACCTCCGAGAGAACCCTAGCGTAGACCCTCTTAAGGCAAACTTTATTTTCTCGAGGCTGAGAAACCCAGCCATGTCGGTAACCCAAGTCTCTACACTCGGGGGCTTCGAGTCCCTCCACATTAATAAAATCCGTCTCCGGGCTACTAGGGAGGCAAAGGCCAAGACGTCGGCCTCTTTCGCCCCTTGAACTCCCGGGTCTTCTGACACTCCAAAGATCGCTATCTCTGGACTCGGCACCACCCGTGTGTTAAGCACCTTGGACATTGCCCTCGCGAACCCTTGCCAGAATACTCTAAGCTCTGGGCATGCCCAAAACATGGGGACATGGTTTGCAGGGCTGCCCTTTCACCTCATACAACTGTCTTCTACCCCAAAAAACTTGCTCATTCTCGCTGCCATCATGTGTGCCCGGTGGACCACCTTAAATTGAATTAGACTGAGCCTGGCACACGATGAGGAGGAATTAACCCTGCCCAGGACCTCTGCCCACAGACCCGCTTCCAACTCCTCACCTAGCTCCTCCTCCCACTTGCCCTTGAGCTCCTCCACCAGGGTTTCCTCCGTCTCCTGTAGTTCCTGGTAGATATCCAACACCTTCCCCTCCCCACCCAGGTGCCGGAGACCACCCTGTCCTGTATCCTCAGTGGCGGCAGCGGCGGAAAGGCCACTACCTGTTTTTTCAGGAAGGCTCGTACTTGCAGATATTTAAAGGCATTTCCTGGCGGCAGATTAAATTTGTCCTCTAGCGCCTTCAAACTGGGAAAGCTTCCGTCTATGAACAGATCTCCCATCCTTCTGATGCCTGCCCTCTGCCAGCTCTGGAACCCACCATCCACCCTACCCGGGACAAACCTGTAATTGTTGCATATCGGGGTCCAGACCGACGCTCCCTCTACCCTCTTGTACCTTCTCCACTGACCCCAGATCTTCAGTGTCGCCACCACCACCGGACTTGTGGAGTAATGGGTCGGCGAGAACAGCAAGGGAGCCGTTGTCCAAGCTCCCAGACTAGTACCTATTCATGACGCCGCATCCAGCTGCTCACTTTGCTGTCCTTTATAGGAACCCGCTGACAGGGCAGACACAGACCTATTACCCTGGAGTTATATTACATTGACCCTTGGAAGGAGGAACAGGTGGTTGGGGAGGGGGTGGAGTGATTTGAGGATGATGGGAGTGGGAATGGGGGGTCGTGTTGAGATGACGGATGCAACCTTGTCCAAGGAGAATCTGGAGACAGTGAGGGCCATACTGGCATGTCGGACCCTTGGCACCACCTGACCTCCACAGCCGGCTCCTCCTCGCGCCCATTCTCCATCCCTTCCTGGTCCGCCTCCTCCACAAACAAAGCAGCATGTCCTCCCACCTCCTCCTTCTCCTCCTGCTCAGATGAGGCCACATGACCCTCCACCTCCTCCTCCTCCTCCTCCTCCAGTATGTTGTACAGCTGCTGTTCCACATTGTGGAGGGCACACAGACCACCACAAAGCCTCTGCGGGGTTGCCGGAGCAGTTCAGGCTTCAGAACCGCATCTTGAGCAGCCTGATGCACCACTCAATGATATCATGGGTGGCAATGTGGGCTACATTGTCACGGGAGTCTGCTTCGGCCTAAGGTCTCTGCAACGGCGTCATCAGCCATGACCTCAGCAGGTATCCGTTGTCCCCCATGAACCAACCCGTCATCTGAGGGTGATCCTCGAAGACCAGAGATCTCCGAGTGTCCCAGGATGTAGCTGTCATACACGCTCCTGGAGTAGCGGGCACACATGTGCATGATCCTGAGGTAGTGGTCCCAAAGGACCTAAACATTCAGGGAGTGGAACCCCTTCCTGTTGATATTGGGCAATCCCTGATGTCCCGGTGTTTGCAGGTCGACATACGTGCCATCAATGGTCCCTGGACTTGGGGCATCCCGATGATGGTGGGAAAACCTGCAGCCTGGGAATCTTGGTGTACCTGGTCCAGGTCGTTGGTGATATAGTCTGATGCCCGGGCATACTAATCATCTGTCACCTCCGGGATGCACAGGTGGGCTGAATATTGCAATATGGCACATAGGTCCCCGCACAAGATCTGGAATGGCTCAGTGGATAGATGTTTAGCGTTGCAGTGACCTCCACAGTCACTAGGAGCGAGGATTCACCTCCTCCATGGGGTGCCATTGTCTCCCTGTTGAGGCACAATCTTCTGCAGCATATGCAGCTCATGGATTTCTGCATGCCCTGGCACATTGCTGGCCTCCCCTTCCTGCCTCTTCCTCAGCCTGAAGGGCAGTCGGGTCTTCAGGATGTGTGGCGGCCCCCTGCACATATTGTGCTGTCTCCAGCCTGCGCTGGCCATGCTGCCGTCTTTGGCATCTGCCCACCTCGGTTGCAACAAGCATTGTGAAGGTAGGTTAGGGTTAGGATCCACAGGATCCACACCACAGGATCCACAGGATCCACAGGATCCACACCAGCAAATGTATTTGTATTTGGAGGGAATTGGAGAAGGAAGGAGACCAAAAGTCAGTCAGGACTTCCACTCAAATCCCCCAGGCCTCTCCCACCTTTACTATTACCGTCCTGCCTTGTCTCAGAGTGTCATCCAGTGAGTCATTTGTGCTGGCAAACCTCGCTCTGCACACTTACCCCTGGCCAGGTCAGGAGCCCCTGGACCCCAGACCTCTGCCAGCAACATGAGGGAGGATGTGCTCAGCTGTCCTCTGCTCATCCAGACACTTACTCTTTTGTGTGAGAGGGTCCTCAGTGGTGAAGCTTGGCTCTTTAGTGTTTGATTGTTGGCACCTGCCCTTATGGTGCTGACGCTCCGAGAGTTCAGACACACTATTCAGGGTTCAAAGATTGCAGGACATCCAGTCCATTAATCATCCTCTGAGACATGGCATCTGTTCCTTTGAGGAGGTGTTTCAGAGTTGAGGAGCGTGAAGTGCTCTCACAACTAACAAGGCTAATTCCGCATTTGAAATAGCCTTCAGTTGTGAAGCTCGAGGCTGCTCACAGTCAAAGGGGGTGAAATTGACTTACAGGAGAGAAGCCGCAGCAGGGCTCTATCCTGGAAGAGTTTGATAGATCAGAAAGGCTCCAGCTGTGGTTGCCCCTGTTATGGGTCTCCACAATATTTAAAGATGGCTTGAAGGCCTCACAGACACAAAGACCCTCACCACCCCCCACCCCCCCCTCCGGCCCAGGGTTGACCTCGATCCGGACTGGACCCGTCCAGCCCCCCGAACAACCCCAATCCCCTGGACTCTGAAGGCCCCTCCCCGAGACCCAGGACAGCAGCTCTGGTGCCCTTGGTAAATTCTGGTAAATGGAAAGGGCGACTCACCTCTTCATTTCACCTTGGTAGGCATTACGCCAGCTTGACCTTTTTGTAAAGGAGTACTAAACAACACCTGCGTGATTTCTCACTGGGGAGTTGGGCGACTCCCAGGATGCCGCTGCATTCGACATCAATCTCATTAATCAGATTGAAATGAATGCAAATTAGGCTCAATCACCTAATTGCCATTTTTGGGCTAGATCCAGAACTTACCATTGGGAACGGGCCAGGTAAATTGCAAAATAGTTTGCGCCCGGTGCAAATTGGGCCTCTCATATGATTCACTTGATGTGCCTGGATTGGCATCGGGTGCACGCTGTGGGAAAATCGCACCCGTTATATTTTGCTATTAAAAACTATGGTTTAAAATACATATAGTCAATATGTCTGCTAAATCTGTGATTAAGGAGTCATACAGGTGAGGTAATCATTGATTTTAACAATTTGTTTACAGAGAGTTGGCTAATGAAATATTGATTATGTTTTTGGAGATTCCCTTGGTTGTAGATAATTAATGAGGGATGGTGTTTAGTCCTAGCTAAGCATGTCAATGGAGGGACATATAGTGGGATAAAGATGATGTACTTAATGGGAGGAGCCAAGTCTGTCTGTAGTTTTTGGCAGTTTTGTCATAGGATTTTAATCTGACAAGAAATAAGGATTTTCAGCTTGTTCCTGAAAGAGCCTCTCACCAAAGGTCTGCATAGAACAGCAAGTAACCCTGATTGCTAATTTTGTTTATGAGTGTGTTGAAGATAGTGAGTAAAATGTTTTCCTTTTATTTAATAACTGTTTAACTTTTAATTGTAAAGCTAATTTTTTGATATTAATAAGGTTAATTATGTGTTTAAATTAAAGTTTGTTTTAACAACACAGTAGCACAGTGGATAGCACTGTTGCTTCACAGCTCCAGGGTCCCAGGTTCGATTCCCAGATTGGGTCACTGTCTGTGTGGAGTCTGCACATTCTCCCTGTATCTGCATGGGTTTCCTCTGGGTGCTCCAGTTTCCTCCCACAAGTCCCGAAAGACGTGCTGTTAGGTGAATTGGATGTTCTGAATTCTCTCTCTGTGTACCCGAACAGGCACCAGAATGTGGTGACAAGTGGCTTTTTACAGTAACTTCATTGCAGTGTTAATGTAAGCCTATTTGTGACAATAAAGATTATTATTACTATCACTTATGGTGTGAAGTATCCTTTCCTCAGTTTTACAAATTGCAAATTGTTTGTGGATTCTCGTCCAATATCCTAACAAAAATTGGGGTTGGGACCGGCATCGCAACAGTGTGACGGGACCTGGATTTGGTGCCAGTGTGATGAGGACCCAGATGTTGTTGCAAGTGTGGCGGGGAACACGGATATTGGTGCCAGGCGGGCGGGGATCCGGATGTTGGTGCCAGTGTTGTGGGGACCCGGATATTGGTGCCAGTGAGTGAGTGACCTGGATGTTGGCTTCAGTGAGTGCGGGACCCGGCTGTTGGCATCAATGAGTGCTGGACCTGGATGTTGGCATCAGTGAGTGTGGGACCCGGATGTTGGTGCCAGTGAGTGTGGGACCCGGATGTTGGCATCAGTGAGTGCGGGACCCGGATGTTGGTGCCAGTGAGTGCGGGACCCGGATGTTGGTGCCAGTGAGTGTGGGGCCCGGATGTTGGCATCAGTGAGTGCGGGACCCGGATGTTGGCATCAGTGAGTGCGGGACCCGGATGTTGGTGCCAGTGAACGCAGGACCCAGATGTTGGTGCCAGTGAGTGCGGGACCCGGATATTGGTGCCAGTGAGTGAGTGACCCGGATGTTGGTGCCAGTGAGTGCGGGACCCGGCTGTTGGCATCAGAGAGTGTGGGACCTGGATGTTGGCATCTGTGAGTGCGGGACCCGGATGTTGGTGCCAGTGAGTGTGGGACCCGGACGTTGGTGCCAGTGAGTGCGGGACCCGGATGTTGGTGCCAGTGAGCGCGGGACCGGGAGATTGCTGCCAGTGAGCGCGGGACCCGGATGTTGGTGCCAGTGAGCGCAGGACCCGGATGTTGGTGCCAGTGAGTGCGGGACCTGGATGTTGGCATCAGTGAGTGCGGGACCAGTATGTTGGCATCAGTGAGTGTGGGACCCGGATGTTGGCGTCTGTGAGTGTGGGACCCGGATGTTGCCATCAGTGAGTGTGGGACCCGTATGTGAGTGTGGGACCCGTATGTTGGCATCAGTGAGTGCGGGACCAGTATGTTGGCATCAGTGAGTGTGGGACCCGGATGTTGGCGTCTGTGAGTGTGGGACCCGGATGTTGGCATCAGTGAGTGTGGGACCTGGATGTTGGCATCAGTGAGTGTGGGACCCGTATGTTGGTGCCAGTGAGTGCGGGACCCGGATGTTGGCATCAGTGTGAGTGGGACACGGATGTTGGCATCAGTGAGTGCGGGACCCGGATGTTGGTGCCAGTGAGTGCGGGACCCGGATGTTGGTGCCACTGAGTGTGGACCCCGGGTGTTGGTGCCAGTGAGTGCGGGACCCGGATGTTGGTGCCAGTGAGCGCGGGACCCGGATGTTGGTGCCAGTAAGTGCGGGACCCGGATGTTGGCATCAGTGAGTGCGGGACCCGGATGTTGGTGCCAGTGAGTGCGGGACCCGGATGTTGGTGCCAGTGAGTGAGGGACCCGGATATTGGTGCCAGTGAGTGCGGGACCCGGATGTTGGTGCCAGTGAGTGCGGGACCCGGATGTTGGTGCCAGTGAGTGCGGGACCCGGATGTTGGTGTCAGTGAGTGCGGGACCCGGATGTTGGTGCCAGTGAGTGCGGGACCCGGATGTTGGTGCCAGTGAGTGCGGGACCCGGATGTTGGTGCCAGTGAGTGCGGGACCCGGATATTGGTGCCAGTGAGTGAGGGACCCGGATATTGGTGCCAGTGAGTGTGGGACCCCGATGTTGGTGCCAGTGAGTGCGGGACCCGGATGTTGGGGCCAGTGAGTGCGGGACCCGGATGTTGGTGCCAGTGAGTGCGGGACCCGGATGTTGGTGTCAGTGAGTGCGGGACCCGGATGTTGGTGCCAGTGAGTGTGGAGCCCGGATGTTGCTGCCAGTGACCGTGGGACCCGGTTATTGGCATCAGTGCGTGCGGGACCCGGATGTTGGTGCCAGTGAGTGCGGGACCCGGATGTTGGTGCCAGTGAGTGCGGGACCCGGATGTTGGTGCCAGTGAGTGCGGAGCCCGGATGTTGGCATCAGTGAGTGCGGGATTCGGATGTTGGCGTCAGTGAGTGCGGGACCCGGATGTTGGTGCCAGTGAGTGCGGGATCTGGATGTTGGTGCCAGTGAGTGCGGGACCCGGATGTTGGTGCCAGTGAGTGCGGGATCTGGATGTTGGTGCCAGTGAGTGTGGGACCCCGATGTTGGTGCCAGTGAGTGCGGGACCCGGATGTTGGTGCCAGTGAGTGCGGGACCCGGATGTTGGTGCCAGTGAGTGCGGGATCTGGATGTTGGTGCCAGTGAGTGCGGGACCCGGATGTTGGTGCCAGTGAGTGCGGGACCCGGATGTTAGTGCCAGTGAGTGCGGGACCCGGATGTTGTTGCTTCTCTTACTTCCGGGAGCTGTTTCAATGACTGCCGAGGACGAGTTGGTGACATAAACGCTGGAGGGAACGAGCGGCTGAAGAGCAGCAGCAGGAGCAGGAGGAGGAGGTGAGAGTCGCGGCTAAGTTGCCTCAGGGGTGGATGGGGTTGTAGGGCTGCCCTGTGACCGGTTGCCAGGTCGCCAATGGGCAGCATTACCCTGGGCGGGGGTGCCAGAGGTGCTGCTCCCGGTACCGATCCCCATCCCGTGCACAGGTACAGTGGCTGGGCCGAGCTGTGAGGGAGCAGCCGCTGCTCCTCCCGGGCCTCCGCCTCCAGGCCGCGCTGAGCAGGGAGCGGACTCTCTGCATCGACACTGACTCCGTGGCAGATCCCGGCCGCTTGAGAGGAGCTCACTCGGTAAAAATGTTCACTCTTTTCCAGTGCCTTTTTTGGCCAGGACTCAAGTTTGCAATGATTAGCTCCTATGAAACGCTTTGAGACCTTTCCCACGTTTAAGGTTTAACATAAATGCAACTTTTTCTTTGCATTGAGAACATGTGGCATTTGCTTTGAAGATTCTTCTGAGAACTCGTGGCTGTGGTCCACAGGTAGAGAGAGGGGCAGAGAGGGGTAGATTTTCAAAAGTCCAAACTTAAGGAAAGCTTCGATTAAAAAAAAAATCAAATGGCTTTGTTCAAATTGAATGTTTAGATAGTTGGTTTAAATGCTCAGGGTTAAGAGTTTAGCTGGAATGAGGAAGTATATGAAGAAGAAGAAACTATCTGCCAAGGAAAAGAGTAGCAGAGAGTTGGTCCTCTTTCGCGAATGAGATTGGGGAATTAATAATTGGGGGGGGTGTCGAGGACAAGTGTTCAGAAAGTGTTCCAGGGATGGTAGAAAAGCAGGGGGCAAACAGGCCAAAGTTAACAAACATGATTTTTGTTATAAGACAACCCTTTCATCTCATGAATCGGCTTAGTGAAGCTTCTCTAAAGGCATACTGGTAAAACTAATGAGACTCAAGGCTGACAAGTCCCCAGAACCTGATTTCCCGTTTTCTAGTATCTTAACAGAAGTGCATGCATAGATTGTGGATGCATCGGTTGTAATCTTCCAAAATTTCCGGGGTTCTTGGCAAGGTCCCAATAGATTGGAAAACAGCAAATGTAGCCACTCTATTCAAGAATGGAGGGAGACAGAAAGCAAGAAACTCTAGACAAGTGAATCTAACATCTGCCATTGGGAAAATACTGGAATACATTATCAAGGAGGTAGTAGCTGGACATTTAGAAAATCATAATGCAATCCGGTAGAGTCAACATGGTTTCGTGAAAGGGAAATCGGCTTTGACAAATTTATTCAAGTTCTTTAACGATTTAGCATGCAGAGTGGATAAAGGGGACTCATTTGGATTTCCAAAAGGCATTCGAGAAGGTGCGACAGAAAGGATTAGTGCACAAGAGCTCCTGGTGTTGGGGGATAATATATGAATAGAGAAAGAAGATTAGTCAACCAACGGAAAGCAGAAAGTTGGGATATATGGATCATTTTGAAGTTGGCAAATTGTAACCAGTAGAGTGCTGGGCCTCGACTATTTTCAATCTATTAATGACTTGGGTGAAGGAGCTGACTATTGCTGCTGTTATTATTATTATTTATTAATAAAATTGCTGAAAATACAAAGATAGGTAGGAAAGCAAAGGATACTGAAGGATTGGGTGGCACAAGAATTAGGTAGCATAATGGTTAGCACTGTTGCTTCACAGCACTAGGGTCCCAGGTTTGATTCCCAGCTTGGGTCACTGTCTGTGTGGAGTCTGCACGTTCTCCCTGTGTCTGCATGGGTTTCCTCCGGTGTTAGGTAAATTGGGCATTCTGAATTCTCCCTCTGTGTACCCGAGCATGTGCCGGAATGTGGCAACTAGGGGATTTTCACAGTAACTTCACTGCAGTGTCAATGTAAGCCTACTTGTGACAATAATAAAGATTATTATATAGATGAGTTAAGTGAGTGGGCAAAATTTGGTAGATGGAGTACAATGTGGGGGAATGTGAGGTTGTCCACTTTGGCAGGAAAAACAGAAAAGCAGATTATTATTTAAACAGAGTGAGACTGCAGAATTCTGTGTCACAGAGTGATATGAATGTCCTTGTACATGAGTCTTAAAAAAAAAAGCATGCAGATAGGCAGTTGGAATGTTTGTTTTTACTACCAGGGAAATGGAATATAGAAGTAGAGAAGACTTGCTACACTTGTAAAGGTGATCAGTGAGACTACACATGGAGCACCGTGTACAGTTTTGGTCAGCCTAATTCAGGGCGGGATACACTTGCATTGGATGAAGTTTAGAGAAGCTTCACTAAGCCGATTCATGAGATGAAAGGGTTGTCTTATAACAAAAATTTGAGCAGGTTGGACCTGTGCTCGTTGGACTTCAGAAGAATGAAACGTGAACTTATTGAGGCATATATTCTGAGCGGGGCATTACAGGGTAGGATGCTGCCTCGCATGGGAATATTTGGAATTAATGACATAGTTAAGAATAAGGGGTCTCTCATTTAAGATAATGATGAGGAATTTCTTCTCTAAGGGCGGCTGGGTCATCAAATATATTCACAACTGAATTGGACAAATTTTTGATTGACAAGGGAGTTGATGGATGCAGGAACAGGCAGCAAAGTGGCGTTCAGGCCACAATCAAATCGGCCATGATTTTATTGCATGGTGGAGCAGGCTCAATGGGCCTACTCTTTCTATTTCTTACGAGCTTGGGAAGATTTGTTTTTTTCAGTTGAAGTATTGTCAGAACATAAGGCAATGCAGAAAAATAGCACTTGTTCTCCGAAAATAAATGTAGTACCCCATGAATACTTTTTATCAATATTCCATGGCATGTAAGACAGTCCATTAAAAACACTACTTTAATACTGCAGCTTTTAACTCTTTTGAGTTTTTCTTTTGCTTCTAATGAATTTCATTGTGATATAATTTTCTGCCATTTTCTGATATTTGCAAATTCTGACAATTTAAAATGGTGGACAGCAACCATGGGATATTCTGAAAGATGCAGCTTATGGTCAAGGCTCCGTTTATTTATTACAGCTGTTGGGTCCTGACCTAATGGTAGAGGTGTGAAGCCTCTGGGAGAGGATGATTCATCCCAACATGGAATAGAACTATGTTGTACTGTCAGACCAGTTTTAGCAGATGTTCATTGGGCCTGTTTGAGCTACTGAACATGCTATAAACTCGCCCTTTAGCTGACTGAAATATATTGAAAAGCTAGATATTCCTGTCATTACATTTCTAGTGTAATTTCTGGGAGAGATGTACTTTATACATGTGGATCAGTGTTGTCTCCTCGATTTTCAGAGTCAAATTTCAGGCAGGCAGTAGAGCAAACAATTGAATAGATACTGTTGTGGCTGATTTAATCAATTGCTACAGTATACGCATATGGTTAAGAATCAGCAGTCTTGAGATTTTGGCTGATCTGTTACATTTGTGAATGCTGACATATGCTTGGCATTGTACTTCCAATGCAAGTGTGTTCAGAAACTTCCCCTCAAATGTGTTTTTGCTTTCTCCTGTGCTATTTTGCAGTGGCTTTGCCAGTTTCAGGCCCTGCAGTCAAAAGATTAGAGATTTTTTTTTGAAATTAGCATCGTCCTTGTTGATGGGTAGGTTTGTTTTTTAATAATAACATGACCGTTGCCACATTCTGGCATCCGTATCAAGGACTTGTACACTATCAGCAATGAGATACAAAGTGAGGTCCACAACAAGATACAAATCTCAATTTAACATCTCTAATTTTTCTAATTTTAATAATTTTATGGTGAGGTATTTCTGTAATCAGTAAGGTATAATGGCATACGTTGTTCTTCTATTGATGTAGGACAGAACTGTGATAATAACAGTGATGCTACAACATACTGCTACCTGGTAGCTATCTTTGTGCCTTTTTCATCTTAGTACAATTTATAGTGTACTTAACACATCTGTATTGTGGTTTCAAAAGCAAATTCAAAACTATGTGGTGTGAAGGAGGAAACCCAATGTTTATTAGTCACTTGTCGATTCAACACTGTCCATTTGGATTTTCCCTGACCCAGCCTTCTGCCACTTAAACTTGAACTTAAGATTGTTTCATATGGTCTCTTCCCTACTGTCAGTTTGTGACCACTATATGTCTTGCCTAACCTTTTGTCATGCCTTTCGGGCATGAATTTTCTTTATGCCCAATCATTAGTTGCTGCTCTGGACTTGAGCTCATTACTACTTAAAACATTTTATTTTCAAGCCCGCACTATTACTTTCCACTATCATTTTTTTCCTTTCTCAACTGGCTTGCCACCTTTATCTCTGTTCTTGACTATTTGTGTCTTCTTCCTGCCTCCTTCTAAAAACCAATTCTCGCTGATCCTTCTGTCTTGCCATTGTTTCAGATTTGAATTACTCCTCGCTGAAGCCCTGGGCTACCATTTCAAACTACATTCTGTGTCTCTCTCAGTAATTTCTGAACAGACTCATTATTTTCTGCCGGATGACCTTGCATACTGTTTTCAGCAGCAGAACAAGGGATCATTGTGATTTGTTTTTTTCAAAATTGTAAATGATGCACATTTTTTTTCAAATGAGTGGATTAAACATCTTTGCAAAACCAGGTTCTTGTTCCTAATCTGGTTATATGAGGAAGACATTGGATTGAAAGGAATTTGCATGTGTATTTGGTATCCGCCTCTGGCTGATTTACACAACAAAACTGTATGGAACAAAAACAGATATGCTAGAAACACGTATTGGATCAGATAGCAAACATCTTGAGATAACAGAAGAGTTAATGTCCAGGTGAAATCCTTTATCAGAACTCAAAGATTTGAACAGATAAACATAATTGAAAAAAATAAAAAACAATGAGTGATCGGGAACGTCATATATGCTCAAGAGAGAGAAAATAGAAAGTGAATAAAGGGGTTTAATTAAATTATTGAAATGATATTACAGTAAGATCGGAAGTGTAATGACAGAAATTGCTGTCCAAAAGGGGAAGTGAGCAAAGGCTCTAGGACCCTGGAAGGAAAAACACAAGTAGGAATTTATTAAAATTGATAAGGTACCAGGTCTGGATGAGATATATCCACAGGTATTGAGTGAAATGAGATTGGAAATTACAATGATAATCTTCCAGTCTTCCTTAGACACAGGGGTCATGCCAGAGGACTGGAAAATTGTGAATGTTACACCCTTGTTCATAAAGGATGTAGCTGACAACTACAGACCAGTCAGTTTGACTTCAGTGGTAGGGAAACCTCTCGAAACTATAGTTCGGGACAAAATCAAAAGTCATTTAGACAAGTGCAGCAAATTAAGGAAAGCCAGCATGGATTTGTTAAGGGAAAATGATGTTTAACTGACGTGCTGGAGTTTTTTGAGGAGGTAACTGCTGAGGTTGATGAGGGCAGCACTGTTGATGGTGTTTATGGATTTTCAGAAGGCATTTGATCCAATGCCACAAAACAGACTTGTGAGCAAAATTCTGGCTCATGGAATAAAAGGGAAAGCAGGCACTTAGATAGGAAATTGGCTGAATGCTATGAAACAGTGTGTGTGATAAATGGTTGTTTTTCAGATTGGAGGAAGGTTTGTGGTGAAGCTCCCAAGGAATCAGTGTTGGGACCCTTGCTCTTCCTCTTAGTAATTACCTAGACTGTGGTGTTCAGGACATGATTTTAAAATATGTAGGTGATATAAAGATTGGAAATGTCAACTATGACGAGGAGAGTCTTGAACTTCAAAAGGACATGGACATGTTGGTGGATTGGGCAGACAAGTGGCAGATGAAGTTCAATGCAGAGAAGTGTGAGGTGATTAATTTTGGCAGGAAGAATATGGAGGGACAGTATAAACTAAATGGAGAAACTAAAGGAGGTGCACGAACAGAGGGACCTTGGTGTATATGTACATAAATCAATGAAGATGGCAGGGCATGTTGAGATAGCAGCTAATATAGCATATGCTATATTAATAGCGTCATTGAGTACAAGAGTAAGGAGGCCATGTTGAACTTTTATAAAACACTAGTTAGGCCTCATCTGGAGCATTGTGTCCAGCTTTGGGCGCCATGCTTGAGGATGGATTGGAGAGAGTATAGAGGAGATTCATAAGAATGATTCATGTGAAAAGAACTGTAGCTATGAGGATAGTTTGAAAAGGTTGGGTTTATTTTTCTTGGAGAATTGAAGGCTGAGAGGAGACTTGATGGAGGTATTCGTGATTCTGAGGGGTATTGGCAGGGTAAATAGAAACTGTCCCCTCTTGAGAGCATCAAGAACAAGGTAGAGTGCTTTTTCAGAGAGTCAGTGCAGACTCGATGGGTCAAATGGTCTCCTTTTGCACTGTAAGGATTCTGTGATGCAGCCTTTTGAGCCTATACCACCATTGAAGATGATTGTGGCTGATCTTATCCCTCAACTCCACTTTCCTCCCCAATCGGAAGAGACCAAGAATCTGCCTATCTCTGCCTTAAATATATCAACAATGTAACATTCACAACTGTTTGGGATAGATTATTCCAAATATTCAGAACCTTTGAGTGAAGAGGTTTCTCCTAAATTCAGCCCTAAATTATCGACCCTTTATCCTGAGACTGTGCCCTCCCATGTTCCATATTCCCTAGCCAGAGAAACAACAACTTGGTGTTGACTCTGTCAAATCCCTTCAGAATCTTGTACTCTTGATTTAGATCACCTCTGTCTTCTGAACTCCGTAGAGCAGAGACTCAGTTTACTCAGTCTCTCATTATAGAGCAACCCTCTCATCCCAGGAACCAATCTTGTGAACGAACCTTCACTGTACTGCCTCAAATCCAAGTATATCCATCCTTAAATATTGGGACCAAAACTGCACCCACTACCCAAGGTGGAGCCTCACAAAAGCACTAGACAATTATCGCCAGGCTTTCTTATTCTTGAACTCCAATCCCCTTGCAGTCAAGTTCAACCTGCCATTTGCCCTAACCACATGCTAACCTTTTTGTATTCCTTGTAAGGATGGAGAAGGATATTGGTCAACAAGTGTTCTAATGGAGGATACCCACTGCAAGCATCAACCTGTCTCTTCCCCTGAAATGCCAGCTGAGTGAAGGGGATGAAGGCATTTTGGAAACTCTGGCTTAATTGCAGCAAAAGCAAAAAAATGCATGAATTGGGAGATAGAATCAAACACCTTACCAGAAGCTAGTGGGGAATTATAATTCAGGTAGCTGTTGGACTTAGTAGGCTTTTCATAGATGTTATTGGACAGGAGCAGAGTACAAATTACAGCACTGTGCTGGCTGACTAAACTGTATAACTTGAGGAGGAGGCGGTAGAAGCGGACGTTGAAGGACTAGGGAACTGAGGGGTGGGGTAAGACAGCAGGAAACATTTCCAGAAACAGTTTTGTCAGGAATGGTCTGGAAAATCATGGCTTGATGGTAAGTAATTGGGTAATGGCCCAGAGGGAGATGGGATCTTTGCACCCATAGGAATTTAATGGATGTTTCTGCAGTGATCCCACCAGCAAAGCCTTGCTTTCCTGTCCTCTCCTTTCTACTGTATTAAGAGCAGTCATTCTTTTCATAATGCCCGAGTTTGCTCGAGCACTGCTGCTACCAGGTTTCCCCAGCATTTTCTGCGCAGTCACAAGATGAAACACAAGCTCATTACAGTCCTTTGAAACCACTGTCCTATGCCTCAGTTTTTTTGGGTGAGAAGCAATGACCTTACTTCAACCTAGTTGACCATACTTGTTTCTCATGGCCCCTTTGAACTGGGGGTTCTAAACTTAAAATTTTGACGAACATCTCTTCTCTCCACGAGTGCACCCCTGAGGTCTCTGTCGCTTCCCATTTCAATTCTCTTCCCCATTACCAGTGACCGTTCCTCCTTTGGCCTTCTACACTCTTCCAACGAAGCTCACGCAAACCTGTGGGATATTTCTGTCGGATACTCAGCGGCCCACTAACCTGAACGTTGACTTTAATTATAGCTTAACTCTCGCCCCCATTTCTTCTTTGACTGGCAGTACTTGTGGTGTGGGATGGGTGTGTTGGCATTTTGGAACAGCCTGGTTCTTGGAGTTGCTGGAAATGCAGTCTACAGTCATGGTAGCGACCTGTGTTTTTTTTCCTTCTCCAGACTATAGGCTTTCTGGAGCCTGTTTGCAGGTTTTCTTCTTTCCATTTCCATTTCTCTTGCCTCCCCACACCATTTCAGTATGAATGTATTGTATGTCTCATAGATTTCTCATTATGCCTCCTTTGTCTCATGAATATCACTTTACCCATTTAACCATCTCTTGTTTCCCACTTAAGTGCTGTAGTCATTCTATCTGTCTGTGTGTGTTTTCACCCCTCCTCCTCCTATTTATTTTCAGGTTTGGTTTGTTTGTAATATTTTCCAGATCTGACAACCTATACCTGAAACATCAACTTGTCTGTCATCTGTGACTCTGCTGCTGGAGGTTTCCAGAACTTGATGGATTTGTTTTGTGGTTTCATATGCAGTTTTTCTGTTTTTTGTTTGAAATGTGGGATGGAATAACCAATTCTTCGCATTGTGTTCCATGTTTGTCACAGCAAATGGAATTAATCTGTGTATATCCAAGTTTATTACACGAGCAGCACACTTGTGGAGTTCCCTTCTTCCCTTTAAAACTGCTGTGTGGAGTATTACTCTTGGTCGTTTTCCGGTACTTGATGCCTCATGTAAGCCTTTATTAGATCTGGATTTGAGACAGGTTCACGCTACTGATGATTGGGAATTCTGATGATTTTGGGAACTTTTCACTGAAAATTTAAGAGCTGGTGTGAGTAATTTCTGCTTCATTCTGATACTAAATTAGTATTGTGAATCAATAGTCCATGGATAGCTTCATGCAAGTCTGGATTGAAGTGTAGGGAGGCTGCTTGGCAGGGGATTTTCACATTTCTTTGGTTTGCTCTTGTATGGAGTGTCAAATCGAGTGCGATGTCAATCCTAGGGTCAAATTTACGCTTCTGAGCACAAAATCAGGAATGCAACTGACAGCAAAAGTTGGACAGAGTTCTCTCAGTCTTGTAAATCCAGATGCTACAAATTATGCATTCATAGTATGTTTTGTAGGTGTGTGATAACAGGACCAAGTTTCTAAATTGGGAGCGAAGCTGATCCAACCGTAGTCAAGATTTCAGAAGGTACCCTTTGCCTTACCCTAAATACTTTCCTGCCCATCTTGTGTTTTGGTGAAATAACACAGAAATTGTCTCTTAAAGCTTCTGATTTTTCTGTACTGGGAAGAAAAGAGCGAAACAAAATTCTGAAACTCTATTATTTTTATATATATATATATATATATATATATATATATATATATATATATATATATATATATTATAGGTATTTGGTGCAGTGAGGATTAAAAGCCTGGGTTAGTATGTATATGATTGTTGTAGTGGTATTTTTTTTGAAGAATCCTGGTTTGAAAGGTTTGGGGAGCCAGAGGTGCAATTAAGACATTGTAAAAGCATGGGCTAATGGAGTTTTATTTGGATTAAGGGGGTCCCTGTGGAATAGTTAATTAGATACATTGTATTTCAGTTTGGTAAGATGTAATTAATGGGAGGAGCTGAAGTACCAGGCAGTTTGCAGAAAAGCAGTTTAGTTGAGTTTTACGTTAGAATGTGAACAGAAATTAAGCACCTGCTCTCACTGAAGCTCAGTTAAAGATCTGTCTATAGACAGATTAGCAGTTTATTTCCATACAGTTCAGAATTGTGTGGCTGGGAGATGAGCTGAAACAAGCTGAGAAGCAGTTTCTGCATGGTTCTGACGAGATTCAGGTCTTTTCTCTAAAGCAGTGTCAAAAGATCGATCTTTCTCAAAGTAAAATACGCAGACCGCTGAGGACCTGGGTTCGATCGTGGCCCTGGGTTACTGTCCATGTGGAGTTTGCACATTCTCCCTGTGTCTGTGTGGGTTTCACCCCCTCAACCCAAAGATGTGCAGGTAGGTGGATTGGCCACACAAATTGCCCCTTAATGGCAAAAAAATAATTGGATACTCTAAATTGAAAAAACAGTATCCAGGCATCATAGCAGTTAAAGGCTATGATGACACTGTATTGATTAGCATTGTTTAAGTGATAATTGTAAGCTATTTTTCTTGTGTGATATTTAAGGTATTTTAATATTATGTCCGTAATAAAGTTTGTTTTAATATACCATATCCCTATTTTGTGTGAAATCTCTCCTGGAGAGAGGAATCCTTTCCTCGCAGTCTTACAAAATTAAAATCAGGTATTGGGGTCCAGTATGTTAGCCACTGTTGGGGTCTGGTCTGGAATGGCAATATGATAAGTAATTTATGCGTCTGTAGGCCAGTATATAAAAGGGCAGGGAAAGTGCCCAAGGAGATTGTGCAAAAGGGTGGCATTAACACAGATAATTGCATGGTTTCAGTGGGAGGAGAAAGTATGAACCTGGCCTACCTAATTGTCAGCCCCATGAACAATTTACATTCCACCCTACACTGTTGCAGAGTTTTAATCTCAACGATATGGTTAAAACTGCAACAGTCCATTTCTCTTCAGCTGATAGACCCATTGCATTTTGAGAATAAGAAAAGCATGTAAATATTTTAAGAAGTCTTACGACACCAGGTTAAAGTCCCAACAGGTTTGCTTCAAACACTGGCTTTCGGAGCACTGCTCCTTCCTCAGGTGAATGTCTCCTCAGGTCACCTGAGGAAGGAGCAGTGCTTCGAAAGCTAGTGTTTGAAACAAACATGTTGGACTTTAACCTGGTGTTGTAAGACTTCTTACTGTGCTCACCCCAGTCCAACACCGGCATCTCCACATCATGTAAATACTTGATAGAGCTTCATATTCTTAGTCTGAAAACTTGTGAGGGTATAGACTTGCACTGTGAAATCATTGTGCTCTGGAAAATAATTAGTGAGCAAATTGCCGAGAGCAAGAGAATGTGGTTACTGGTAATGAAATGGCACTGCAAGACACAGTAAGAAGTTGCAGCTTTCAGCTGTCATTTATCTTTTATGTGCTTCATTATTTCATCATAGCGTTTGGTTTTATTGCAAGTTCGAGCATCTGCTGCCTTGGTAACAGGAAACCATACTACCTAAAGTTAGGGGCAGACCGGATAATGATGAAATCAGGAACTAGTTTTTCCACAAAATGGTAGTGGAAATCTGGAACTCTTTTCTCCAAAAGGCTGAATGATGGTAAATTGAAATTTTCAAGACTGTTTGGACCTTTCCTTTCGTAAAGGTGTCAAGAGATATGAATAAAGGTGGAAAAGGAGGTTGAGTAAGTGAATGGTGGCACAGACGTGTGTCTTTACCTGTTCCCATGAGGTTCACGTTCAGCATATGTTCCAATTACATAATGTGGAGGGGAGTGAAAATGAACATTTTACAACTTAGCCAAAATTGGACTTTGACTTTAGTTTTCTTCACTATGAGCCTGAACAAATTTCCAAAGCCATGAACATGAGAACAAGCAAAAGGAAGTCCAAACGTGCAATGTAGGAAAGCAAATAAAATAATAAGTACACTTACTGGCAGGAATCTGTATGTAATCAGTGGTGACGGGAATCTGTATGTAATCAATGGGAAAGGAGTTTGGTCGTAGCTTGGCTGACTAAAATGTTGCCAGCTTGGTGGTGGGGGGGGGGTCACGTGATGTGAGCACAGGAGTAGTCCTGTTTCGTGAACCCTGGCTCTGTCCATCCTTTAATCCGTCATTTTATACTGATACATATTTATTCTATTTATTTCTGTGGGGTACATGGTGTGTGTGTGAGTGCTATGTCCACTGTGGTTCTGCGCATGCTCACCAATGAGCGAATACGCATGCATGGTGCGCCCCCTTTATTTTCCCTCGGGTTGCGGCCGCTATTTTGAAGGCCTCTCACAGCCGGCATTGTTAAAAGCCAGCTGTTGCACGCAAATTTGCGCAATTGGGAGCGCCGCGATGGACAGCTCCGCGACCCTCCCGACACCCACCTGGTCGCGACCCCGACTTTAAAAATGCCTGAGCTATAACACTGCCGTCTATCTGGTAATATGGAAAATTGTCCAGGTGTGTTCTGTACACGAGAAACAGGACAAATCAAACCCAGCCAATTACTGACAATCAGTCTACACTCCAGCAACATCATGGAAAGAGTCATCAATAGTGCTATCGAGTGCCATTTACTCGGCAATAACCCGCTCATGGATGCTCAATTCGGTTTCCAACAGGGTCACTCAGCCCCTGACCTCATTATAGCCTTGGTTCAAACATGGACGGAAGAGCTGAATGTCTGAAATGAGGATGACTGCCCTCTTGTTCTGGCAGAACAGGGTCCGAGGGGTCTAGCCTGGGTGGAAAGTTGGGGGGAAGGAACCGAGGTTGGGTGGGTGAGAATTTTTTACAAGAGGAAGTAGAGGGAGGAGTTGGGGGGGGGGGGGGGGGGGTATTGTTTCTATGACTTTGATCGAGTTGGGTTAGCCTGGGCGTTCCCTCCCTGTGGATTTCTTTTCTTTCCTCCGTTCGAGTGAGCAATATACTGGCTCTTGTTCTGTTCTGGTCTGGTGGTTTGGGAAAGGGGTTTCCTGTGCTGGGGGAGGAGGAGGGGGGAGAAGAGCCAGCCATCCCTCCCAGGTCATCCACCCACGTGTTGGGTATCTTGGCAGTTTTTTTCACCCCTGGGTTGGGGCCCCCTTTGATCTGCGACTGGAGTCTTTCGTAATGTGAGTGGGGCAGGTGTATTGCCCCCAGATGAAGGGACTGTGCAGGCTTGGATCGGGTGCTGGTCTTGCTTGGGGGGGGGGGGGGGGTGCTGTTGCTGCTGCTGGAGGTCAGGGGGGCTTAGTTGCTAGTGTGCTAGGTGGTGCTAGGCCAGGCCTGGTGCCATGGCAGTTATTCTGTTACCCCTGGGTATGCCCCGCTTTAGCGTGGGTTGCCCAGGGGGCATCCTGAGAGGCTGTGGGACCTGGGGTTGGGCTGAGTTCTGTGCCTTGGTGGATATTCTGCTATTCCCCTGGTGGATGGGATGCCACCCTGTTGATTGAGCTGCTTGCTCTCCTCTTCGTTGATAAGTGCTTGGGGAACACTAAGGAAGTGTGGGGTCAGGATTGGGTCCTGATCCTCTATTATCCAAGTTCTCGATCTTCTAGTTCTCTCTTGGTTAGATCCTCTACTGTGTTTCTCACTTTTCTCCTTCCATTTTTCTCTGGGAGACCCTGTTGATTAAAAAGAATATATAGGGGCAGCACGGTGGCACAGTGGTTAGCATTGCTGCCTACGGCGCTGAGGACCCGGGTTCGAAACCCGGCCCTGGGTCACTGTCCGTAAGGAGTTTGCACATTCTCCCAGTGTCTGCGAAGGTTTCACCCCCACAACCCAAAAGATGCGCAGGGCAGGTGGATTGGCCACGCTATATTGCCCCTTAATTGGAAAAAATAATTGGGTACTCTAAATTAAAAAAATAAATATATATATGTTTATTAAGGCATTTATAAATAAACATCAAGACTTCCGGTGGTGAGCGCAGTGGCGGAGGTGCGGGAGCAACGCGAGGCGCTGAAGGAAGTGGAAGAGACATTACTGCAGCACAGTGATCAACTTACCTCGATGGGGAAGGAGATGCGGAAGGTGATAGAGATCAACAAGGATCTGCGAGGCAAAATTGAAGACCTGGAAAACCGATCCAGGCGACAGAATTTGAGGATTGTGGGGCTGCCCGAAGGAGTGGAAGGACCGAGGCCGACAGAGTATTTTGCCACGATGTTGGCGAAACAATTGGGGCAAGGGGAGGATCCCTCCCGATATGAGCTGGACCGGGCTCATCGGTCGTAGAGGCCTGTACCAAAGGCGAGTGAGCCGCCAAGGGTAGTGCCTCTGTCCTTCCGTAGGTACAGTGTGAAGGAAAAGGCCCTGTGCTGGGCCAAGCAGTAGCCGGTGGTGCAGTGGGCTGGAGCTGGTATACGTGTATACCAGGACTTTATGGTGGAGCTGGAGAGGAGGCGGGCTGCTTTCAACCGGGTGAAGAGGGCACTGTACATTACCAAGGTGCAGTGCGGCATTGTATATCCAGTGAAGCTGAAGGTGACCGACAAGTTCATGGACTTTTATTTTGGGACGGCGAAAGCAGCGGAGGAGTTTGCAAAGGCAGAAAGACTGTGGCAGAATTGAGAAATGGTCATGTACCGATGTAGCCTCATGACTGTATTTTTTCTTTTTTTTTGTTTCACTGCATGCTGGTGTATGGGCTATAGGAGCTAACGTATACATTTGGACAAGGGAAGAAATGGGACTTTCAGTCGAATTGAGGGTTCTTTGGGTGTGGGTATGTATGCGGGGTTTGTGTGCAAAAGGGGACTTCTGGGTTTTTCCTGGGGCCGGGCAAGGGGAAAAGAGACCCGGGCGGGGGCCTCCACGCGAACGGGGGTGAGGTGGGGGGAAGGGGCTGCAGCCATCGGAGCCTGGCAGAACAGGGTCCGAGGGGTCTAGCCTGGGTGGAAAGTTGGGGGGAAAGAACCTAGGTTGGGTGGGGGAGAATGTTTTACAAGAGGAAGTGGAGGGGAGGTGTTGGGGGGGGGGGGGGGGGGCGGTTTACAACTCTTGGATGTCATTTACGGTACTCTTTTGGAGGTTGGATGGCATTGAGTGTCGTCCGTGGGGGGTGGGGGGGGGGGGGGGGGGGGGGGGGGGGGGGGGGGGGGGGGGACTTTATCGGTTAATGGTGACCATGGCCGATTTCGGACCCCTTTCTCTTTTTCGCCTTTGTTTTTTTTTCCAACGTGGGAGGGTTTGTTTTATTTGATGCATATATTGGCAGGTGGGCCGTTGGTTGGGGTGGTGGGAGGATGGGATCGTTGTTGATGTTCAGGGTATTGGCTTTGTGTCTGTTACCGTTTACTGCTTGTTGGTGGGGTGTAAATTTTGTTGGAAAATGTGAAAATGGAGAATAAAAACATTTTTAAAATAAATAAATGACCATCAAATGAAACCGCAACCAGGATGAAAAAGATAACCAACAGATAACAAACAGACCCTGTTGATTTGATCGTAATCTGAACGTGTTCACCGGTCCTGTCTTTACATTTTTTTCTTAAAAACATTTTATTAAGGCATTTATAATTTTATAATAATAACAGAGTGCAAAGACCGCTCTCTTCTCTTCCCCCCCCCCCCCCCCCCCCCCCCCCCCCAAACGCGCGCGCACACACACACACACACACACGCACATTCCTCTGCTGGCAGTCAGTTAGTTTTCTCCAAAGAAGTTGACAAATGGCTGCCACCTCCGGATGAACCCTAGCGTCTAGGGCGAACTTTATTTTCTCCAGTCTGAGAAACCAAGCCATGTCACTGAGCCAGATCTCTGAATTTTGGGGCTTTGATTAATAATAATCATATAATAATAATCGCTTATTGTCACAAGTAGACTTCAATGAAGTTACTGTGAAACGCCTAGTCGCCACATTCGGGCGCCTGTTTGGGGAGGCTGATACGGGAATTGAACTCGCGGTTCTGCCTTGTTCTGCATTACATGCCAGTTGTTTAGCCCGCTGTGCTAAACCAGCCTCTCCCTCCACGCTAACAATATGTGTCTCCGGGCTACCAAGGAAGCAAAGGCCAAGATGTCAGCCTCTTTTTTTCCCCCTGGACTCCCGGATCTTCTGACACTCTGAAAATCACCACGTCTGGACTCAGCATCCCCCTGTTTTTAACACCGTGGACATGGCATCTGTAAAACCCTGTCAAAATCCCCTAAGCTTCGGACATGCCCAAAACATATGGACATAGTTTGCTGGCTCCCCCGCACATCTTGCACACCTGTCCTCTATCCCCCCAAGATAGATCCCGTCATGTGTGCCAGGTGAATGACCTTAAATAGAATCAGGCAGAGCCTGGCACATGATGAGGATGTGTTGACTCAGCTCAATGCATCCGCACAAAGAATTGCCTCTATCACTCTTCCCCCTCCCGCCCCCCAAGCTCATCTTCCCATTTGCACTTTAGCTCCTCTGTCTGCGTTTCCTCCGACTCCATGATTTCTTTTAAAAATATCCGAAACCTTCCCCTCTCCCACCCCCCGTTCTGGAAACTACCCTGTCCTGTATCCCCCGTGGCGGTAGGAGCGGAAAGGTCGAAACCTGCCTTTGCAAAAAATCCCGTACCTGCAGATATCTGAATCTATTTCCTGCTGGCAGTTCAAATTTCTCCTAAATCCTTCAAACAGGGGAAGCTCCCATCTATAACTCTCTTTACATTTGTCTGGATTGATTTTGGTTCTGACGAGGCCCTGAATTGGGGGTCTCTTATTGCATGGCGCCTATGTAACTCCCCTTGGGGCAAAGGTTTTTGTGCATTTTCTCTTGTTTCTGTAAGGCTGAATATGTATTATTTTGTAACTTAGTTGCGTTATTTTATAAAATGTAAATCTCAATAAACATTAAAATAATATTGCCAGATGTATGATGGAAATATTGAGTCGAGCATTTCACAGGGGGTTGTTCTGGACAGGATGACAAAACTCAGATTTGATTCAGATGTGAAAAGAAGCCAAGAACAAAAGTAATTGACCAAATCATTGATTTGCAAACTGAAGAATAAACTTAAAACTCTTTTGGAGGTATGCAAAAGAGTGGGTGGAAAGAAACCTGCTTGGATGAAATACAGTGGAGTATAGAATTGAATTTCCCAAGTAGTACCTCGAAGGGCATTTTTCGAAAAGGTGTAATTACACCCATCTCGGATAACCATGAATGCTGAAAATAAACTGCAGGGCAGTACGGTGCCAGAATTGCTGTGCCAGAAATAGTGAAAACTAATTATTGGTCTAAACAAATAAACAGGTTTATCTTTTTTAAAAAAAAATGTAAATGGAGTCAATTATTACTCTGCTAAGAGGAAGTGTTTCTATGTTTTGCAAGCCCCTTACTTCCTTAACCTTATTTCACTGACACTTTGGATATACGGTTAGAACAAGACGGAAAGAGGAAAATGGCTCAACATAATGCGAGCAGTTAGAGCAGAGCTTTCATTTAATCTAATTCTCCTACATAAGATAAAACCAAGTATGACTCTATTTCTAGAGGTGTTGAACTGAAAAGTAGAGAAGGTTTATCAAGCTTGTATGGAATTTTGGTTCGACCACGCTTTGAGTGCAGTCTGTAGTTCTAGTTACCGTATACACAGGCACTGGGGAGGCTGCAAAAATGATTGCCAAAGATTATATCTGAAGTTGTACCTGTTCGGCAAGGATTGACCGGCTGGCTGGGTCTCTTGAAAAGACTGCTGAGGGTTGACCTGGTTGAGGTCTTTAATATTATTCAATATTTCCACTTGTGGGGAAGAGCAAAACTAGAGGTCAGTCATGAACATAGAACATACTGTGCAGAAGGAGGCCACTTGGCCCATCGAGTCTGCACCCACCCACTTAAGCCCTCACTTCCACCCTATCCCCGTAACCCAATAATCCCTCCTAACCTTTTTGGTCACTAAGGGCAATTTATCATGGCCAATCCACCTAACCTGCACGTCTTTGGACTGTGGGAGGAAACCGGAGCACCTGGAGGAAACCCACGCAGACACTGGGAGAACGTGCAGACTCCGCACAGAGTGACCCAGCGGGGAGTTGAACCTGGGACCCTGGCACTGTGAAGGCACAGTGCTATCCACTTGTTCTACTGTGCTGCCCTCTAGAAACCAAATGGGGAAATTCAGAAGAAACTTTTTACCGAGGGAATGGTGAGAATGTAGAATGTGCTACCAAAGGGAATAATTAAAGTGAATAACTTGGATGCATTTGAGGGGATGCTAGGTAAGCATGTGAGGGAGAAAGGAGTAGCAGACAATGCATATAGAGTTGGATCAGAAAGGGTTTGAGGAGCCTTAGAACCATAGAGTCCCTACAGTACAGAAGGACTGTACCGATCCTCCAAAAGACCACTCTACCTTGGCCCAGCCCTATTCCCCGTAACCTAACCTGCTGATCCCTGGACACCTGAGGGGCAATTTAGCATGGCCAATCCACCTAACGTGCACATCTTTGGACTGTGGAAACTGGGGAGAATCTGCAAACTCCACACAGTCACCCAAAGCAGGAATTGAACCCAGGTCCCTGGTGCTGTGCTAACCCACTGTGCCACCGTGCTGCCTTGAGTGGTACACAAATTCCAGGATGAATCTGTTGGACCCAATGGCCTGTTTTGGTGCTTGTATTCCAGACCAAAGAAAGAGGACAGACACATTGTCATAACATTATATTCAATACCGAGGAAGAATAGATTTCAACTCAATTGTTTTTTTAAGAATGAGTGTCAAAATTAGGTGCATAAGTTAGAACATTTATATTGGAAATAAAATATTTTTAATAAAAACTTTGATTTAAGATGCCATTTACAACTTTATTTATGTCATAGATTTAAAACGTGAATGGTTATCCCGCCATTGAGTTTGTTTCCTTTCCAGGCTCAGGCATCTGATGAGTTTCCATTGACATCAATGGATTTACTTAAGCTCAGCCTGTGCCTTCTCAAGCAGCTTGAATCATCATTATCGTAAGCCGCAAACCACGGGCTGGAGGCGTGCAATCTCCTGATTGTGCTTTGACATGTTTAGGGACTGCAGAAGCAGAAAATTGTGTCTAAATTAATTAAGGTAGGAATGCCAATGCAGGAACCGTTGCTATGGCAAAAGCAGTTGGAAAAATCCCAAAATCTGCAGCCGTGGATGAGGCCAGAGAGGCAGGATGACCATGGGAGCATATGTAAAAATATAAGACCGGGAGAGATCAGCTGGTCAATCTAGCCTGTCTCACTCAGCTGTGATGATGCCTTTATGCATCACAACGCAGGCACTCCCTGCCTATCAAGAGACATGCAATCTCCTGGGAAAGGCAGAAATAAAACAGGTAAAAGCCCAGGCCAATTAGGAGGAAAAATCTGGAGAATTTATTTTAGACACCTAGGCAAGGAAACGGTGTTTACTGGATGAGCCGTAGCCTGTTCCACATCTATTGTTTGAGTAAAGAAGAACCAGCCAGCATCATTACAGGATCAAAATGCTGTATCGAAAACTTAACGTGGTATTGTAAATTAATCTTAACTAAGGTTCTGCAGGACAGAATGGTATTTTTGGTATGTTAATGAATTATCGATCACAGAAATACAACCTAACCTGGTAATGTCCAAGGCTTACGGTGCAGAAGGAGGCTATTCGGCACAGTATTTGCACCAGCTCTAAAGGACCATGATGACTCTGTCATTCCCCTGCCTTTTCCACGCACCCTTGCACTTTCAATTCAAATAATCATCTAATGCTCTCTTGGATGCCTTGATTAATCCTGCTTCCACACTACCAGGCACTTCCCAAACCACTTGACGCAATTCTCCAGTCCTCTGGCATCTTCCCTGAGTCTAGGGAAGGCTGAAAGATTATGGCCAGTGCCCCTGCAATTTCCACTCATTCCTGGCACCGTGGTTAGCACTGCTGTCTCACAGCGCCAGAGATCCAGGTTCGATTCCGACCTTGGATGACTGTGTGGAGTTTGCACTTTCTCCTCGTGTCTGCATGGGTTTCCTCCGGGTGCTCCAGTTTCCTCCCCCAGTCCAAAGATGTACAGGTTAGGTGGATTGGCCATGATCAATATTCTTGGCTGTAGCTTGTCCGGTTTTAGTGCCATGTCAGCTTTAAGTATCGACATTCTGTACAACATTTCCTCAGCATCGATTTTTAACTCTTCTAGTGAGTATCCTCATCTCACTATGACTTGGATAGCATCTACCTCCTTGATAAGGACAGATGCAAAGTATTTATTTAATACCTCAGCCACGCCCCTTCCCTCCATGTGTCATTCCCTTTTGGTTCCCTAATCGGCTGTTTTATCACCGTTTTACTATTTACATGTCTATAGTAGGCCCTTTTTTGTTGACTGCTAGTCTTTTCTCATCTCTCTTTATTCTTTAATGTGCTTTTGCACCTCCCTCTGAACCTTCTGTATTCCTCTTGGTTCTCAACTGTATTTTCTACCTGACAGAAACGTCATTTTTTTTCTTTATTTTTAGCCCTATCTCCTTTTTCATCCACGGAACTCTCGATTTGTTTGCCTACTGAAATACCCCACACAAAACCTACGGGGTGGGAATGCTTGTCTTCCCCATGCTCCTTACTAGGAAGGGGGTATCTCAATTAACCCTTGTACATTAAGGTCAGCCAGTAAGGCACAAACCTCAGCAGGAACCTGGCAGGGATCTACCGGGTGATGTACATTTTGTTTGTGTAAAAAAAACTTGGTTTCTTATTTTACTCGGTGTGGACTCCCCGTGTCCTTATCAAACCTACCTTTGCATTTTGAGGCAATACACCTATACTGTGTATACTATTGAAGGTACAGGAGGAACATTTGTGTGAACTCCATTATCAAGGTATCATGACTGTTGAGCACATCTAATAACTGAAACAAAGTCCAATGGATCTACAGTCAAACATTAACTGGAAATCACAAACCAGCAGCACTGACGTAAGAAATTAATTAACTGGCTTCTTGCAGTTATCTGTTGACCATAGGTTGCAGATTCAGCACGCTTAGACATTGTATGTTTTCTTCTTCAGTATATTCTCGTATACACGGAATATAGCAATTTAAAATTATTAAAGTCTGAAACAGTTTGTATTCCAATTTCAACAGGAATTTAAAAACCCACCAACAATTCTGCCATCAGGAAAGTGATTGAGGAGTATGTAGGATTTAACTGTACTGAGGAAGTATCGCAGGTGGTGGCCTGGGAGGCCCTGAAGGCAGTAGGGGGAGGTGATCTTGCTTTACGGCCAAGTTGAATATAGAGGAGAGGGAGGAGCGTCAAAGGCTGGTAGAGAACATGTTGGAGGTGGACAGGAGGTACGCGGGAGATGCAGATCCGACCCTTCTGGACGGGAGGAAGGAGCTCCAGGCTAGTTTTGTCTATGGGAAAGGCGGTGCGGCAACTGAGGCGGCGAGGGGAGTGGTTTATGAATATAAGAATCTTTATTGTCGCTAATAAGTTTACATTTACAGTGCAATGATGTTACTGTGAAAAGCCCCCAGTCGCCACATTCCAGCACCCTTTCGGGTACACGAAAGGAGAATTCAGTAGGCCCAAATTTCCTAACAGCACATCTTTCAGGACTTGTGGGAGGAAACCGGGGCACCCGAAGGAAACCCAAGCAGACATGGGGAGAACGTGCAGACTCCGCACAGACAGTGACCCAAGCCAGGAATCGAACCTGGGACCCTGGCGCTGTGAAGCTATTGTGCTAACCACTGTGCATGCTGGCAGTCCCGCTTCGGAGGGAGGCAGCGGCGAGGGAGATTGTCCAGATGCGGGACAGGACGGGGAAATTTGTGGTGGCTCCGGAGTAGATTAATAAGGTGTTTGAGGAGTTTTAGGAACAGCTGTATAGGTCAGAGCCACCGGGCGAGGGATGAAGGAGTTCCTGGACGGGCTGATGTACTTGAGGCTGGGGGCGGAAGATAGGGCTAGGTTGGAGGGCTCAGTGAGAGAACAAGAGGTAAAGGAGACAATTGGGAAGATGCAATCGGGGAAGGCGGTCAGCAGGCCGGATGAGTTCCCAGTGGTGTATTATAAGAAGTTCAAAGACAAGTTGGCGGCACTGATGGTGTGAATGTTTGAGGAGGCGATAGGGAGGGGACACTGCCACAAACATTGGGACAGGCCTCGATCTCCCTGTTGTAAAGAAGGACACTGATGGAGTGTAGGTCATAGAGGCCCATATCGTTACTGCATGTAGACGCCAAGATACTGGAGAAGGTTTTGGTGGCTAGCCTGGGGTGCCTCCCGAAGGTGATGGGGGAAGACCAGACAGGGTTTGTGAAAGGAAGGCATCTATTTTCCAAGGTCAGAAGGTTATTAAACGTGATCATGATGCCGACCGATGGAAAGGACACGAAGGAGGGGGGCGCTAGATGCGGAAAAGGCTTTCGATTAGGTAGAGTGGGGGTACTTGGTGGCATTCCTAGAGAGATTTGGAATTGGGTCGAGTTTTACGCAGAGGGTATGGCTATTGTATAGGGAACTGATGGCGAGTGTCCGCACAAATAATATGAGCTTGAGGTACTTTGCTCTCTACTGTGGTACCAGGCATGTATGTCCTATGCCCCCCATGCTATTTGCATTAGCAATAAAGCCATTGGCCATCACTTAAGGAGTTTGGGACTGTGGAAGTGGATAGTGCGAGGGGGATGGAACATAGGGTACCTTTCTACACGGACAATTTGTTGTTGTATGTTTCAGAGCCGAGTACGTCAGTGGGGAACAAAATGGGACTTCTCCAAAGATTCGGCACGTTTTCAGGGTTGAAACTAAATTTGGAGAAGAGCGAGTATCTTATGGTGTCTCAGCTATGAGTAGGGGGAGGAGTGAACGGGGGCTGCCATTTCGCAGGGCAGCAACCCACTTCAGGTATCTGGGTGGGCAGGTGGCTTGGCCCTGGAGAGGAGGAGGGGGTGGGGGGACGCTCCATAGGTACAATTAACTTGGTGGGGACCTGGTGAAGGCCAACTTGGCAAGGTGGGACAATCTTCTTCTGTCATTGGTAGGCCGGGTGCAGGCAATTAAAATTAATGTGTTGCCGTGTTTTTTGTTTTTGTTCCAATGCTTGCCTATCCTTTTACCCAAGTCATTTTTAGGGAAGTGGATAAAGTGGTCATCTTGTTCATTTGGGGGGTAAAGGTTGCCAGGGTTAGGAAGGTGGTCCTGCAGAGACTGTGCCTCCCAAACTTCTTATATTACTATTAGGCGGCGAACGTGGAGAAGGTGTGCGGTTGGGTGGGAAGGGGTATCCTGATGGGGGTAGGGTGGAGAAAGGTCTGTGTTACGAGTCCAGGGTTGAGGGCGCTGGCAACAGCACTGCTTCTGTTGGCGCTGGGCAAGTACTCTGGGAGTCCGGTGGTGGTGGCAACACTGAAGATCTGGAGGCAGCTGAGGGTGCACTTTACGTTGGGGGCTGGGTTAAGGGAGATGCCGATTTAGGTGAAAATCGTAGGTTTCAGCCGGAGAGGTTGGATGGGAGATTTTGTAGATGGGAGGAGAGGGGCGTCAAGGTAATAGAAGTCCTGTTCCTGGGGTGGGGAGGGGTTTGCGAGGTTGGAGGAGTTGGAGGAGAAGTAGGGATTGGGGCAAGGGGAAGGGTTTAGGTACCTGCAGCTCTGAGACTTTGTAAGGAAGGAGTTTCCGAGCTTCCTGATAGAGCCAACCTCCTCGTTGTTGGAGAACTGTCGGCGGGGGATTGGAGAAAGGGGTGGAGTCGGTGATTTACAGGAAGATTCTGGAGGAAGACGGTGTTCATGGAAAGGATTAAGGCCCAGCGGGAAGAAGAGTTGGGGGAGGTAATGGAAGAAGATCAGTGGTGTGAGGTCTACGAAGGATGAATGTCTCAACCTTATACATGAGGTTGGGGCTGATACAGCTGAAGGTCGTGTAACGGGCACACCTCACGAGAGTGAGGGTGATCCGGCTCTTTGAGGGGGTGGAGGATGCCTGGAAGGGATCCGCAAACCATGTACATATGTTTTGGTCCTGCCCAACATTGGAGAGGTATCGGGGGGAGGTCTTTAGCATCATCTCTGGGGTAGTACACGTGGACTTGGAACCGGGTCTCTTAGAGGCCATTTTCAGGCTTTCGGACAGGCCCGAGCTGCAGGCAGATGTTTTATCCTTCGCTTTGTTGATTGCCCGGAGGTAGGTCCTGTTGGGGTGGAGGTCAGCTTCTCCACCCTGTGCCTTGGAGTGGCGGGGGACCTTAATATAAGGAGATATAAAGGGTAACCTTAAAATTAATAAAATTGATGAAGTCTTTTTTTTGACCAATATGAATTAATTGTCTGTCTTAGAGGTGGCTTTTGAAGTAGTGGGAACTGTACCTGTTTTGCCTTATCTGTAGATTATTGTTCGGGAACCTTTTAGCGAATATCATAGAATCCCTTCAGTGCAGAAGGAGGCTATTCGGCCCATCAGGTCTGCACCGACCCTTCAAAAGAGCACTCTACCCATGTCCACTCACTCTCTCCACCCTGCCCTATCCCTGTAACCACATAACCAAACCTGCACATCCCTGGGCACTAAGGGGCAATTTATCACGGCCAAGCTACCTAACCAGCACATCTTTGGACTGTGGGAGGAAACCGGAACACCCGGAGGAAACCCATGAAGATACGGGCAGAAGGTCGGAATTGGACCCGGGTCCCTGCCACTGTGAGGCAGCAGTGCTAACCACTGTACCGTGCTGCCCATTGTGCTGTTGGACTATATCATCCAGATCTTCCATCTTCTTTCCTTGCCATCTTCTTTCCTTGCTGGCTTCAAATTTGCTCACTGTAAAATGTAGTTGCTTTTGTGCAAAATCTGCACTTTGTCAATTTAAACATAAATTGCAAAATATGGGGTGCATACCTCCAACTCTGTAGATTAGTAGCCTCCATATCACGCAAAAAATTGTATCATCTGCAAGCTTACAGATCATTGTGGCAACATTTTTCATCTAGGTCATTGATGAAGATATTGAGATATTGGTGCTGAAAAATCAGGGCAGGGAATTAAACATTGTAAGGTATAACATATTTAGAAAAGATGGGGTGTGGTGTAGCTGTACTTGGGATAGATGACAGTGAGAAAAGGGACAAGCAAGACAAAAATAGCAACCAAAAGATAACGAAGGATCATTCATACTAATAGTTGTAGGTTACAGACCACCTAATGGTGGAAGGGAGGTGAACAAAGAAATATGCAGATAAATCTAGGGAAATGAATAAAACCACGGAATAATAACCATGGGGGATTTCAACTGCATTGCTATTAATTGGACAGAGGAGGTAGGCAAAGAGTGCTCCTATGATGTGTAGAGAGCTTCTTTCCAATCCAATATGTAAACAGCTCAACAAAGAAAGATTCTCTCTTGTATCCAGTAATGGGGAACGATAAGCAGAGCAGTTAAGAAAAATAAAAGTAGAGAAACATCTGAGCAGCCATGATAACACTTTTTAGGTGATGATGTCTTGCTTGTCCCTTTTCTCACTGTCATCTACCCCAAGTGATGATGAGAAGAATATGTGAATGATGTAAACCAAGTTAATATATGGGAGAAGAGATGGTTGAGGGGCTGAGAGCATAACTTTGCGAAATAAAATGAGCAACAATGGGAGCCATCCAAAACGGTGTTCAACTGAGGAGAAATGTATTCCACTAAAAGGAAAGAGCAAACTAAACACCAGTGAGAGAGACATGATGGATCAATAAATATGCAAGGGAACAATTGAAGGTTAAAAAAGGCATACATTAACTACATAGATTGCAGAGGAGTACATGATAAAAGGGAGTATGAAGAGTTTAGGAATGGAGCATAAAAAAGAGGAACTATGCAATTAAACTGTCCAGGAAAAAAAGGAAATTTGGGTTGGAAATAGGAGTATTCAGGGATAGACCAGATTATACAGTATCACAGGTAATGACAGAGAGATTTCGGAGATGATATTCACCAGGCAGATGAAACAAGTAAACATGATTGAATACAATAACTGTGGTTATAGAAAAAGGGGATGTATTGAACCGAGGAATCAACTCTTAAGATGGTAGATATCCAGTTCTGGATGGATTGCATTCATGTATTTTTAAATAATCTAGAGAAGATAAAGGAATAGTGTAGATGGGCTTTAGATTGGTTTCACAGGTCGGCGCAACATCGAGGGCCGAAGGGCCTGTACTGCGCTGTAATGTTCTATGTTCTAAGAGATGGTGGAGGCATTGCCACACATGTTTAATAATTTGTTAGAGAAAGGGCAATGCCAAAGGACTAGCATTATAAACCAGTCAGTTTAATAATGGTAGGAGGAAAATTAGTTGAAACTCTTTTAAAGAAGTAAAAAGAACATGTAGAAACAAAATATATAATAAGGAGCAGTTAACATGGAAGGTCTTACCTGCCCAATCTTATTGATTTTTTTTGTTGAAGTAACAGAGTGTGGTCAATAGTAATACAGTCAGTAGTAATACAGTCAATGTAATTTATCTGGATTTCCAAAAGGCTTTTATTAAATTGCCCAATAATCGGCCAAGGCATAAGATGTTCTGACTCCACAGTTTCTGAAAAGTGGCAGATTGGATTGCAGGCTGATTTGAAGATACAGTGGAGAGTCAGAGTAAAGGGTAATTATTCAGAATGGCAGAAGATCAATGCTGGGGCCACTACTGTTCAAAATTAAAATAACCACTCGGATTTTGCAATCTCAAACGCAATATCTAAATTTACGGATAACACAATAATAATAATCTTTATTGTCACAAGTAGGCTTACATTAATACTGCAATGAAGTTACTGTTAAAAGCCCCTAGTCGCCACATTCCAGCGCCTGTTCGGGTACACAGAGGAGAATTCAGAATGTCGAACTTACCTAACAGCACGTCTTGTGGGAGGAAGCCGAAGCACCCGGAGGAAACCCCCGCAGATACAGGGAGAATGTGCAGACTCCACACAGACAGTGACCCAAGCCGGGAATCGAACCTGGCCCTGAAGCTGTGAAGCAACAGTGCTAACCACTGTGCGACCCTGCCACCCTAATTGTTAGTTGAGAAATTATCAAAACGGAGGACGACTGCAACAAATAATTGTCAAATGAAGTTCAACACTGATAAGTGTGAGGTAGTTAATTTTGTTAAGAATAGAGAGGCCACTTATTATTTGGCAGGTGCATGACTAGGTAGGGTACAGGAACAAAGGGATCTAGAATGATAGAATTTACAGTGCAGAAGGAGGCCATTCGGAACATCGAGTCTGCACCAGCCCTTGGAAAGAGAACCCTACTCAAGCCCACGCCTCCACCCTAACCCATAACCCAATAATCCTACTTAACCCTTTTGGACGCTAAGGGCAATTTATCATGGCCAATTCACCTAACCTGCACGTCTTTGGACTGTGGGAAGAAACCGGAGCACCCGGAGGAAACCCTGCAAACCTGGGGAGAATGTGCAGACTCCGCACAGACAGTGACCCAAGCCAGGAATTGAACCTGGGACCCTGGCGATGTGAAGCAACTGTGCTACCCACTGTGCTACCATGCCCCCCTTAAGGAATTGTGTTCATCCACAACTTTCCATGTCTTCTCCCGAGATCACACATGAAGAGCACATAACACCAAACATTAAAATTTGTGACAGTAGTTAGTGAAGCTGTTTTTTAAAAAAAACTTATCGAACACTAAGCTTTATTTCTAAAGGTATAGAATTGAAACCGAGGGAAATTGTGGTAAACCTGTATTGGACCTTAGTTGTACCATACTTAGAGCGGTTACTATATTATGAAAAGGATATAAAGACATTGGAGAAAGTCCAGAAATATTTACAAGGATCATACCAGAAATGTGTAAATATACATATTTGAAAGTATTGACAGGCTAGGTTTCTTTTCTATTGAAAAAGGGAGGCTAAGAGGCAACCTAATAGAGGCCTTCAAATTACAAAAGATTTTGTTCGATTGGACACCAAGAAGAGTGGCTCCTCTGGAGCCCCATGCTCTGGAATTCCCTCCCTACACGTCTCCACATCTCACTCTTTAAAGCATTTTGTGATCATGCTACTTTTGGTCATTGACCTATTATTGCCTTGCGTGACTCGCTCATCATTTATTTTATTATTCTCCTGTGAAGCATCTTGGAACATTTCCTTGTTAAAGGTGCTGTATAAATATAAATGATCTTGTCGAATAAGATGAACAGATTGGCTGCCTTCATGTGTGATCTAGTGAGAAGACATGGAAAGTTGTGGATGAACACAATTCCTTAAGTGCAGTTGGATAGAGCATAAAGAAGTCGAATTTTGGGTTTTATAAGACAGTGGATACAATGCAAGAACAAACATAAATTTGTTCAAGGCATCGGTGAAACCAGAAGTGGAGAGTGTGGTGTGCTGTTTTAAGTGTCCCATAGTGGAAACACCACCTTGTATTTATGTAGTGCCTTTAACTTGGAAAGAATGTCCCAAAGAGCTTCACAGAAAAGCAATCGGACTGTAATTCACACTGAACCAAAGCATGTATGAACAATGATGGGCAGTTGAGGGATTCTATGGTCTGTTCAGCCTGTCACATACAATTACAATACTTGGGGCAGCACGGTAGCGCAGTGGTTCGCACTGGGACTACGGCGCTGAGGACCTGGGTTTGAATCCCGGCCCTGGGTCACTGTCCGTTGCACATTCTCCCCGTGTCTGCATGGGTTTCGCCCCCACAACCCAAAGATGTGCTGGTTAGGTGAATTGGCCGCTCTAAATTGGCCCTTAATTGGAAAAAACAATTGCAATATTTTACATACTACGATATAAACGTTCCCCTCACCATCTGAATGAGTGGTTTAGATTTTGTGGTCAGCACTGAAGAGGTGGCAGTAACAGCTGATCTCTAAGATAACTGCCAGCCAAGGCAGGACCAAGGCAGAAGATTTTCCTTTTCCCAATGTTGGGTGAAACTGGCACTAGATGAGTAATCCCAAGGCATCCAGCAACAGTGTGTCATCAGGCAGGGTCATCAGGCAATTACACTGAACAATTATCACGCAACAAACGCTTTGTTTTTGTATCATCTTATTGATGAAGATTTTATAGAATTTCTACAGTGCAGAAGGAGGCCATTCGGCCCGCGAAAGAGCACCACCCTATCCCCATATCCCTACCTAAGTTTTTAGCCACTAAGGGGCAATTTAGCATGTACAATCCACCTAGCCTGCATATCTTTGACTGTGGGAGGAAAGCGGAGCATCCGGAGCAAACCCACGCAGATGCAGGAAAAAACTCAAACTCCACGCAGTCACCGAGGCCGGAATTGAACCAGGATCTGTGAGGCACCAGGCTAACTACTGTGCCGTCCAAATATTTCCCAGTATTGTGGAACTGTCTGCAATTGTAATGTCTCTCCTTTTAAAAAATTTTGTTTTTTGTTTATTAAGGAGCAAATTAGCGTGGCCACCCCACCCATTTTTGGGTTGTGAGGGTGAGACCCACGCAGACATGGAGAGAATGTGCAAACTTCATGCAGACATAGAACATAGAACAGTACAGCACAGAACAGGCCCTTCGGCCCTCGATGTTGTGCCGAGCCATGATCACCCTACTTAAACCCACGTAACCCGTATACCCGTAACCCAACAATCCCCCCCATTAACCTTACACTACGGGCAATTTAGCATGGCCAATCCACCTAACCCGCACATCTTTGGACTGTGGGAGGAAACCGGAGCACCCGGAGGAAACCCACGCACACACGGGGAGGACGTGCAGACTCCGCACAGACAGTGACCCAGCCGGGAATCGAACCTGGGACCTGGAACCTGTGAACCTGGGACCCTGGAGCTGTGAAGCATTTATGCTAACCACCATGCTACCGTCCGGCCCCACCTGATGCCAGGACTGAACCCCGGTCCTCGGCAATAGTGCCAACCACTGCTCCACCATGCCGGCCTAAAATCATTGATAATTATGCCAATATTACTGAGACGGGCTGTATATAATTCCATGCCAATATTACTGAGACGGGCTGTATATAATTCCATGCCAATATTACTGAGACGGGCTGTATATAATTCCAGATTTTCTTAATTGAATTTAAATTCCTCCAGTCGCTGTGGTGGGATTTGAAACCATGTCCCCAAAGCATTAGCCTGGGCCTCTGAATTACTGGCCCGGTAACATTACCACAGCACCACAATCTCCCCATTTAAATGCAGGATTAATGTAGTAGCTGATCAAAAATAACGTACTATTTTAAAATTGACAATTTTTATCATTAAAGAAATTTGACAATCCATAAATATGAAGTTAGTTTTTTAGGGCCAGTGAGGCTGTTCAACACTAATTCTGAAATTAGTACTCTGTTAACTTCATTATACTTCGCTCAGTGAAGTGTAGCTTTTCAAGAGTTTTTATGGAGATATTGATTGTGTGAAAAGGCAAGTTCCCATCAGCTGAGTGATTTTAAATTGATGCACAGGGTGGGGTGGGTGATGAATTGTCAACAATGCACCCTATGATGAAGTGTGGACTCCCGAGAGAGCAACTTCTGCATTTCCATATTTAATTGCACATGTGGCTCCAGAACTTGCTGTCCATTTTAAAGGAGTAATAATGGTGAATGCTGAGTTTTGCTGTTAATACTACTGCAAAATCTGGGTAGTTCCTTGTAACTTTGAGAGAGAAGCACACAACACCAGGCCAATTTGAGGGGGAAAAAATCTTGGAAATTATACCCTGACCCAACTGGGCAGTGGGAGCTAATCCAAGAGATCACTTTGACCCTGAATTCCCTCTACTACATGCCTTTTGTAGAGGTGATGTCTGTCCCGACAAGAAACCATTCCCTCTCTCGCGAGAAGGAATTCAATAATCGTCACCCACCCCCTGAAACAACAGCCTGTTCCAGAGGTCTATTAGTCTTCTGGAAAAGAACCACTTTCTAGCGTATAACCTCGGTCTGGCCTTAAATTACTTTGAATTGGGAGCCCCCCCCCCCCCCCCCCCCCCCCCCCCCCCAATCCCCTAACGTATTTAATTGGTGAACTGTAATACCCTCTACCTCCTTTATTATCTCAATCGCATCATCCCTAATTCTGAACTAACTCTTTTAAGATATATTTTTATTGAAAACATTCATTTATAACCAACACATCAACATTAAAAAGCTCAGGAAATGAATATTGCATAGTACACAAAAGTACACATAGTACACATAGTACATATCACAAAAGAAGGAAAAAAAACCAAACCGATCATATAAATTCCACCCAATGAAATAACCCATCGTCCCCAATAATAATAAGTACCACCCACCTCCCTAATAACAGCTGATGCTGACTAACTCTTTAAAGTGGGAAGTGAATGGCTGCCATCTCAGGTTGAACTCCTCCACTGATCCCCTAACGGTGTACTTGACCTTTTCCAGATATAAAAATTCCATGAGGTCAGTCAACCAGGCTGAGGCACTGGTCGGAGCGGAAGATCTCCTTCCCAGCAGAACTCGCCTCTGGGTAATCATCGAGGCAAAGGCAGCAACATCCGTCTTTACCCTGGCCTGCAGCTCCAACAAGTCCAACACCCCGTAAATGGCCACCAACGGACAAGGCTCCAGATCAATGTTAAGAATGGCTGACATGGTGATAAAGAAGGAGGCCCAAAAGCTTACCATCCTTGGACACGACCAGTACATGTGGGTGTGGTTAGCAGGCTAATGAGAACCCATTGATATGATCTGCCCGTAAATATTTGAAATGCGCCCCCCCCAGCAGAACACGGCAGCAATAGCATTCTCCCAGTAGCAAGGTCAGCAACGCTAAAGGAAATCTGGACAAGCCCTTTGGACAAAATTGCGTAACTGGAAGTAGCGGAGTAAGTGTGCCCTGACAGTTGAAATTTCACCAAAAGCTCCTCCAAACTAGCAAACCATCTCCATGAACAAATCCCCAAAATACTCGAGGCCCTTTCCTTCCCACGACTTAAACGTCGCAACCAAATCCAATGGCACAAACAAATGTTTGCCACAGATCGGGGCCAACAATGACATGGCGCTCAGCTTGATATATTGCATAAACTGCCACCATGAGGTTCACCACCAGGATCGAGGAATCCCTCGCTGCGGCGAACGAGAGCAAAGCCATTACAAAAACCAGTAAACTCGGCCCCTACACACACAAAGTCGCCTCCATCTAACCCCATATGGAATCTGACGTCCCCAAACACCCCAGCACTTTCTCAATATTGGGTAACGCCAGGCTGCCACTGAAGGAATACTCTATGAATTCTTGGTGGCTTACCCACCCAAATAAAAGAGGTGATTAGTTTGTTAACCGTGGCAAAGAAAGATTTAGGAAGGAAAATGGGAAGACATTTGAACAGAACACTTTCTCAGCATCCATAGATATCACCTCTGGTTTGGGGATGGAGAGCGAGAGAGGACAACATTCAGCACACGCTATGTATTAGCTGATAACTGCCACCCCTTAACAAAGCCTGTCTGATCATCTGCAATTATTCTGGGACACAGGCCTCCAATCGCAGCACCAACCCTTTTGACAGTAGAGAGATGGGCCTTTTTGATCCACATTCTGTGGGGTCATTATCCTTTTTCATGATGAGAGAGGTAGAGGGGAATCCTGCAGAGAGGCCGGATTGGCCTTTTTGATCCACATTCTGTGGGGTCATTATCCTTTTTCATGATGAGAGAGGTAGAGGGGAATCCTGCAGAGAGGCCTGCAGAAGTGTATCAGGCTTTGAACCCCGAGCCGGAGAATCATTGACCATATCTACTATCAATGGCCCGCAAACTTCTTATAACATTCAACGGAAAACTCATCAGGTCCAGGGACCTTATCTGTTTGCATCAGCCCAATACCCTTCGGCATCATCGGGGCTTAGCGGGGCCTCCAACTCCTCCCTTCTCTCTTCCCACCACCGGAAAGGACTACCCATCTCGGAACTCCAACATGGCCAATCCACTCCCTGGTGGCTCTGATCTATAGAGATCCCAGTAATAAAAACCATGCTGCATTGACTTTCTTCGGGGTGGGAACCAAGCTGCAGCCAGAGTCCCTGATCTGTATGGTCTCACAGGAAGATGTCTGCCACCTCAGCTGGTGAGCCAAAAGACTGCCTGCCTCCCTCCCCCACCCCACTCATAAGCCAACCACTCGAACGCCACAGCTGGCGGACCGCCTTCCTCTTTGACACCAAATCAAACTGCTTCCTGGTTCCAACAACTCTGGAGTAGGGTCATCCGCATAGCATCGATCCATCTCCAAAATTGCACCCACCAGTCGCTGCCGTTCCACCATCACATTCCTATCTAAAGGCACCTTGTAGGAGGTTACCTCTTTTACAACTGGCTTAAGGCCTCCCACGATGTGGAAGGAGAGACCAAATTGTTTCTGCTAAACCTAATAGATTCCTTGATGGTCGCAGACACGTGTTCACAAAAACCCTTCTCCACTAGTAACACCACATCTAACCTCCACAGTGAGTGCTGAATGGGATACATCTCCACCACCGGGTCGACAAAATGGATTTGGATTTATTGTCACCTGTACCGAGGTACAATGAGAATATTGTTCTGCGTACAGTCCAGATAATTTATTTCCCACATGAAAAACATAGGGTATGTGATAAATATACAAAGTATACACAGAGACATCTGTGAAGCATCCGGAGTGTAAAACTACTCGGTAGAGAAGATGTGTGGAGAGATCAGTTCAGTCCATAACAGGGTCATTCAGGAGTCTGGTAACAGTGAGGAAGAAGCTGTTTTTGAATCTGTTAATGCTTGTTCTCAGACTTTTGTATCTCCTGCCCGGTGGAAGAGGTTGGAAGAGAGAATAACCCAGGTGGGCGTGGTCTTTGATTATGCTGCCCGCTTTCCCATGGCAGCGGGTGGTGTAGACAGAGTCAATGGGTGGGAGGTGGGTTTGTGTGGTGGACTGGGCTGTGTTCACGACTCTCTGTAGTGTCTTATGGCAGTTGCCATACCAGCAGCCAGATAGAATGCTTACTATGGTGTATCTGTAAAAATTGGTACGAGTCAATGTGGACGTGCCAAATTTTCTTAATTTCCTGAGGAAATATAGGCACCGTTGTGTTTTCTTGGTCGCAGTGTCGATGTGGGTGGATCAGGACAGATTGTTGGTGATGTGTACGCCTAGGAATTTGAAGCTGTCAACCATCTCTACCGTGGCACCATTTTTAAAACAATATTTTTTATTCTTTTTCACATTTTCTCCCAAATTTACACCCACCAATAATAAACAATAATCAGTAACAAATATGCCAATCCCCATATCAATAACAACGATCCCACCCTCCCACCAAACCCCAAACGTTAGCCCGCATGTTCACATAAACAAATGACAAAAAGGAATCCGGAATCACCCACCGTCACCATTATCACATACAGTCCCCAGTCCCCCCCTCCCAACTAATGTTCGATGTTATCCAGTTCTTGAAAGTGCATAATGAATAATGCCCATGAATTGTAGAACCCCTCTATCCTTTCCCTCAGTTCAAACTTAACCTTCTCAAGAGTCAAGAATTCCAACAGGTCCCCCCGCCACGCCAGGGCACAGGGTGGAGAGGTTGCTCTCCATCCCATAAGGATCCGTCTTCGGGCGATCAATGAGGCGAAGGCTACAACATCTGCCTCCGCACCCGTTTCCAACCCTGGCTGGTCCGACACCCCAAATATAACCACCCAGGGGGCGCGGGTCCAGTTTCACATGCACCACTTTAGAAATTACCCTAAAAACCTCCTTCCAGTAATCCTCTAGCTATGGACAGGACCAAAACATATGAAGTGATTAGGCCCCCCCCCCCGCCCCAATGTTCAGACACATCTTCTACTCCTTCAAAGAGTCGGCTCATCCTCGCCCTAGTGAGGTGTGCTCTCTATACCACCTTCAGCTGTATCAGCCCCAACCTCGCACACGAGGTGGAGGCATTCACTCTCTGGAGCACCTCACACCAGAACCCCTCCTCCATATCCTCTCTCAACTCTTCCTCCCGCTTTGCTTCGATCCCTTCCAGTGGTGCCTTCTCCTCTTCCAAAATAGCTCCGTAAACTGCTGACACAACCCCCTTCTCCAGTCCCCCTGTCGTCAGCACCTCCTCCAGCAATGTGGAGGCCGGCTCCACCGAGAAGCTCTGTATCTCCTTTCTGGCAAAATCTTGAACCTGCAAGTATCTAAACATTTCCCCCTGCTCCAGCACCTTGGCACCATTGATGCAAACAGGGGTGTGTACGATACTTTGCTTTCTGAAGTCAATGACCAGCTCCTTAGTTTTGCTGATGTTGAGGGAGAGATTGCTGTTGATACATCATGCCACTAGGTTCTCTATCTCCCTCCTGTATTTTGACTCATCGTTGTTTGAGATCTGACCCACTACAGTCGTGTGTGGATGTGTGTGTAGTATATTAGGGGACTAAGTATTCAGCCTTCCGTGGCCCGGTATTGTGGAATATCGTAGAGGAGGTGTTGTTACTTAACCTTGCTGATTGTGTTACTTATCCATACTGATTGTGGTCTATGGGTCAGGAAGTTGGAGTTCCAGTTGCGGAGGGAGGAGCCAAGTCCTAGGTTTTGGAGTTTGGATATGAGCTTGGCTGGGATTATGGTATTGAAGGCGGAGCTGTGGTCAATGAATAGGAGTCTGATGTTAGGAGTCCTTGTTGTTGAAATGCTCCAGGGATGAGTGTAAGGCCAGGGAAATAGTGTCTGCTGTTGGATCAAGGCATTCTGGGAGTATGGAGTTGATGTTTCTGATGACCAACCTCACGAAGCACTTCATAATGATAGATGTCAAAGCTACCGGACGGTAGTCATTGAGGCACGTTGCCTGTTTCTTCTTTGGCACCGGTATGATGATGACCTTCTTGAAGCACTGGGAAACCTTGGAACGGAGTAGGGAGAAGTTGAAGATGTTCACGAACCCACCCGCCAATTGGTCCATGCAGGATCTAAGTGCACGACGAGGGACTCCGTCAGGACCCATTGCTTTCCAAGGGTTTACTTTCAAGAAGGCTGATCTGACTTTGGATGCAGTGATGGTAGTTATGGGTGTGTCTGAGGCTGCTAGGACAGTTGACAACGGGTTGTTGGTTCCTTGTGCAAAACAAGCATAGAATTCTACTCGGCTTTGCTTTGTAGCCCATTATGTTGGTTAAGCCTTGCCACAACCGATGAGAGTCCATGACGTTGGTCTGTGACTCTAGCTTCGTCTGGTATTGTCTCTTGGCATCCCTGATAGCTTTGCGAAGGTCGCACATAGATTTCTGGTATAGGTCAGGGTCACCTGTCTTGAACGCCTCAGATCTGGCCTTCAGTAGCGAGTGAATCTCCCGGTTAAACCATGGTTTCCGGTTGGGGAACACACGTACTACCTTCTTTGGCACGCAATCTTCTACACAGTTACTGATGAAGTCTGAGATGGTGGTGGCCTACTCGTTTATGTTGGCCGCTAAGTTCTTGAATATGGATCTATCCACTGACTCCAAGCAGTCGCGTAGGAGCTCTTCTGTTGCCTCAGCCCAGCACTGCACAACCTTTTAAACAGGATTCTCTCGTTTAAGTTTCTGCTTCTATACCAGGAGATAGAGTTCCATCAATGTGAATCATGATCAGAGATTACTGTTGCCGAATATTCCGCCCTTTTAACCCAGGGAGCAGGGACCAACCCAGTAGAAAGTAAATCCTCGAATAGAGCCAATGATTTGGGCTTGGACTGATACACTTTACGATCCAGTACGCAATTATTTTATATATTTTTATAAATTTAGAGTATTCAATTTTTTTTCTTCCCCAGTTGAGGAGCAGTTTATCATCACCAATCTACCTAACCTGCACAACTTTGGATTGTGGGGTGAAATCCACGCAGACATGGGGAGAATGTGCAAACTCCACACAGACAATGACCCGGGGCTGGGATCGAACCCAGGTCCTCAGCGCCGCAGGCAGCAGTGCTAATCACTTTGCCACCGTGCCGCCCTTCCAGTACACAATTATAAAGTCTCCTCCCATATCAACTGGTGCGTATCTAGATCGGAACGGAAGCCAACAGATTTTTAATAAATGTCACTGTACCACCAATGTACCCGCCAGATAGCCACTAACCACCAAGTATCTACCATTAGGATCTGCCGAGATCTTGGTGACTGACAAGGGGACCTGCTTATTAACAAAATTGCTGCACCTCGGATCTTCCATCAAAGTCTGAGTGAAACACATGTCCCACCCATCCCTTCGCAATCTGGTCTGATCTCTTACCTGCAAGTGATTCTCCTGCAAAAACCATATCAGCATTTGGATTCCTTAGGTGAGCAATAACTCTCAACCTCACTGGGCCACCCGAACTCCTCACATTCCAGGTGTCCAACCCCACCCCCCTTCATCTCAGAATCCGCCATTTCCATTGTCAGGGTGTGCGAATAAACACTCAAAGTATAGGCCAAACCGACCACCAGAATAAAACAAAGAAAGTTCTACCATCAGCAAAACTAAATCCTGACCCCTCCCACCCAACACCCCACCCAAATACACAAACTGGCACCAAACCCCTTTCCCCGTAGCCCCAACCCAGACGCTATGCCCGCCAAACCTGACCAAACCGGTTCAACGGTTGCAGCTCCTCCTCATATCTCACTCCTGTTACCTAACCTTGTTTATTGTTAGTGCCCCCCCCCCCCCCCCCCCCAAAAGAAAAATACAATGGCATTGCCCACCTCAGAGGTAAAGCTTTTCTCATGGTACAATCTCCAACATGAAAAATCCCCCATCTATCCCACAAACTGAAAAACAAATTTCATCAACGACTGTGTACAGGATATCCGAACACCCTTCTCAACCCCCATACATTAAAGATTTTGTGCAGCACATTTATTTAGGCCAAGGTCCATGCTTTTAATAAAGGTGTCCGGTGCCTCAAAGTAGTGCTCCTTTGCCTCAATTTGACCCGCAGCCTTGCGGGTGCACCACCCCGAATTGAACTCCTCTTTTATACAGAATGGTCTTAACCTTATTAAAGGCCATCTGCTTTCACGCCAGCTCTGCCACAATGTCCTGGTAAATCCTCACAAGGGTTCCTTCCCACTTCGAGTCATGGTGTTCTTTGGCCCATTTTAGGGCCCTCTCCTTCTCTGTAAAGCTGTGAAATTGAATAATGATCGCTGAAGGTAGCTCATTAGGCTGAGGCTTCGTCGAAGTGTCTGATGGGTACTGTCCAGCTCCAGAGTGGACGCGGGACTACCCATTATCTTCCCAAACATCTGTGATAGATATTCAATGGGATCTGGGCCTTCCACCCTCTCCGGCAACCCTGAAGTCCTACTTCCTCAACTGATTTTCGAAATCATCGACCTTCGCCTTCAATCTCTGAGTGTCATTGGCCACCGCTGTGATCTCGGCTTCCAACGACGCAAGCTGCTGACCATGCCTTGTCAACTCCTTCTCAACACCCTCTAACACCTCGCGTGCTTCTTTACTGCCTTGACGGTCTTATCAGGTTTCACCTGGACAGGGCCCAGAACTTCCTCAATTGATTTTCGTAGACTCTCCGACACAAATTTCCATAGTTTGTCAAAGTGTTTGTCAAACTCCTTTGCAAGCATACAGTGAGAACATGTCTGCTGTTATCGGGGCGTCCGGCGTTGACAATGTGCTGCCGCTATTTTCTCTGCTGATGAACTGCTCAAAGCCTCCAAGTATGCTGAAGAGCGAACTTCTGTGGAGTTTTTGGTTTCCTTTTTGACATGTGCTTGGTTTGGGATTCCTGTATCACCAATCCAGAATGCTTTCCTGCATAAATCCCCCAAAAAGCTGAGCAAAAAAGCCTAAAGAACGCAGAACCTTGTCGGAGCTACCAAGTGAATGACCACCCCCACATGCCGCCACCAGAAGTTGCCTGTCCCAACTCGCTTAACCTGTCTTGATAGCCAAGATGCTTTATACTGGGAACTGATTGGTTTTCCTCCTGTGCAGTCTTTCAAAATCCTCTATAACACCCATCATGTGAGGAGACCAAAACTGGACACAGTATTCCAAGTGAATGTTTCTCTTTCTTTTGGAAAATTAAGACCATATCCTGCCTGACCTGAGTATTTCCAGCATTTTATGTTCAGATTTCCAACATCCGCACTATTCCTTAGTATTTTGCCTTCAGTCGAGCTACTGAGTTACGCAATTCCTCATTGCTGGTGGCATTTTTAGAATACTACATGTGCTCGTACCATCCTGTAGGATGTAGCAATAGACAGAGCAGCAACATGCTCAAAAATTGGGTCGCTGTGATTATTGATCGAGGGTCAAGGGTTTTCTGCACGTTCCCTTTCAAATGTGCTGATTTACTCTGGCACAGTGGATTTCCTTGAATTGCAATACAATGTTTAACTCTGAATGGCCCATATCAGTTTTATTGTTAAATGCTGTGCTTTTAAAACCTTCATCTGATAATCACTTTTGAAAAAAATATTTTGTCAGTTTCAAAAAGTGCAGGGTCAGCCAGGTATCCTAAACTTTTGATTTTGAGAATAATTGCATCAGGCTGTGCATCAACTAACACGTTTAACCCATTCCACTTGATATGGACTAGTAATAGTGGCTGGAAGAAAAAGAAGAAAATTAATCAAAAATGGATGATAGAAAAAATGAATGCTTGTCAATTTCACTTAACTAACTGATTTGAATTGTGCAGAATGAGTCTTGAGCGTGGAAAAAAAAATGTGATCTCAGTTGTATTCATTCATTTATTTATTCATTTATTTATTTATTTATTTATTTATTTATTATAAATTTAGAGTACCCAATTATATTTTCCAATTAAGGGGCAATTTAGAGTGGCCAATCTACCTGTCCTGCACATCTTTGGGTTGTGGGGGTGAAACCCATGCAGACACGGGGAGAATGTGCAAACTCCACACGGACAGTGACCCAGGGCTGGGATTCGAACCCGGGTCCTCAGCGCCATAGGCAGCAATGCTAACCACTGCGCCACCGTGCTGCCGTTGTGTTCATTTATTGACGAAACAAACTGTCAAAAGCGAAAAATAAGACATGGATATTTTTTCAAATGTGGAAGACGGTCATTTCTTTTGCTTTCACCAAGGCAGCACTGATGTTGACCGCTGGATCCTCAGTGAGCATAGCTCCAACAGGGAAACCTGACCATCCTTCCTGTCTTTGGATTCTGAGTTTGCATTTGGGAGCATTTGACTTTGTGTTCAGCCTTTTGGCTCCATGTCCTCTGATTGCAACTGCAATTCTGTTTGGGGCTGCCTGCTGATGATTTTGTACCTGGTCTCAACAGAGTGATTATCTGGGCAGAGGGGATACCAATCATCTCCATGGTCTGAAATAAATGCACTAAAACAGTGCATCTGACTTGAGGTTGGGCAGTAATTAAATTCACTATATTTGCATGAAAGGAGTATTTTAAACCACATTTTTTGTACACTTTCTCCCTCCTATCTCTGCCTGACTTGTTTTTCAATTGTTCACTCAATTGCATTTGGATAAAAGGAAACTGATCCTCGTCTTCCGAAATGATGGCTCAAATTTCAGTCTGTTATCCTTTTTAGAGGAATTGTCCATCAGCTACTTCATAAAAATTCTGAGCTAGGCTGGCCTACACAAATAGAAGTAACCGGTGCTGTTTTTACTGAGGTAGTAACAATTCAGGAGTTCAGATTACGTGATCAACTGAACACATTTCAAATTCATTATTAATGCTGTCTGAATCTCAAGCTGTGTTAACGTTCCACAAATCATATCAAATAGTTAAATATAAAATTATAAAACATACCTAAAAACTGAGTGATAGATTTTCATGGAACAGAATATTCTTAGATGAATCTCGTGAATGTTACTTGAGGGATGCAAATTTAATTTTCACTTGACTGCGATAATATAGAAAAGTTACGTGTCTGCAATAATGTAGAAAAGTTTTAGCTGAAGCTTCTGATGTTCCTAACTATCTATATCTTATAAGTGTGAAGAATTTCTAAGGTTAAGGAAATGTCATCTGTTATTATACTTTAGTATATTTGTAACAGCAGAATGCTTGAAGAAAAAGATTAGATGTGAGCTGGTGCACTTGAGTAGCATGCTGCCTGGTGATGCTGTTTTTTGTCCTTCAAATTGTTCCTAAAGGTGTTGTACCTTTAACCACCAGAACTTCAAATTAGTGTTAGAATGCAAAATCATCTAGGTGGAACCAAAATGTGTTAAAATCTATACTTGGTGTCGTTAATAGCAAAGTGGATCTCATTTTTAAAAATGACATTGTAACATTGCACTTGTGTTCCGATCCCAGCTTATGTTACTACGAGGCAACTCCGATGACAGGTGTAACCTGGCTTTATAGATTCTAGCTTTTATAAACCATGGAGAAAGGTTACTGAACAAATTCACAGGAACATGCTGATGAACTTTTAACACAAAGCATAAAACATTTCTTAAAGAAGAAAAATGGACTATATTGCATCATAACTCAATCCAAGCACAAGAAAGTGATACAAATATTCACTATTCTTTCATCCCAGCTATATCTTTACAGATGCACACAAATTCAGAAAGGTGAAACTATTTACCATATGTACTCTAGTAAGTATGCAGGAATGTGAACCAACTGGTAAACTGTGGTCAGGCACCCCACACTCCAGTAAATGGCAGATTCTAAGGATTTCTTAACCTACGCAGACACGCGTCACACCGTGAGCCAACTAGTCTCATTGAAACTCTGTCAACGAGGTTTCCAATCTCCACATTTGAAGAACTTTCCTTGGAGTTTTCTTTAAATATTGCTCCCACTCAGACAATTTCAACACTAATCCACCTCCAAAATTTTAATCTCGCCTTCTAAGATTGCTTTCCCTTAGATCTCCCAGTACACCCATGCTTCACCTTCCAAGCACACTTTCAGATCTTCAGTCATGGCAAGCAGAACACCGCTCCTCCAAAAGGTACCTCTACCTCGACGGCCTGCAGTAGTGAGTCACCAACTTTAGGCAGTCTTCTCGGATCTTCTGGGCTGCTTCCAAGCCCACTTTGCTTCACGTGGCGTTCGTTCTTTAACTTGAGAGCCTTTTGCTCTGCTCCTGCTGTTTACATTGACTCAATGGATCTATCTCTGATCCTTGTCTTTGCCCCTGCCTGTCACTCTCTGGTTTGGGGCCTTCTATTTTGGGGGACCGTCTCCCTGTTCCCCTTTCCATGACCTGTTTCCAGGGATATCTCTTGGATGGTGTTCTTGTTCAGGCTACCTAACCTGCAGTTTTATGCCGTTTCAATTATTTTCCTCCTGTGCATGTTCCCGGTCTGAAGATGTGAAAATGAACTGGACATGAGTGGCCTTTCCCAGGCAGCACGTTTGCAGAAGTCCTGCGGCCTGCTAGGAACTGTAGGTCCCGAGCTGAGGCTTTGATTTAAACTTGAGGTAAGTACTGGAGTTCATTACATCGGAGAGCCTAATAAATATAAAGAAATACGAGCAGGAGCAGACCATCTGACTCCTCGAGCTTGCTATGCCATTTAATAAGATCACGACTGATCTACAACCTCAACTCCATTTTCATGCCGGATCTCCTTATCCCTGGATTTACTGGACTCCAAAAGTCTTATCAATCTGAACCTTTAACAAATTGAACAATTGAGCATCCACAGCGCTTGGTGGTGAGAGGAGTGGGGGTGTGGGTGGTGGTGTAGAGAATTCCAAAGATTCTCAATTCTCTGAGTGAATATGGGGCGGCACGGTAGCATAGTGGTTAGCACAGTTGCTTCACAGCTCCAGGGTCCCAGGTTTGACTCCCCACTGGGTCACTCTCTGTGCGGAGTCTGCACGTTCTCCCAGTGTCTGCGTGGGTTTCCTCCGAGTGCTCCGGTTTCCTCCCACACTCCAAAGATGTGCAGGTTAGGTGGATTGACCATGATAAATTGCCGTTAGTGCCCAAAACAAAGGTGAAATAGGGTTACTGGGATAGGGTGGAGGTGTGGGCTTAGGTAGGGTGCCCTTTCCAATGGTTGGTGCAGACTCGATGTGCCGAATGGCCTCCTCCTGCACTGTAAATCCTATGATTCTAATATAAATCTCTCCTTAATCTGAAATTTTTGCCACTTTACCCGGAGCCTGTTCCCCAAAACCTGTTCCTCTAGCCAGTGGGTGCAGGCTGTCTGCATCAATCCTCTCTTGCCTTCTCAATATCTTGTTTCAATTAGATCACCTCTCATTCTTTTGAGCGCCAGAGCAAAAGTCCATTTTATTCTTGCCTCTCCCCATCAGGCAAATTGTTAATCTCCTGAATCAATCTAGTGAACCTTCAGGTGGCAAGTGAAGTTTAATTTGGACAAATATAAAATCACTCACTTTTTTTAGGTAGAATAGCAAAACATAATATCAAATGGTTTGAAATTATTGAATGCCTGTGTTCAAAAGGATTTGGCTGTCCTTGTACATAAACATAAAGTTGATATGCAGGTACAGCAAGAATTCCAAAAGCAAATGACACATTTGGCTTTATTGCAAGGGATGAAATAAAAAGAGTTGACCTTTCCTGCAATTATAGAGAGTTATGGTGAGACCACATCTGCAATATTATGTACAGTTTTGGCTCCTTGCCCAAAGAATGAGTGCTTCGCTGTTCCTTTTAACATACAAATGTTTACTAGCAAGAGCTCAAACTTTTATTTTTCTGGATGGTTTGGTCGCATTCTATTTTCTCCCTCTATCAACTTTTATGGTTCTGCTTTGGCATCTAAAAGCTTACTACACTTGGTGGCAATATTATAAGCCTCTTCTTTTAATTTGGGGTGGCACAGTGGTTAGCACTGCTGTTTCACTGCGCCGCGGAACCCGGGTTCAATGCCGGCCCTGGGTCACTGTCCATGTGCAGTTTGCACATTCTTCCCGTGTCTGCATGGTAGGTGGATTGGCTGTGCTAAATTGCCCCCTAATTGGAAATTATTTGAATTGAATACTGTGCTTAACTTCTTTAGTTATCCACTCACATTATCATCTCTTTTCCAATTGAGTTTTTATTTCCCAATGGAATGTAGGTTTGTTGAGAACTATGAAATATCTCTTCAAAGTTTTTATATTACTCATCTATTGCAA